>NC_133971.1:47992987-48316334 GCF_031877795.1 Strix aluco | reverse complement strand
ATTAAACAAGTTGGATTTATTCTTGTAAATATGAGTTCAGTCATGAAGCTAGCAAGATTTTTCTGACTTTTAGAAGATTTTTTTTTTTATTTGACTTTTTAGAAAGACAGTATACTTATTTATCCAAACCTAACTTTAAGATGACAGCTGTGTTTGGTGGTGAAGCTCTTTGATTTAATGTAGACACACCAATGTGCATGTTTGCCCAGATTATTTTCCTCTTAATTGTAGCTGAAAAATGTTACAGTATTTGTGTAGTGAAAGACAGTTTAGCTTTTGCAATAAACACTGCAACAGCAAATTGTGGAGGTCAAACTGGAATGTACTTAACAGTCCAGCAAATACCAGTTCAAAACTCCCAAATGGTGAATGTGGAATTTGTAGCAGATAAACTGATAAAGAAAGTTGAAATAACAAACACCAGATTCCTTTTCCTTACACTGGTATAAGTTTAAAATAACTTGTGTGTTTCAACAGAGTTGCAGAGGTTTATCCAGGTTTGTGATTTTGTACAGATTTAATTGAAATAATGTTATGGATAGAAGGGACAGCAAGAGAGGATACGCCAACTGATTGTGATATGCCTTATTTGAGTTAAGCTTGAGGTAAATATACTGTGAATGCAAACACAAAATGTTTCTGACAGGTAAGATTAAGATGCAAATATATCTACATTCAGACCATTATTACAATTGTTACCACTTCAATGTAACTTTATTTAAAATTGCACCCATATAATCTCTTAGGATTACATATACGTGTATATGGACAATCTCTGTCTATAATTCTTCTCTTTACTAGAAAGGATAAGAACTGACATATCACACCTACTAAAAAAATCCTGGTTTTTATTTTTAGCAAGAAGAGTAAACTGACATTATCAAGAAGGTTTGAGTTTAATATCTGCTTTTTAATGCTTCCAAGAATTTTATAATAAAGAAGGAAGATTGCACAGCTGGGTACTGACTTTGTATCTCATGAAACAATAGATTTCTGCCTTTTTGACCTTCTTGTCAAAAGAGGCTCTTTATTTGCACAAGGGAGTGGATTTCCTTCACTTTTCCTTAGTTATGATCACAAAGACAACCACAGAATAAGAATTCTTTTAAAAAGAAATCTATAAACCTCTATGTTTAGCTAGGTAGTTTAACCGCAAGAAAAAGTTAGGTTTCCATAGTGTGCAACAGAAAATATACATACTAAAACCAATCTGTAGTATTTACTTGAAAAACAGATGCTAAGACTGTCTCTAAACATACTAATTTTCTGCGAAATTAATTAGACCAACCAGATGTTATTCCCTTGAAAACTCTCTCTGGGAGTTGTAAGAGTTACAAGTTTAACAAGAGAGGCAATTATCTTGAGACAACACATTGATAATAGTCTCCTCCTTTTCTTACAAGTATTGTAAATTTGATTAACTTACATAATATTTTTCCAACTTTGGGTATTGTGACAGACTGTTTTAAGTACAAAATACTTCAGTTATACTTCCTACTATCTTCAACTCTATATAAAGTAAAGCAAATAATCTGTGTGTAGATCTTTCTTTGAAGATTTGGTTTCCTTATAGCAATTCCTAGAGCAATTTGTTTGGCGACAAAAGCAGGCTGAAGTAAGAGATACAATTTAATAATGTAATGCTTTCTTGATCTCCTGTGCTTAAATTGTCTCAAAAAGGCATGACCTTATGGGCATAAAATAACCTGGATGTGAAATGTATCTTATATTATGACATTCCACGTGAGCTGCAGAATTTGCCTGTCATCAGCTACATGAAGTGTGTTTATATCAAAGTCTCTATCAGCCACATACATCTGTGCAGGTATTGTTCAAAATTACAATTTTTCTCTGGTAAAAAAGCCACATCGATACTAAGACCTCAAGTGACACTTAAAGCTACGGGGAAACTACCTGCAACAGTACAAATACCAAGTTGCATTCCTCTCCATACCTTCAACATTACAGCAATTCTGCATATATGCACTATACTGTACCTTGCGTGCTTGATACCCCCTAAGATTTTATTAAATAGAAGCCCTCAGGAATCCAAATTATATCAACTATATTTATGTGTAGTATGTTCTTTAGTGCAGGAAGTGATAGTAAAGCATTTCCAGGGAGTTCATTCTACTGTGGACAGTTTGTTGTAGTTAAGAAACTCCCTGTTTTTTCTCATTTCTGAAACACTAATTATTGTAGCAAACTCAATCAGATGCTTTAAAAAGGGTTTACCTTATTGGAACTTGCCAAAGGGTATACTTTTAGCCAGAAAAAAGTCATAACAAATTAAGTTTAAATAGAACCTAGATCTATTTTTAGATCCTTAGCCAGTTTGCATTCCATTCTGGGAGCACTTTTTAATGCAATATTTTCTCAAGTTTCATGTTCATAATATGTTAATTAAATGCTAATATGGATATGCTCTGATCCCATTCAACAGTCTGAAATTAATGATTATTGCAACAAAAGCTTTTTTGCTTATTGCAATATTCACTTTATATACATAATAAGATTTTTATTTAACTAAGGAGTAGCTTAAAAATTCAGCAGGATATTTAAAATTAAATGGAAGGTGATTTCTAAATGTCTTGAAGTAAATGGAAAACTATGACTTCTATATTTAAGTAGGTTATTATGTGGTCAAAACTCCAAATATAATACTGTAGAGTCTTTGTATTTTTTAAATTCAGTCATCACTGTTATCTACACATTTAATACACATATTACAAGAAAAGTACTATAAAATGAATATAATTATAAGGTGATAAAATTGCTCCTACCTTTTCTGATCAAAAAGCATAGATGTCCTTTAAGTTTTTAATTATGAACACCCCTCTTGGAAGAAGATATCTTTCTTGTACCCTAAAATTACCCAAGTACATTAGAATATTGAAGATTATGACCAACATTTAGAAGTAAATGAAGGCCCAATGACTTCTTTAAAGCCGCTGTGTAGCATGAAGATAAAAGGACTAGCTAGTATAATGAGAGCAAACTGGAAAAATTGGTTGTATAGCTTTACTTTAATGGCTGCTAACTGACTCATGGCAACTTAATATCAAATATTCTTACACTTATAAATTGATCAAGAAAACTAATTATACAGTAATAATTATGTAGTACACTTCCCTAAATTATTTCATTCTGTCCAGCTTTAATGCTTTTTGGTGACACTTATATTTTTAACATTTGTAATATTTCCAGATACTGGAAATATATGTTGTGGTTTAACCCAAGCTGTCAGCTGAGCCCTGCACAGATACTCGGTCACTCCTCGCAGCTGTATAGGGGAGAGAATCAGAAGAGCAAATGTGAGAAAACTTGTAAGTTGCGATAAAGACAGTTTGATAGGTAAAGCAAAAGCCGCACACACAAGCAAAGCAAAACAAGGAATTCATTCACCGCTTCCCATTGGCAGGCAGGTGCTCAGCCATCTCCAGGAAAGCAGGGCTCCATCATGCTTAACAGTGACTTGGGAAGACAAATGTCAGCACTCCAAACGTCCCCCCATCCTCCTTCTTCCCCCAGCTTCATATGCTGAGCATGATGTCATCTGGTATGAAATATCCCTTTTGGTCAGTTGGTGTCAGCTGTCCTGGTTATGTCTCTCCCAGCTTCTTGTGCACCCCCAGCCTGCTCTCTGGTGAGGCAGTGTCAGAAGCAGAAAAGACCCTGATGTTGTGTAAGCAGTAACAAAAAGATCCCTGTGTTATCAACACTCTTTTGGTCACAGTCTCTGATATTTAAAATCCTGATAATCTGAAAGTCTTTCCTAAAGCTGAAGAATGGCTTGAAGATATAATAAGGAGTTGGTCCATCCTCCTGGTGTAGTCTCTGTCCTTTTTTAAAAGTATAAGAAGTTCTTTGATGCCATACACCCTTGAGTTTGTGTTCCTTATTCATTATGCCTTTGCTTTATGCAATGGCATTGCCTAAGGTAATCACAGAACTCTTTTGGTCTTTGCCAGCCAAGAGACTATGAATTGGAGATTGTGTTACTTTATCCATATAATATCTTACATTCACTTAAGCTCACAGACTCTTTCAGGGTTTTTTTCTGTCTAATACAATAAGGACTCACATAGGCACTAAAAAAAAAGTAAAATGTAAACAACTAGCCAAATGTAAACTTCCTTTTCTATACTATTCCTTCAAAAGTTCACATCCCACCATAATCCACACCAAGCAGATTTCTACCATTTAATCATACAATTACACAATAACTTAGGTTGGAAGAAACCCCTTGAGGTCTCTAGTGTAATCTATTGTTAAAAGTAGAGCTAATTTTGAAGTTAGATCATGCTGTAGATAAGAGATTTCTGAGAAGATCTAAGAGGTTTATGAAGCTCAAATATTCTCATAAATTTTAGATTTCTGGATATCAATTAAAGTCTTTTAACCCACAACTCCCACTACATTAATCTTATAAGGTTTGAGCTTTATCTTACAAGGACTACTATACACGTAGGGCTAGATTGTTCTTGCTCTGATAAATCTATGGTGCATAAAAAGATCTCTTTGGCATGGCACATCTGAGGGAACTCCCAGTTGTCTGAGAAATGTTTCTCTAGGATTTGAATGGAGATAATTAATTCCCTAGTTGTCAGAAAGCTACAGATTTACTCATTAAGTGTCATTCATGGTGTACTAATAAACTGGATATAATTGAAAAATTTTAGAAAGTCTTGAGAAGATTGTGAGAAATGATCACTAAATAAATTAATATAGTATGGTAAATAACAACTCAATGTTATGTCTAAATTCTGATTTTCAGTTATATTTAGCTTTTTGACCAAGAAAACAGAAAAAGTCTTAAATTTTGTATTTTTGTATGCTATATGAAAAATAATAATATAATGTAAATTCTAGCTGTTACTGTGATTGGCAATGTTTCAAACTCTCTTCTTTGGGGTTCTGTTCCAAATAGGGTCTACCTGATGCACATGCACATGCTATACATGTTCTCTCTTTTCTCTCTCTCTCTAAATAAAACAATGCAAGTAAAGAATCAAACTTTCACATATGCTGCTAGTAAGTAAAGTCAGGTTCTTTTCCTCATTAGTCTGAGTGCAATTGTCTCTGTAAAATGTGAGGTTCAAGATATTGCTGCAATAGCACTACTGAGTTCTGCACTGCAATGCACAAAGCTAACGCAGTAATAAAGATTAGTTTCTCCATTTTCTTACTTATTTGTGTGCAAACAGTTCCCTATACAATAACGAGAGTTTTCATGCCATTGGGAAAAGCAGATAGATGTCCAGTCATTTATCTTTTTTCCTGGTGTACATTATATTCCCGTTAAATTTGTTAAATTTTGCTTGTAATTTTTTAGAACAAATATATTATTATCAAAAGAAAGATATACAATTAACAATTTAATTAGTAAATATAGTCTGATGCTCCACCTAACTTCAGCTGTACATTTTCCACTGTTGTAGCCAATGCTGCTGGGCATGACATGAAAAAACTTTACCTGCAGGAGCAGAGAGAGGTTAAGTGGACTGGCAGCATTCACAGTTTGGAAAGTCAGGCAAAACTCAAGAAGAGAGCTGTGTGAAGCAGAATTTCTCTTTTATTACAATAATTACCTAAACTGAAATTTGCAATAAATCTCTTAAAACAAATATTATTCAAATAAATATTAGGTCTGAAGAAAAGATTTGATGCTTCGCTGACAGTTGTACAATGAATGGGACCCAGGAACAGTGGGACTCTGGAGCTAGCTACTGATTATATTTGTTCTTGAATCTCTAGTGATGCTTTAAAAAGCAATGGGATTTGGATGCATGCAAAGTTACAAATGTCAACAGACCTACTGTGGAGGAGTAATATGATTCTCAGCACTATTCACAGGCATGTCAGATATTGCTTCTTAATGCACAACAATCTGCATACTTTTTTGTCATTTATTGTCATGGAAGTATTTTACACTAGTCTGATGGAGAAAAGATTTGCCTTTGTCATTTTCTAAAATGACGGTGTCACACTGGAAATAATTGCCGAAGAAGACAATACTTTTGTCTAAATAATATAATGATTTCAGGCAAGTAGAAAAATCAGACATGGATGTTTTATGTCTTGAGCTTGTAATAGTTGATTAGGACTTTTGGGCTAACATTGTCATAAAGGTTTTAAACTCTTCAGTCTCCTGTGCTCAAGATGTTTCTCCCCAATAAGCTCTGAAATGCAGTGATATAGTAATACTGCACGGGTGTGAGAAGTACTTCCTGAAATATTTCATGTTGGCCATTCATGCTGGAAAAATAGTAGGCAAGATAGAAGAAGTACTACTGAGTGTCAATATGCAGCATTTTGCAAAATTTAATCTGATTTCCTAATGAAATAAAACTTAGAAATATAGCATTGCTTGCCCACTTGTTTATTCCTTAGATCCTGCAACTTGCAAACACATTGCTTAATTTACATCAAATGCCACAGAGGGATAGAGGGACATATTTTGTAAAAAATGGTGAATAAGTAGAGGAAAGATGTCCAAATGACTGCCACTGCAAAAAGACAAGCTGCAGTCTGAACTCAGCAGCAACTGCTTTCGTTTGGCTTGCTGGCTAGCACATAAGCAAACTTGCCAGCCCATCACACACTTAGCTTGGAGCCAGCCACAGCATGCTGCCACTTGCCCAGCTGGTGATGGACATTGGAAGGGGCTGGTGTAACAGGGCAGAGGTGCAGGATAGCTGAAGGATGGCAGGATCCAGTATTCTTGCAGGAAAGTAATCTGTAGAAACCAGTCTCTGCTAACTCTGTTGTTCAGAGAACACCTACTGAGAGGTCTTGCTGGTTGTGTGCATGTTTTATGTGTGTGACAGTTATGAGTAACACTGGAAGACAACAAATAGTGTTGGCAATAACATTGCAGAGTAGTAAGTTTCTAAATTTCATCACTAAGCCCCAATTTCCTGTACCTGCACATCCGAGTCCTGGAAATTGGACTTGTTTGGGAGAAAAATGGTAACACTACCTCCTCTAGTTACTTGTGAGCAAAATTTAGATCACTTGAGAGGAAGGCAAAATCTCAGAAAGTATAGGCCTGCTTTGTGATGCGTGTGTCCTCTAACAGAAGATACAGTAGTAGAAAGCAAAACGCTCGTCATGTTTTGGCTGTCCCACCAACTAGCATTACATTCAATAAAAGTAGTACTAACTTAAAAGGAACATGGACCAACAGATGGTCTGTCATCGTCCCTTTATATCTTCCTCTGAGACAACACCTATGGAAATGCTGAAAGGCTTAAAACTTGTTGTCTAAAAGTAAAACCTCATGTAATGGCAAGTAAAAAGTGTAGCAAACAAAGGAACGAATCTCCCAAGTCGACACAAATAAGAAAAGCCTAGGTTCCTTTAGTATCTGATTATAGGTAAGCTGTCTTTTCAGTTTTGGTTCAACACAGTTCCCCTCTTTGAAGACATCTCTTCTAAAACAAAAATGCAGCAGACAAATAGCTTGCTTGGAGTGGTTGGATACTTTTTAGGTAATATTCCTGAAAGAGGGAAGGGAACAAAATTTATATAAGAGAATGTGTCTGGCTACTTCAGGAAACTTTGGATAAACAACTGATTTTAAGGCCTCTACAGTAATTTCTGGAAGTTTCATGCTCAGCCTTTTGCATTTTAGTCATTAACTCATGCTTCAATAGTGGTTATGTGGATGTTATATTGCATTATCAAGGGTATTATAAAAGCCTTTTAAAACCAGCATGTTCTACTTTACACCGTAGTAACCTCATCAGTGCTGTACCAATCGTCACTAAATTCATTTTTGCCATGGAAACTAATTTAGCTTGTTTGGAGAATTCATAATAACGTTCTCCTTTGATTGGTTCTCTTTCTAAAACAGTGAGTTGCAATGTGACAAACACGAACCCTTGTGAAGGACTTGAACCTTTAATATGGTGGAGTCTCTGGCTTTGTTAGTGTTATTATGGGTGTTATGAAAGAGCAAATCTTTCTTTTTTTTTTTTTTTTTTGCAATACAGTCAAATGAAAGTGAATAATTTTCTCTTCTTGGTGAGGATTTGTAGAATATGAATATCTTCCTCTATTAAAAGGGCCTCAAATCATAAAGACTGGATTTTAGAAAATTCCTTATACACACAAAAATATTAATCATTGAGATTTCTTAAGTAAAAAATCCAGGTGTGAAATTAGAATCTGAATTTTAATAAGGAACATGAGTCTTCTCTCCAAGCATTTATAAATGTTCAGATTTGTGGGCTTGATTTGGGGTTCACTTCTAGATATAGAAATTGTCCCCACTTAGTAAAGGCTTCTAGATTTGAGGTATATGTGTATCTATTTTGTAAGCCCTATCAGAGATTTTCTTTGCCCAGATAGTTGTCATTATAATGGACTGGATCAGTCAGCAATGTAGCATCTTGCTAGATGATGACGTGCTGTGACTTTCTCCTCAAAGAACATACAATATCATTTGATGCTTTATGATACTAGTCTATTTCCAAGTCAGAGTTTCACATGAGATCTCTTTCTCTTCCATGACACCAGGACATTTTTGTTCACATAAGGACCTCATGTTAAGAGTTTCAGTCTCTTTTTTTCCAGATGACAGCAAATGAGACTTTAACCAACATCAACAGTGTTCTGTACGAACTTAAACTTAATTAGTTTATAAAGAGTTAGTAATCTAGCTCTTAGCAGGACAGTATAACAAACAAAGTGTTCCACGGAGATCACAATTTATTAAAAGGACTGCAGCTTCTGTGCCAACCTGTGTTCTAATGAGCCCAGATAAAAACATGATAAAGTTAAAAAAGATTGTGTTTAATGATACTTTCCTTTTGAGTCAGTATACTTCCCATAATTTGGAAAGACTTTATTAAAACATCATATTTTAAGAGCAAAATGAAAAGTGATTTGTGTTTGATACTTACTCTTGCTCTCCAATGCAGAGCTTCTTTAATCACTTATTTTTAAAAGGCTTGCTGCTAACTTTGGTGTACTTGCAACATATAGAAAATAGGATGTTAGCTCTCTAAGGACCTGAAACTAACCATGTGCTTAGAGATTTTAATTTCCATAGAAAATGATGAGTAGCTAGTTACATTTCAGATGGAACCTTGAAACCACATAGAATAAGATATTAAAAACCTGTAAACTAGCTTTTAGTTAGGTTTTAGGAGTAGTGTTTTTCCATAGAAGAAGAGAAGAGTCTTCTGTGTAGTTGTTTTGATATAAAGCTTGATGAAGGAACTTGAGAGGGGAGGTTTCTCCTACTTAGACTGAACCATCTTCTTGCTAATCGCATTGCTGTTCTGGAAATGGTCTTCTTCATGCATTGGGTGAATAGAGTTCCTCAAACCAAGACTCTCACATTCAGACTACTGTGTATTGCTGTGATTTTTGCATTGACACTAAATGTTAACTACTGACATGAAATTCATAATGCCCAAAGCTGTGCTTCTGTGTAGCCCTGTATATCTACCTCACCCATTCCTATGGCTCACCATTCAGCATCCACAGTAGCATTTTGGTGTCTTCCATTCTAGATACCTTGTTGGTCCAGCACAGCTGCTCTGTGATGATTGTTGCTTTACTCCCTGAAAGATCTGTGTGTTCCAAAACTTTATTGTTATAAATGTTATTCTGCTATATCATGCACAATATGGCACACAGATGGTGCAGATGAAACCCATTTAAAAGCTGTATATATCATCAATAGCAAGGCAATGTTTCACACCCATATAGCAAACTAGATATTGGTGCCACTACGTAGATGTTTCATTTAGTTTGAAGTTTTCTGCTTTGCTCTTTACAAACGCTGCCTGTTAATCAGCCCAAAGATGTGCTTATCTGGTAGTGCATTTTGTCAGGCCCTTGTACAAAAGGATGTCATCTGATGTATCACTAATATGACAAAACTCTTTGATAGCTTCCAGCTGTATGTTTCTGTTTAAACTTTACCTGGAAAAGGCATATCTATCACTTCACTGTTTTCCCACTGTTCATAATGACTTCCTACCTCTTTACAAACAGGTTTCTAAAGCCAATTATCAGTGACTGAGTCTCAGGGGCAAAATGTTTACCATACAACAACTCACAATTGTCTAAAAAGATTTTTGAGGTTTCAACACCCATTAAGTTTAAGCAATTTCCACCTTATAAAAAATGTTTCTAGACCAAGTAAGCTTCTTGCTTTATCTGGGAGTAGCATGGCTGAAGGGCAGAATGATATTGAGTTCTAGGGTTTTTTGTTTGGTTATTTCTTTGCTAAAAGTAATTGGATAAGAATTGGTCAGGACACTGTCCTAACTGACTCTGTCAAACACGCCATCATGAAACTGTCTTGTTATGAGATGTCATGTGATCAGTATATTTTTGTCAGGCCCAAAATTTCAAGATAGCTAGCAAAATTCGAGTCTACCGACAGCTGTAGATGTGTCTCTCAGGTTACCAAAGACACAGAACACAAACTATCCACCCCACTTCTCTCACAGTTGAAGACTGATAAATATAATTTCATTTGTATCTCCTTTGATTCTGAAGTTAACAGTTGGTGACTGACAACATACTGTAGCAATCTTCTGCCTTTTTTTTTTTTTTTTTATGATGAGAATAATGCCATCTTTAACTTCTGAGACTTTCAGAGACACAGAAAGCTTTTTAGTGTATACCTAAACAGTTCTGTCAGTATATTATAAAATTCAGGTCCTTTCAGATTTTGATTGCATTGCTGACTTTGTCAAGGAATGGAGATCCCATAGGTTGTTGTTCTGTTAGGAGAATAGTATGAGAATTCAGAAGTGATTTTTCTTTGAAAATGTTATTGAGTTCATTTGGTTTTGGTTTCCTTTAAAAAAAAAAATAATTACAAGTGTAGATTTATAGATTGTCAAAGTGATTTGTTCTTTATCACTATAAATCACAAGACATCAAATCAATTTTTATGATGCTAGTGATAGCACTATTTGCAAAGTTGAACTCCTATAGCTTCTTCTGCTGAACACCTTACTTTGAGTTATTTTACTAGATTTCGTTGTTGAAAAAAGTGTCTTTTGTCTCTATACCAATAGTTCATAAGAGATCAAAGACAGTACTGACAGTATCTGTTCCATCCATGTTCCTGAGTCCTTTAGCTTATGCTGCTGAAGTATCACATACTCAACAAGATGCCATTAATGAATCTGACAGTTTTTGCCTTTGTTAGGAGAAATTATTAATTCAACAGGTTGATGTTTTCAATGTTTATTAAATAGCAGGCTACTTTAATTCTCTCTCTCCAGCTGAAGGATACACAATAATACATGACCTGCTGCTGAGCTTCCTTTTACTCAAACAATGAAGTTTCCCATGAAGTTGAGCTGTTTGATATTTGTGTTGATCATATGAGATTATCCAGGTCTCCAAAAAAAATGTCCTTCTTGTCCCCTGTGTTGACACGCTTAGTGCAAGAGAATGAATACCTGTAGCATAGTCCCTGTTTTCAGAACCCTGTTTTCAGGCTAGAGAAAGATCACATACACTGCAGGATAGGCGTTTGAAATTCTTGACATAGAGTTTCTAGTTATTGACTCAACAAATGATTGACATGGCTGTGATCTGGTTAACGACACAGGAAGAAACAACCTTTCCTTTTTCATTCATTCTGGTTTCATTAACTGCAGCAGTGTCTACCCTGTATTCAACCAATGTCAATCTCTTGACATGCAAATTATGAAATCACGTTGTATTTTTATTGTTAAAAAATAACGTATGTTCTTACCACAGAAATATGCCCCAGTCCCAATAATCTCAGGAGGTTTCCACTAAAGTGTGCAGAGTTTAGGACACAGTTTTACTAGCTCTCTGGAGCAAACAGTACAGTATAAAAACTACTTAGAATGCTGGTTCCTCCCTTGACATCCACCTCAGACCAACCTTCAGAGTATGTTATCATCATCTGACTATAGAAAGCACCATGGCTGTGAGGGTCCAAATCACCATGGTATTTTTTGACTACCTGCAATCCTTAAGCCCACCATCCCTCTTTTCACCGCAGCCTTCCCCTCTAGCTCATGTAGCCAGACACTTGTAAAATGAAATCTGTGTAGCTGTGACAGCTCTGTGGACTGCATCTTAACTTCATCTATCTTGCCCTCAGGCTCCATGCCTTTTGCTGTTATTTCCTTCTCCTCTTTCCCCTCTCCAGAGGGAGCTTAACTCAGAAGTTAAATTCTTTGAGCTCTGTGTCACTGTTTGAAGAGGTCATTCCCAGTTGTAGCAGGGAAAGGAAGGACCCTGCACAGGCATCAGTTGCAGTGTTTCCTTCACCCAGGCTTGGTTTCAACTTTAGTCACTTGCATTTACAGTACTGGGAATTACATACTGTATAACAGCTAGTTCTTATACAACTATTAATCAGAGATAATTCTCTTCTACTCTTTGGAACCACATCAGAGAAAGTGAATAAACATCAACAGCATACTTTTCTATCCAAATTATTCTCTAGGAGGATCTAAACAAATAAAAGAAACAACCTCATTTTGTATAATAATTTTGCAAAACACATACTTGATGTTTCTCATATTCCTTACTATTTTTGAATAATACTTACCCTGGTAGATGTGTGTCTCCAGCTACCACAGATATCATTAGAAATATCATTTAATTATAACAAACCTAATAGCATGCTTTTTTCTTCCCTCTAAAAGCTGTTCTGCTTGAGGCTGTTACTAAAACTGATTAACATTTTCAGTTTCTAGAAATTATGTGAATGTCTGTTCCTTCTTCTGCATATAATTAACATGCTCCTTTAGTTGTATATTCTGCTTACTTGAACAGTTCCTCCTGTTTCTGTGAAGCTCTGATTTTGGGACAACACATCTGAGCATGATGAACAAATTACAGTAATTATTTTTAAGAGTAACAGGAACATAGCTCTCAGCTAACAGTTGAAACAGCTGTGAAAGGTTCCTTTTTACCCCTGGAAGCCTCAGCAATGGAAAGAGAGCCTGCAGGACTACAGCTTACACCTAACGGTATGAGTTGTATCTTGATATATGATTATAGTTTTACAGTCCTCCTCTGGGATAGAGTGTGTGTCTGCTTGAGGATAAAAATTCTGGGGTCTCTCTAGCTGCCTCAGTAGGATAGGGAGAAATGAAAAAGGCAGAAAGGAACACAAAAGCAAGGAGTAAATTCAGAACTACTTGAAACCTCTAAGTCAGGATTGGCTTTTTCCAAAGGAGACACTCCATTTTAACCATGTCAGTTGGACTTAATAGGGGGTTTTGGTTTGTTTTGTTTTGTGTAAGTGAGGAGTAATTCATTTAATGAGAAAAAAAAATAGCTGAATATGGTAATACGTGTGCTCCCCTACTGGCCCAGGAGTAAACACATGACTTCCAGATGTTGAATGTTGTAAAATGCTGATGATTCTGTTTTGTACCATTACTGTGGTAACATGGATCTTTTTTCTTTAGAGTGCCCTCCTATGTTGAGGATTGAAAACTTGTAATAAATTCTCTTCTGCAAACTTCATCTTGACATATACATTTCAAGTCAGGAAAAGTTAGCTCTTTTCATTTTTTTGGCACAAATTAGAAAATGCAATACATAGACATTCAGAAACAAAGCTTTTCATAGCAGAGGTGTTTCTTTTCTTTTTTTTTTTTTTTTTTCCCCTGAAATACATAGGTGAGGTTATATGACACCACTGTTTCCATTTTGTTCCTTAGCTGCTGAATCCAACTCACTTATCATTTTTGAAACTATAGATCACATTTGTTGAAATCAATGAAATTACTTCCTGGCAAAACTTCATGCAAGCATAAGGAAAAAGGTGTCTCAGAAAACGTATGTATGTGTCTCTGTTTCCATTAGCTCATGAGGGCCCTCTCCAAGCACATGTTGCTAAATATGACATTAGGAATTATTTGCCTGGCTTTATTTGTCTGTATCTTTTTCTTTGTCAATATTATACCTGTGGTCACCCAGAAAACTCATGTAAGGTTTCGACACTGATGTGTCCTGTTTCTGGGCAGAGTGCTATTACAGGACCACAGGATCCAAGATACCTATTTATCTCAAAGCAGAAACACAATCATAATTTCATTTTCTTCACAGCCTGTAATCTAGTCTGTTGATTTCCTGGATTTCTTAGAGGATTTATGAGATGAGCAAACATGAATTTTTCAGAAATTGTCTCAAAATATATCATCAGCATAGAACTCTGTACTTATTGTTTAGGTAACTTGCTTGGTTAATTAATTTCTTCCAGCAAACTCTTTCCTCCTTTTGATTCTAAGAGTCTAATATAAAGATGAGGCCGAATACAAACATGATGGTCAAACTTCAGAACAGATTATAACCAAGACATTGTATCTTTTTCTCATGTCTACTATAATTAAGCATTTCAGTCCCATAACAGAACTTTGGCAAGCAAATAACTGAGAACATATGAAGGCAGTCTTTAGGGATGTTTTTTTCTGCTTCCAAATTGAGAACTGTTTTAGGACCATCCCTATCACAAGCCACATTATTTGGAGAGGTTGTTTTTAGTTTGCAGCTGCTTACAGCTTCTAAATTGCCATACCAACGATGTGGCAGAGTAATGTAGAGTAGTCTTAATGAAGACAATAAATCTTGCTCATATAATGTATTCCTTAGTGGAGTTTTCTTCTAAAGAGATAATCTTTACACCAAAATATTACTTAACTTTATGCCTTTTTTCTCCTACATTATACAAGACAGTCTTATACAATATTTTTTTCTTTTTTTAGAATTCTTAATGTTTTACTGCATAAATGAAAGTCATATACCTTATTTATAAAATCTGCTAATAATATCTTCTAGTGGTGTTGCTGAGGATGAGTGATACTTGAGTATATCTGACATTTCATGTCATATAATCAAGAGTTCAGTGTTGACAGACTGAGTTAACACAACGAATAGTTGTTCAGACAAAAACAAATCATGTTTGTAAATTCTGTTATGTAAATTATGTTGTAAAATACTCCTTATTGCTGTGTTACTTGATTATATTTCTTTAACATTTGTTCTATTCTTCTCTAATAGAAATCTAACCACTCCTACTTTCTGGTCTTAGATCTTGGCAATTTTCAACAATAAACATATGAGTTCCAGATGTTCACTAAAACAGAAAATGACTGCCAATTCTGTTTGTGCCATTGTTGTGTGAGAGCTCTTCTTCTTCTTGGAGACCTCTCCTCTTCCAAGGATTTACAGCATGGTCATAAAATGTTGTTTCAAGCTACATTTTGCCATATAAATGTCATCTTAGCAACACAATGTGTTTTTCACAAAATATAGTACTATTTGGATTATGTGGCTACACGTTTAAAAGATTATCTTTAGGATAAATATTTACTACTTTTTCTTTCCTGAAGCAGAGGATAATTTCTCAGAACTACTGGTGACTTGTCACGGTTCAGGCATCAACCTCTTTTCCTTAAACATTTAGACAGTCTTACAAGTGGCTATTCAAAAAGTCTATATATTTTTGTACTTTAAATCAACACTTACAGAGTATCTAGACTGCTGTCCATACTATGGACATACTAATAGCTAGTATGATTAACTAGCAAGCAAACAACTTTAGCTAAACTCAAAAGGTGGGAATTTTTGCATTTTACTTCAGCCATGGAAAGATACAGGTCTTTCAAGCTATTTGCCTGTATCACTGTAAAGTTAATAGAGTCAAGGGAGAGATGCAGAGAGTAAAACAAGGAGAAAAAGGGGGAGGAAAAGAGAGAAATCATTCCATCCTAACAGAAACCAAATGGGTAGTATGAATTTCCTTGTGAAGGTGTCTTTATCTTTACACCGTCTACAGAAACAGTCTGTTTGAATTGTTCAGAACAGATGTATCTTCCATGGTTCTAATGGGAACAACACTTTCTCAACAACAAACGAAGAAATAATTTTTGAGAATGAAATCAATAAATGTGAAATGTCTCAGCTACATTTTCTAAGTGGTGAAAATGAGCACTATTAAAAATAGAAGGGGGCTGACTGAACTGTTTTTCATAAATCATAATTTTAACTTGTGAAAATGTTAAAGGTGAACTTTGTTTCTCTTATCGATAGGCTTTTCCCCTCCTTTATTTTTTTATTAATCATAGAACAGAAAATATTTTTTCCAGAAGATCTAGGTTCTAGTTAGAAACATATTTCATCCAGGAAATGTAGGTATCCACAATCCATTTAGTTCCCATTTTCACAGCACTAGCAGTCAGAAGGAAGACTTTTCCTTCAAGTCCCAGTGACTCAGACTGAGAATCGTTAATCTGAAGATAACAGTCTCTGGTCATATAGGCATTCCTGGGCTATAGACACAATGGGCTGGCTACTGTGGGAGTTCGTCATGACAAAAAATAGAAATGGAGACCCTAAATTGGTCATGTGAGTTTGGCTGACCATGCAGCATTTGAAATAAATTGTATGCTTCTGGCAAGGAACTATTCACCCTGCAGATACATTTTAAAAATATGTCTAATTCTAGACATATTTAATTTAAAATATGTTCTAATTCGAATGTCATACTCTTATGTAATGAGGTCAAACCTCTGCCTGTTTCCACATCCCTAGGTTTAAGCTGCTCACAGCCTGCACTTGAACTATTAAACCATTTAGAGATCAAAAGAAAATTCTATTTCTTCTTCTCTATAATTTTAGGGGAAACAAATTTTTGTGTCCAAACACCAACTAGTTCACTTTGAAAATGCACAGCAAAAGGAGTAGATCCTCTCTTATTATTAACTCTTTCTGAAATGGGTACCTACATATAATACCTGCATACCTGCATATAATTTAAGGTGTACAAAACATGACTTGACATGCAGTACCTTTGTGTATGAACATCCACCTATTGTGGAATTTTCACTTTTAGGCTACACAGCTGAATGGTCTGTCTTTGAACTAAACAAGTTTTCCTTGTATTTTCATTGGGAAAACTATTGCAATGCATGAGTTAAAAGAGCCCTCTTTTTCAGTTTATACCACTTTTTAAGATGACATTTTCACTTCCTGTTACAAAATGTTGGGTTTTAGCTATTTTAGCAGATGCAGTAATCTCAGAGAGCTGTTGTTGCATCAGCTTGTTATCACTATAATACCAGTGGCCCTATTTTTAGCCTTATTCCAGGGAAGCTGATCAAGATGAGTCATCTCATTTACAATTGGTGCCCTTGTGGTCAATCATGTGAGTGACAATCTAATTCTACACAACATCATAGTGTCACAGCTAGAAGATACTCTCTGTAGCTGGGCCTTACAAGTGAAAGAAAATGGTGAGCCTGGAGTCGTCCTTCCTTCTTGTGCCTGTTCACAAGGTTCAGCATAGTGTTGAGGGGCTCTGATTTATCGTGCACTGGACATTTATGGTATCTGAATAAAAGTCTAACTCACCCTATGTAAAAGAGAAATAATTAAGGGTAGAAATAATTTATATTAGGCACATTCAATCTCCTGTAACCATTAATAAATAAAGGAATTGAGCTTCTAGGTGACAGTGACTGGGGGCAGCAGCTCTATCTTAGTTGATCTGCATAACTGCGAGAGTGGCACTATCTACCTCTACTGGTACTTGCTAGAGCCATGATGAGCCAAAGAAGTCAGAAAACTAGAAGTGTAACAAAGAAGTACCTCAGCTGTTCAGTTAAACTGGTCAAATTTCCATTTTCTGTCACTTTTAATATTTTTGCTTACTGTTTTAAAATACCTTCATCAGTTTTGAAACATTAAGAATTTGAGGTTTTTCCACAGAGATCTCTGTATGTTTTCCATTACTTTTTATATAGTCTGAGTTTTCCATCACTCATTTCTAAATTTTTTTAATGACCTTTGTTGGTATTTTTTTGGTTGGTTAGTTGGGTATTTTTGTTTTGGTTTTGGTGTTTTTGGTTTTTGGGTTGTATTTTTTTTGTTGTGGGGCTTTTTTTTGCCTACCCTGCTGGTCTGAATGTCAGTATAAACTCTGTCAGGCCAGGTTATAATCCAGGATACATTTGTATTTTCGTCATATATCAAACACATAATAATTTGAAAAAAAAATCTTTCAATTCAGGTACATCTCCTTGGTTTCATTTATTGCTTAATTGACACTGGGTCCTCAAGCTTCTTGAGATTTATATTCAGAATAAGTGGGAAATCAGTTCAATGGGATATGCTAAACTTAGATAGTACTCTACTATGCTGTGTTGTATCACCTAATTTTTTAATACCTTCCCACACATGAGGATCTCAGGCTTCAGGTTGCTTGCTTAAACTCTGATTACCATGTAGTGTTCTAAGAGAGAGACTTAAATTTTCAGTTGTAACTTCCTCCTCTGTTAATTAAGGTTCCTAAACTTTTCTAGTTTCATGAGTTTTAAGGAATAATACAGAGTAATCAACATGAATAATGTAATATTAGTTAGACCAAAAAAAAGAGATGGAATGAGTCTTACAGATAGACCACCATTTAAAAATGCCACTATATCACTGTAGCAGCCCCTAAGTACATGGGTATGTTATACAGAATGGAAAACTTCTGAAAGGGACAGTTGAGAGACACAGGTGGAGAAGTGGAGTCAATGCTCTTCAGCAGACAGAAAGTCTGCTTTGAACTTTGGTCTTTTTCTTCTATCTTAGGTAGCTATCTTAACCATGATGCTATTGGAAAAACAGGGGGACAACACTCTAGGTCTGTAAGTGGAATATGATCTAAAGAGTATACTGCATTAATGAACTGAAGAAAAATATTCAGAACACTGAATACTTGTTGTGGTTTGACCTTGGCTAAATGCCAGGTACCCACCAAGTCGCTCTATCACTTCCCCCCGCTTCCCCTTTTTTTCTCAACAGGACAAAGAGGGGAAAAAAAATAAGATAGGAAAAAAACCCCCAACCCTTGTGGGTAAAACAAAAGCAGTTTTAATATACGCAAAGCAAAGCAAAGGTCCGATTTATTCTCTACTTCCCATGAACAGGCGATGTCGGGCCTTCTGGGGAAGCAGGGCTCCAATATGCGAGGTGGTTGCCTCGGAGGACCAAGGGTGACCCCACCCCCTTCCTCCTTTCTCCCAGCTTTATACTGAGCAGACGTCATATGGTCTGGAATATCCCTTTGGTCAGTTCAGGTCAGCTGTCCTGGTTATGTCCCCTCCCAAGATCTTGCCCACCCCGTCCCACTGTGGGGGGTGGGGTGGGGGGGTGGGGTGGGGGGGGGCAAATTTTGGAAGGAACCTTGGTGCTGTGTAAGCACTACTCAGCAGTAGCCACAACACCAGTGTGCTATCAACACCCTGCCAGCTCCCAACATAAAACACAGCACCATGAGGGCTGCTATAGGGGAAAACCAATTCCAGCTCAGCCAGTCCCAGTACAATACTTCATCAAGATTATTTGGTCTTGGTTACCTAAGTGTGATGTCAATAAGCACATGCCTCTGAAAAAGCCCCCAAGTGGACATGTAGGTTCTTGGGTAACTTTACTGGCAGAACTTAGACATTTAGTATCTTTAGGTATCTGAAAGGAAAGAAAAGTAGCAATATTGTGGATTTCCCTATAGAATTTTCAAAACCTGGTGTTTATGCTCCTTGTTAGAAAAGAAAAATACTTCTTTTCTGAGAAAGCTTCATCTAGAAAATAATCAATACCATATGATATTAAATAGCTCATTCTTGTAGAGCCTTTCACACTAGTGTGACAAGATCTGTTGACAAGAAACATAAAACTGTTGTTTGTTACCCAGATGACAATAGTAAGGGAAGATTAAGTTAGTCTTCAAGTCCTCATTAAATTGTCTAAAAAGACTAAAAGTCATTTGTCAAATGCATATTTCTGGAATATCTACTTAAAGAGATTTTAAAATATGATAATTGCCTGTAATATCTCATATTCTGCATAGAAATACCTCTCTTTTTACTTTTGTTTTCATACCACCAACACTAACAAAATATTCTACTGCTCCTGCAAGGTTTTTACTGGACACTTTCTGGATTTCTTGCTCCCCCATAAAGGACATATGCTCAAAACAGAGAACATGCATGGCAAACTTACTGATTCCACATGAAAATAACATTATTTTTAGTCAAATCATAGGCAAATACAACTCCAAATTTGTTATTAAAGTTCATTTGGCAAATCCTTTAGATTGTAAGTCTGTCATAGTAGACAGGGCTTTTCCTTATCAGAGTAATTTGGCTGAAAATCTGTCTCAATGTTGGTTTTTTTTTTACTCTTTCTGTCACGAGCATGTACCTGAGAATGCCAAGTGTCAAGCTTAAAAAAAAATCAAAAGAATAATGAACCCAAAAAGGCCCCAATTGTTTTAGAGATTTTATGAGGACTTTCTTCTTTTTCCTTCTTTCTTCTGAAGTTCCTTCTAATATGTTCCCACAATAACTCTGACAGTGATATTTCAGAAAATCCATGTACCTGAGAATGTAATTGCAGAATAAAAGACTAGAAAGAGTAGATTTAGAAATTAAACAGGTCCAATGGTACGCTCTTCATAATTTGTGAATTCTTGATTGAAAACCTGGTAGTTCATGAAAATTGCTTGAAGTTACTACAGAATTTTCCTGGGAGCCCAGCTTTTATAGACCTTGGTTTTGCCATATTTAATACTTCTAGTTGTAAGAGGAAGGTTGTGTAAAGATGGCAAGAGACTTCTCAAATTTTCCTGAGGTCTGATCTTCAGACCTTCAGTCTTTTTCTTTTTGTAGCCAGATCAGAACACAGGAAAATATCATATTTAGTAGGTTCTGCCCCACACAAACTCCTTTTGCCTTTGCTGTAGGTGCCACTGATTCAACATTTGGTGACTGTTCTACACATACCAGTCAAAATGTTCAGTTAAGTCCTTATTCTTCCGTTTTTCATTTCATTTCAATTCTCATGTATCAGAAGTCTCCCCATGAGACTGTTTGAGACTGTCATTGCTGGCCTACCATTCTGTTTAAAATGAAAATGTTACCTTCTATTTTTCTACTTGAGTAATAAGATAAAAACTTGGAAAACCTGCAGTTTTGTAGCTTAACTGGTAGCAATGGAGCATTGATTTTCTAGAACTTTGTGAATATTTCTGTATATCAGAACTACTTAATAAATTTGTGGAGAAACTATATTAGAAACATCATGCTATAAAGTGGTATGCTTATTTTTGGGCAGCTAGATCTTTAGATTGTGGACCCCATACACCACAGGCTGTAGCTGAGTCAGTGCTATGCTGTTTTATACAGTCAATATGATAAATGGTCAAATTGATTGTCCAGAAACAAACTAGAGACAGTTCCAGGCCTGGGTTCAGGGACCAGAGAGATGAGTCCCTAGTCAGTGGGGAATAAATACATAGAAACATAAATACATATTATTTTTTTTTTCTCCTTGATATGGAAACCAATTGAGAGTAATAATTTGTTTTATATAAATCAGTTTTATCATATGGTAATAATAGCAACTTGTGGTTAGTATCAGATTAAGAACAACTAAATTGGTAACTAGTGACATCCTCCTGATTCCCTCACTTGTTCAGAAATTTGCAGATGTTTGTACAAAATCTCTACTGTTGGAGCACCTCTGGCTCAATTAAAGCTACCATGTAGTTATATAGCTATTGCAATTAGCTGTACCTACTATCAATATAGCTATATCTGCTATCATAGGTAATGATAAAAAATAGATTTCTATAGTTTTTCATGGAATAATCTAAGAATACCTTAGAAAAGAGGCATCACTCTGTTTTCTGCTAAAAGGAAAAATAAGTATGTTTACACAGTGTTATATGATGCTCTGCTGAGAAAAAACTCTTACCTTTTCTACATCTAAATACTAGCTCAGATCCCAGAAGCAATCTAATAATACCAATGTAGAAATCTACTTAGACTAATACTTCCAACTCCTCAGCAGAACCAATTGTTCTGGTGGTTTATTCTGCTTCCAGTTATAAAGTTAACTGTTCACAAAGCCCACTGCACCACGCAGACATCTTCTGAAGTTCATGTTTTCTGTAGACAAAATCAAATGCTTTTGTAGGTCTATAAATAGAGCTCCTTCTCCATGGCCTCTTCCTTCCTCTGTTCCTGTGAAATATGCACAGGTGATAGTGAGGCAGCTAAGATTTTACTTTGCATTTTTTGAGGTGCCTTTCTGATTTGTTAATAAAAGCACTGCAGTGGATGAAGAGAGTGCATGAGAGTGTAGAGCTTGAATAGCATAGCACATGAAACTAGTGGAGCATTGTGAAGAGGATTCTTCAAAGAAACTAACCAAACAATCTGATCTTTGAATTTGGTCTACATTGACTGAGAAGCCAATGTTTCTGAAATGTAGAGAGCAGGCTCATTGACTATTCGTGACTTAATCCATACCTTACAGACACAGGCTGTCTGTCAAAGTCCTTTCAGAATTTTAAGAATTCTTTTAGTTTCAAGAATTAACACCAGACTGAAATTAAAGCACTAATAATTTTTGTGAATTTATCAAAGTGAAATCATGCTTATTTTTTCATCTTTGAGCTGTGAATTATATCTGCACATGTATGTTTGCAGTGTCATCTATACTAAACCTTAGCTTTGCAGACTGACTGCAAATGTCTTTTGCATTATAGAGTATACAGAGTAACTGATTTATTAATAAGGTTCTCAGGTTTCATCTTAAGTAGTCTCTCATCATGTCAAGTGCAGGACAGTTATTTAGAAGAAATTTAGTGGATTTTTTTTCCCTTTTGATTGATATTACTAGAACACTTATCTTAAAAGAGAATCCCTGGCTTTCTCTGAACTTGTATTGAATCTTTCTCATCTGAAGTAAATAACCTCTCAGTTTGACATCACAACTCTTTTTCTTTTCTTTTTTTTTTTTTTTTTTTAAACTGTCAATATAAGATAGATATGTATACAACACCTTTCATTATTGAAGCCAATGGATTTTCTGCCAGGAGAAAATATGGCCCACTAGACGGGCATCATGGGAGGGCTTACACAGCTATTTCTGTGTAGATTTAGCACACAACTTGAAAAAGCAGACTGTCCAGATGTAGACCCAACAGCCACTCCACATTTGAGGATGTTTCTTTTACAGAGAGTGTGAAAAATAGCCGTTGGGAATGCTGTGAAGTCAGGACAAAGAAGAAAAGCTTTGGTTTATCCTCCCCTGCTCCTCAGGATATCTGGTAAATCTTCCTTCCTTCCTCTTTTGTACTGTAGTCAGAGCAAGGATTACAGCCTCTGTGTTTTTCTGGTGCTGCTTTTAGTACTAGTCTAGCAGATTCTAAACTCTCAGGTGCGAAAGGTGGAAAGATGACAGAGCTGTGTAGATTTGTGCATGTAAATTTTGCATTCCACCTGGACGTCTGTGGTTTCTACCACTTTTCTGCATTGCAAAAAAATGGTTTGTTGTTCATTGTAAACACAAAATCCAGTATATACTCTATACTTATGTATTATTTATATTTATATATCTATTTTATAGAATTTTTCATGTATGAGGCTAATTCAGGACTCAGTGTTACCAGACCATGTATCAAAATATCCTGCTGCTTGATTTCATGCCTCTCATTCACTAAATTTGAACACTAAATAGGTTGCACAAGATATTTATGGTAGGAGCTGATGAGTGTCATGTTTAATCATTACCTCAGAATTCCACCAGTCAGAGGTAAGGCTTTAGAGGTAGCTAAACTGACTGTCTAAATCAACACACATACTAAAGGAAAAACAACATTAATGTCTGCACCAAATCTGTGGATTCAATCTGGAGATGACAGAAAAATAAACTTAATTTTTAAAGTGTGCAGTTTGATTGGATGAAATCCAGCAGAAAAGTATAGGCAATGGCAAATTCAATCCTATGTTCATTAAGACCAAGGATTAAGAGTTTTGTGATAAAATCATTCCCAAAGAGGACATAGTTAAGTGTCAAATGATCTAACCTTTTTCAACAGTAAGAACTTTCCATTTGTCTCTAAGTTAGATACTTAAATTAAAACACCTTTGGAAAATAACAGCATAGGCTAGTTTAACATATCCTCACATGTTTTTGAAAATTGTGGCTTATGAGTAATAGATATAAATTTGTAAAAAGGACTACTGGTACCACAAAATCTAGAAACAAATCTGGAGCACTGAGTAGTTGCGCTTCACTATTTAATATCAGCCCAAGGGCTTAGATCTCCTTCTCTGAAGAACGGGTGGTGGAGTCAATGCCTATTACAACAATATAAAGCTTGCTTTTCTGCACTTTTATTTGTATGTAAACAATTGCATAATAACACATTTAGACAGAACTGCAGTACCTAAATCTTCGTGTCCTTAATATTTTCTGTTTATTTCTTTTACTGAGTGTTTCTTGAATTCATAAAGCTAAACAAGTGTCACTGAATCTGTCATGGTAATATAGACTACAAAACTGGAGAGTCATTTGTCAAAAATCTCCCACCTCAGTAGGATATAGCTTTCTTTTCATGTGTCAAATTTTGGTGTTGATTTGCACTGAAATGTCTTGATGTCAATGCTTATGCTACTGTGAGTAAAGGATTTGCAATTTTTTTTTTACCCTAGAGGGCCTACATTATTAGCTTGCACATGCAGGCAAGACTTTGTTGCATCTCCATAGTAACATCCTTGCATACATAGCTGTTAATAAGACCAAGATATATAGGTGTACTGGCAGAATTTATAAAGAGTAATGAAAAACATTAGTCATTAGTTAAATTTAAAGATAAATGTCTTTTTTTTTTTTTTTTTTTTTTTTTTTTTTTTATGGACATGATAGAGGAGGGAGGGAAATTGTAGTAGTTCAGTTAAAGGTGGGAGGGATAGGATAACTTCAATCTTATTTCATGGAGCAACAGTTACAGAAATCAATCAAACAAACAAACTAAGCAAATGTAGGATTGATGGACTGGAGAAAGCCCCCTGAGCTGCTAAACTCTCTCAAGTGTTGCAAGCATTTCAGATAAGAAAACACTGGAAGAAAAGCTAGGGGCGGTAGGGAAGGAGAGAAGACTCTGATAACCCCTTCATCTTCAACAAGGTTCATTGTGCAGAGTTTAAAAACCAAACATGTTTGCAAAAAATCCTTATAAAATTTAAAAACACATTTCTATAGTGTGGATTAATTTTTCACAAAATTCACATTAGAAGCAATTGTTCTATTTCCACAGTTTAGGAATAAATTTCCACTAGAGTACAAATTCCACCACAATTTGACAAAGTCATAAACAAGCACCAAGTTCTGGTTCATCTTTTGCAGATGCATGAGCTAAATGGAACTTCGGGCAGGAGTAAGAGTCAACACTTACACATCCTGCATAAGGGGGCAAAGAAATATGTCCTTCTTTACAGGATTGTTTAGGATGTGTTGAAATTTCAGGTTTACTGTTTTTTTTCTTTTCTTTTCAACTGAAGTACAGAATTGTCTTTAAGGCAGACTACAGGAGACCTAGGAAAACATTATTTAGCTGTTCAGAAGTGAAAAGGAGGTAAGACCTCTTGCTAATGGTAGCAAATGTGCAAGTAAAGAAAACAGTTCATTTTAATTAGTAATGTTGGATTTGTAATCCTGCAGTTCTTCCAACATGATTAATTCTGGGTCAGCCTTAAGCCTTCTAGAATCATCAGTTCACTGCACCATAAAATAAGCCACTTACAAGACAGATTCTCAATGTATTATCAGTTTAACAGACCATAACATAAGAACAAATTCCTCTCCAAAATTATTACTTTTAATTTACTGAGATAACATTGAATATAGCTGAAAATTAATATTACCATCATTAATTAAATATTCCCATGGAGTTTTTTTTAATTAATGTCCAATTCTTTCTGCTGACCCCTGACTCTGCGTTGTCAATTAGTACGTACATTATAAACGCACAAACCTGTTAGGATTAAACTTTGGTAACACTGTATGAATAAAAAATGTTGCTTTGCATGCATAGCCCGACAAAAAATGTTAAAAAAAATAATGCTATTGGACATTAGTTTTACTCCTACACATTAATTAAAAGAAACCCATAATCATATAGCCTACAAAACTATAGAAAGTATCAGAATTAGTTGGTGTTTTTGTAATCATTGTAGTAGACTACTCTGTAGATACAATGTTTTTGTAAGTATGCTTCTGTCAAGAGAGCAATTTAGAATTGAGGGGTATTTTTTGTTCTTGTTTTTTTCTGTATTTTGATACTTCTCAAAGTATACTATAACAGAACTAGAACACCAGTATTAAACTTGAAACTTAGTATCCCCATGGCAATTTTTCTCCTGGTTAAAAAAATGCAAAAGGCTCTGAATGATGAGATGCCTACTTGCTAATGCACAAGACAGAAGTAAGTCATCATGGTAGCTTCTCTTATGAAATAGTGAGATGCTTTAGCATTCTACAATATCTCATTCTTAGTGACTACTAAGGATTATCTTTCATTTCATGTCACAAGAATCATCATAAACTTGGTTGCATTGGAAAAAAAATTACCATTTCCTACTCTTTCCCCATTTTTAGGTTATCTGGGAGTAAATAATTGAATGACATGCTATGGAATGTGGGTTACTGAATACACAAGTGTTAGCAACCGAAGATCATGGATTTTGGCATGTGCCGATATCTTATAATTTATTGTACTAGTACAACATTGTACTAGTTTCAGTATTCAGTTTTTATTACAAAATTGAGAACATCTTTAATGAAACAGATAAAAAAGCCCAAACAGGCTGAATAAAGTTTATGTGCCTTTTAACTATTTTTTATTTTCAGAGATAATTTATTTTTATCTGCTAAGCTTCTGGAAACAGGACTAGTTCCAAGCATTATTGATGGAGTCTGTCAAAACCTAGAATATTTGTCACAATCAGGAAAAGGGAAACTGTCAGTGCTAGGTTAACGGTTGGACTAGATGATCTTCAAGGTCCTTTCCAACCTAGATGATTCTGTGATATAAAGTCCTGTTCCTCAACCTTCTTTCACATTAGTTTAACATTTTCCATTTCTGCTTTCAGTGGTACATCAGGCTAATCAGACCCAAACATTTCTGAATAAGGATATCTTTCCACACATATCCTTGCACATGCCTCTTCTGATATACCAGCAGACCATCTGAATTTCAGATATAATGCATTTACATCTCTGCCTCCCTCGGTGTTAGGTTGTTTGTTAGAAAATAATCTTCAAAGACAACAAAGTATCACCAGTTTCTCCCAGCCTGAGGTTAATACCTCATGCTGAGTGATATGGAAGATTCTGACTGCTTAATTATAAAGCAGTAAGGAGAAGCAGGATGAGAAAGTACTTTTCTGTAGCTTGGTATCATATATTTTGCCACTCAAGGTTTTCTCAGGATAATCCGTACATACTCACACAAATTTTATTAACTATGTTTATTTAAATTTTTCATTTAATTATGAACATGTGCACAGAATACAGCCATCTCACCTTTTGTTTTTGTTGTAAGGCACAGAAGAGAACTTAGTAGCTATAATAACCTCTTACTGAGTCCATTGAAAAGATGTTTGTAATCATGTAAAAAAAGTAGTGAATTTATTCAAACATACAGCGTTGTTCCCCTAACATCATCGTGACTTTAAGATAAGACAGTTACTGAAAACCATAATGAAATGTGTCTCTTTGTCTGCATTTGGTTTTGATCTGCTTCCTTTACATTTGTATGATGTTTGGGTATTTTAATGTGTATTGGGAACCTTTTTCTTTCTAAAGAAAGATAAAAACTTTTTCTAACATAAGAGTCTCAGAAATGTTCTTCATCACCTCCAAAGCCTTTCATTTTCTTCCCTGACATGTTAGACAAGCCCAAGTATGTCTCTGATGAAGCTGTCTGGTCAGTGCCAATGGCTTTTAGAATGAATTTGGCCTGCTGCTTAAAAAGACAGCTTGAAATTATTTTATTCTGTTTACAGGAATGCGTATAAAATAACTAAAAAAATTATAAGCAGATGCTTGGAGTTTAAGATGAGGTTAATTTTGTATGAAGTCCTGTGATCTGACATAGGAAAGGAGTACTTCCAACCTTTTTAAACATATAATGATGACTTTTCTACAACTCTTTGCATTTAGGACAGTAAAAGCCTTGCTTTCCATTCAGTAGATGGCATATCTGCCACTCTCTGTATTGTGTTTATATATACCTTATTTGTCAGACTAAACCAACTGATGTAACTGTCAGGTGTGCTATATAACACAACAGTATAGAGAATCATTATGAGCCCAAACATGTGCTTGATTTTTGGAAAAAAAAAAAAAAAAAAAAAAAAAAGAACATTCTAATCTTTTTGTTATCTAGTATGAATATCAAGTGATTTGACAAGGGCTGGTGGTCACTTAGACAAATATGAGTAGAAGAATATTTTTGCCCCACAGTTCAACATGTTCCTCTTACACAGTTGTGGTATTACTATTGAGAAGGATGAACAAATGACATGAACAGGAGATATGGATAAGTGTAGAAATGACTTGTGAAAACAGGTCCTGAAAGAAACAGGCCTGCAAGAAACAAAGACTGAGAAAAACAGCCTGAGAAAGAGATAAAGGATAGCGGGGGGAGCAGAGGCCCTCCAAGCTAAGGAATGTCTCAAACACTCACAAGTAGTGAAGCTGTAGTCATGGGGTAGATAGTGTGGAGGTTGAAGCTGATAAGGCTACCCCAATACCACAGGATGCAGCTGGAGGAGGGAGCCCTGTGGGGACAGGACGGTTCTGCTCTGGGGCACCTGGTCAGATTTCAAGGGCCATCTGTTCAGTCAATGACCTTTGCTTCATTATCCATGAAATGCATATTAGAGTTAAACCCCTGAATATGCTAACAAAGACTAACAAGATCATGCTAATTACATCATCCCATGAAACACCTTACCCCTCCCCATACATGGGATACGTAGGTGTGTGGGTTGACCTAGGAGACAGACCCAAGGAAAATGTGTATAAATTGAGGGGGTGCAAGGCAGGGAGGGGTTCGGAGAGTGAAGTGAAGCAAAGAACATGGCTGCCTCCTGGAACCCTCACTGGCAGGATCAATGCAGGAACCCAGACCAGTGATCTCTATTCCTCTATTCTCTCCATCTCCCCCCTTTCCTTTTTCCCCTTTTCCTTCACTACCATTAAGCAATGCAAGGCATACTGTACTGCTTGCCAGAACTTGTTATATACTTAGCCAATTATCATGTATCCAATTAGTACATTGTGGGAAGTTAATAAATGTCTGGACTTTGGGACTTGTCTCACCATTGTCTTCTCTGTTGGGGATTTACGAATCTAAGTCACTTGTCTCCCTCGTCTGAGCGGGATGTGACAAGAAGCTACAGAGACATAAAAAATTGCAGCATAATTCTGTGTATATACAGTTTTTCTATTCTGTCATATTTTGAATGGCACACTTCTAATGTTACCAACCCTGCTTGCTCCTCCTTTTTGGAATCTTTGAGGACTGTCAGATATTACAGATTTCAAAAAGGCCTAGGCAGATCAACTTTTTTCCCTTTTCCATATAAAAGTGTCACCTAATCTTTCCATTCTTCCTACTTACTTTGATTTGTTGAAACTGAAGGCCACTTTAGTTTTGTATTTTCAAGGAATGAAATTACCTCCTATAAAACTGTTTTTCCTCCTTTCTGATGATGGTCAAATAAAACATTAAAATTAATTTTTTTCTTCCTTTTCTCATCTTTGTGGATAATGTGTTATCTTTGGGTTCTGCAAGAAAAAGTCTTAACCTGAATTAGTGATCATATTGTTATAAAGAAACAAAAAGTAGATTTTACTGCATTACAATAAATAAGGAGGTGAATTCTGTGTGGTATGTGTACACAGTATTCTGTGGGCAAACACCCACAGTAAGTGTACTAAAACTGACAATTTTGTTCAGACTTGTATTAGTGTAGCTGACAATAGAATTTGGCCCATAGCAGCAAAGGAAAAGTTGAGAATGGTATTTGTGTGTGACCATTTACTTTTGGCTTTGAGTAGCTATTATTTTATTGCCGTGTTTTACACTTGAAAGAGGCCTTTAGAAAAGAAAGCTTCATACATTGAATGCACATTTTCACAGCAGGCATATTCTGAAAATATTTATGCAAATGTAGAATAAAGCTGGATATTTTTCTCTTGAACTGGCCCCAAGGGTTTTTTTTTCACCAGAACCCTGATCACTTGCAAATAGTTCATAGCAGCTGCATTAGGAATAAAGCCAAAAATATGGCTGACTGTTTTTTAAGGGGTGTACACAGAAAAGCACTCGGCCTTACAATTTCATTCAGTTTAGGATTTGATTCCACATCAGTGACCACTAGCTGGGCACACTGCTTCATTCAAATTGAGCAATGTAAAGTAAATTGTGACAGTGCCTCATATGTATTCTGGTACCAAGACATGATAGCCTGATCTGTGAGCAAAAGGAAGACAGTAATATAAGATCACCCATTTTGATTCATGCTAAAATCTGCCTAGTCAAGCATTCTGTCTCTGACAGTCACTTATCCCTTAGGACAGAATATAAAAACTGGGAGTATATAGTCTGATATTTCTCTCATCATATGCTTTTAGCAACCAACTTCAGGACTTCCTGAGCCGTTCATACATTCATATCATCATGTTGAGAACCGTCAGAAATTCCTCCCTGAAAATCTCTATGTTCCTGCTACCTGTTTTGCTATGAGCTAAACTGCTCCATTTCTCTGCTACCCTCTCACCTTTTAGTAGAATTTATCCTTCTGGTTGTCCTACTGGCAGCACTGCTTCTGGAGACATTATCTTGCCTATGTTTATTTTTGAGTTAGAGTAGATAGTAGCATGCAGTTGGGAAGATGCATCCTTGGAGATGATCACTGTGGATAGCACATAAGATTCTGTTTCTTTTATATTGTGAAGGCAAGTCATGGCCTGTGATGTAAGATGGAACATGAATTCACAGGTTTACTTGCTGGAACAACTTATTTAGATCCAAAAAAGGATCCAAAAGGTCTGTGTTTCTTAGGTGTCAGGTTTAACTAATGACCCAAAAATGTTACAGCTACTCATGAATTCTAAAAGCCTCAGACAGTGTTTTCCATTTTCTTTCCATGTTGGGAAACCAGATAGTATAGATTTTCCAAATAAATTTTGCAGTGAGTGGAAGGTTGGGTCAAAGGAAAGCAAGGTCTCCTCTAATCATAATTTACTTTATCATTGGCAAATAATTAAGTCAGTGAATCTTCATGAGATAGAAAATTCTAGCTCCTAGAAAGAGCAAACCAGGCCAAGTTATGTGGAAGGGGGAAAAAAATGGTTTCCAGAAAAATGTGATGGGATACAAGTGATTCTTTGCAGTGGCCAAAGGCCACGGTGGGAAGCCAATTTATTCTGAAACTATAGAGTTGGAATGATGAGAATCTTGTCCAGATGTCCCTATGTACATGTACCTGCAGTTTATGACAATGAAATTCTTCTGCTGTGTGGGAAATAAAATATCCTTGCCACTGGCTGGCCTGTTGTTCACACAATTAAATGGTACTCCGCAGGGTTGTGTAAAACACTGACATGATCAATGAATTCCTCATGTTCACTAGCTGATGTTCTGTATGGGATCAATATAGTCGAGTTATTATTTGAGCAGTGGAGCACACTCTTGAAGACTTTAACTTCTTAAGACCTTAACTTCTCAGAGGGGAAGTTTAATCCATCTCACTCCTACCAGCTTGATGCCAGTGCCAGCAATAGATGCCCAAAGAGGACATCTCCATCCTGGAGAGGGGTCACAGGTCAGCAGGAGAGCACTTGAAGACCAACACAAAGGAATTCCAGCCAGAACTGGATCCTGGGGGCTCAACTTAAATGCCTCTATGCAAACGCTTGTAGCATAGGGAATAAACAAGAGGAGCTAGAGATGTGCACACACATGCAGGGCTACAATCTTACTGGCATCACAGAGACATGGTGGAATGGCTCCTATGACTGGAGTGTTGGAATGGAAGGATACAGGCTCTTTAGGAAGGACAGGCAGGGAAGACAAGGAAGAGGTATCACCCTCTATGTCAATGACCAGCTGGGGTGTGTGAAGCCCTGCCTGGGGATGGATGAGGAACTGACTGAGAGCTTATGGGTCAGGATTAAAGGGAAGGCAGGGACAGGAGGTGTCATAGAAGGGGTCTGCTGCACACCACCCCATCAGGAAGACTGAGAGGATGAGGCCCTCTCTAGACAGATAGTAGCAGCCACACATTCACAAAATATCTTCATGAGGGACTCCAACCACCCTGGTATCTGTTGGAGGGACAACACTGCAGCACACAAGCAGTCCAGGAGGTTCCTGGATAACTTCCTTCTCCAAGTGACAGAGGATCTAACGAGGAGAGGTGCTATCCTGGACTTTGTCTCACCAACAAGGAGGATCTGGTGGGGAGTGTGAAGCTCAAAGGCAGCCTTGGCTGCAAGGACCATGGAATGGTAGTGTTCAGGATCCTTAGGGTAGCAAGGAAGGAGCAAGCTCTCTATCCTGGACTTCAGGAGAGCAGATTTTGGCCTCTTCAGGGATCTGTTTGGCAGAGAAGCATGGGATAAAACCCTTGAGGGGCTCAAGAAAGCTGGTTAATATTCAACGATCACCTCTCCTGAGCTTGGAAGCAATGCATCCCACCAAAAAAAGAAGTCAGGTAAGACCAACAGGAGTCCTGCATGGATGAACAAGAAGCTCCTGGACAAGCTCAAAAACAAAAAGGAAGCCTACAGAGGGTGGAAGCAAGGACAGATAGCCTGGAAGGGATAGAGATACACTGTCCAAGTATCCAAAGATTAGGTTAAGAAGGCCAATCTGGCCAGGGACATCAAGGGCAACAAGAAAATCTTCTATAGGTACGTCGGTGATAAAAGGAAGACTAGGGAAAATGTGGGGCCTCTGCAGAAGGAAACAGGACACCTGGTTACTCAGAATATGGAGAAGGCTGAAATACTCAATGACTTTATTTCAGTCTTCACCAGCAAGTGCTCCAGGCACACCGGCCAAGAGGCAGAAGGCAAAGGCAGGGACTGGGAGAATGAAGTACTGCCCACTGTAGGAGAAGATCACATTCAAGACCATTTAAGGAACCTGAAGATGCACAAGTCCATGGGACCAGATGAGATGCATCCACAGGACCTCAAGCAACTGGCGGATGAAGTGACTAAGCCACTGTCCATCACATCTGAGAAGTCGTGGCAGTCCAGCGAAGTTCCTGCGGACTGGAAAAGGGGAAACATAACCCTCACATATAAAAGGGAAAAAAGGAAGACTCAGGAAACTGCAGACCAGTCAGTCTCACCTCTGTGTGCCTGGCAAGATCACGGAGCAGATCCTCCCAGAAACTGTGCTAGGGCACATGGGAAATAAGGAAGAGACTGGTGGCAGTCAGCATGGTTTCACTAAGGGCAAATCATGCCTGACAAATTTGGTGGCCTTCTACGATGGGGTTACAGCATTGGTGGATAACAGAAGAGCGAATGACATCATCAACTTGGACTTCTGCAAAACACTGTCCCACATGACATCCTTATCTCTAAATTGGAGAGACATAGGTTTGGATAAGGAATTGGCTGGACGGTTGCACTCCAAGAGTTGCGGTCAACAGGTTGATGTCCAAGTTGAGAGCAGTGACGAGTGGTGTCCTTTGGGCGTCAGTGTTGGAACCAGTGCTGTTTAACATCTTTGGTGGAAACATGGACAGTGGGACTGAGTGCACCCCCAGCAAGTTTGCTGATGACACCAAGCTGTGTGGTGGGGTTGACACACTGGAGGGAAGGGATGCCATCCTCGACAGGCTTGAGAGGTGGGCCCGTGCAAACCTCATGAAGTTCAACAAGGCCAAGTGCAAGGTCCTGCACATGGGTCAGGGCAATCCCAAACACAAATACAGGCTGGGTGATGAGTGGATTGAGAATAGCCCTGCGGAGGAGGACTTGGCAGTATTAGTGGATGGAAAACTGAATATGAGTCAGCAATGTGCGCTCGCAGCCCAGAAAGCCAACCATAGCCTGGGCTGTCTCAAGAGAAGTGTGGCCAGCAGGTCAAGGGAGGGGATTCTCCCTCTCTACTCCACTCTCATGAGACCTTCCCTGCAGTGCTATGTACAACTCTGGGGCCCCCAACATAAGAAGGACATGGACCTGTTGGAGCAGGTCCAGAGGAGGCCACAAAGATGATCAGGGGTCTGGAGCACCTACCCTGTGAAGACAGACTTCATGAGAGCATTGGGGTTGTTCAGCCTGGAGAAGAGAAGGCTCCAGTGAGACCTTATAGTGGCCTTCCAGTACTTAAAGAGGGCCTAAAGGAAAGATAGGGAGTGACTCTTTATCAGGAAATGCAGCGATAGGATGAGGGGTAACGGTGTTAAACTGAAAGACGGTAGATTTAGATTAGATATAAGGAAGAAATTCTTTACTGTGAGGGTGGTGAGACACTGGAACACGTTGCCCAAAGAAGTTGTGGATTCCCCTGCCCTGGAAGTGTTCAAGGCCAGGCTGGATGGGGTTTTGAGCAAACTGGTCTAGTGGAAGGTGTCCCTGCAGGTGGGTTGGAACTAGATGACCTTTAAGGTCCCTTCCAACCCAAACCATTCTATAAGTCTATGATTCTATGCACCTTACATTGTAAGTATTCATTGCCCTTTGAGAATAAAGAAGTGCCAAGAATCTATTTCATTATTTCCTTTACTCCTTAATATGTTTTTTTCCTCTGTTTTTGCAGTAATTTCAATTTATTTCCGGTGGTGTTCAAGATTATTTATGTCAAATATTTTAATATTCCTTATTGCTACATCAGAATCTAGATGAAAAGAATGTAAAAGACTAAAAAGTGAAGCTCACAGAAATTACAGCATTATCTTCTCACTAAACTAACTACATTAGGTCACCAAAAGCTGTGCTTAAAACAGTAGAGTGGCTTGTATAATATTAGCCCTCTTTTCATTGAAGAAACAGGGTCAAATTTACAAATGACAAATTAATAAATTTACAAATCTTCCTCATTTGGGACCAGACCTTATCACACAACTTCATAAGGTGAATAGATGAAATAAGTAGCGGGATTGTCCCTGCTATAAGGGAGTGCTGGAGCTATTAACATTGGACCAGAGTCTCTTGTGTGACACTATATATCTATGTAAATAATCCTACATATGTATCTATATTTATCCTATCTATATACCTATATATCTATCCTATCTATATGTCCATGTAAAATAATATATATATATATATCTATGTAAAATAATCCTTTATATTTCATGGAACATAAAAAAATAGAATTGTTCAAGTGTGGTTTTCCTAAACCAATACACAAAGAGAACACAAGGAAATTGGCAAAGGTTTATTGCACCTGACTATGCAACTACACAGCGCTTCAGACCTCATTTGCTTGCAGGTAAAGTAATAGAAGAGCTCCCATGCATTTAACTGAACATGAGACCATGATGTTTACTGTACAGCATCACATGTAGGTCCTGGACACATTAGGTATCCACCAAATTTTGATTAATAGTGGTAACATTTATTTTCTTTGTTTCTGTTTGTTCAGTTGGTTTTTGTTGCGTACTTTACAAATTCAGGCTTCACCCTTATGAATATATTGCAAGGTATTCCCTCAAGACAATGGGTTTGATTTAGAAACTAAAACTTATTCTAGCATCAGCTTGTAGCTGGTTCCACACAGAGGAGGGTAGTGGTGAAAGTGACATTTTACATATGCTAGAAAAAGTTTAAGACTCCATTGCAATTTCTGTACAGGTACAGGATTGTGTTGCCGTCTATTGGCAAATCCACCAAGTCCTGAGAAAGGATTTGCATTCTTGATTCTTGACTCTTTTGTTCAATCAATTCATTTGTCCTGCAAATCTGCTATTGTTGTAGACTATATTATACTGTTGTATTTCACTGTGCTCCTTCTCTTGAAGAACTGTGGGGGTTTTTTTTGGTTTTTTTTTTTTTTTTTTTAGGAAAAGACAGTCTTTGATATGTTTGAGATTTTATGGAAAAGTATAGCAAAGCTATATTCTTGATCCTTCTTGGTCATGAGCATGACAGTATTATCACAATAAACATGCTAATCATTAAGAACTGTGCACTAAAATCGGAAATTGATTACAACTCAAATCAATTATTTCCATTAGTTAACATTTAATAATTATGATATTTATTTAGATTTAGGGTGTTTTCTCTTGCTCCTTCATGGACAACCCTATGCAGTGATCATACCAGTTCCTCTTTGACCAGTGCAATAATCTGCTTATTCAGATGCTAGATCTGCATATGCTCTGAAACCTGTTCCCTGCAATTGCATCACCATAACCTATATATGCATGAAAAGTTATACAGCAGAAGAATAGTATAGATATAGTTCTTTTTAACCTAAACTCTTCCTGGTGAAAGGTTAGATAAATAATATCAGTCAAGCAGATTCAGTCAGAAGTCATTTAGAAAAGAGAAGATAAAAATAAGTAGAAGTAAAAATCGTAGTATGTAAAAATAAGTGCTAGTTAATTTGTTGTTCATTATTTTGGTCACTCTACAGGAATTGTTTATCGCTCCAAGCTTTACCCAGAGCAGTTAATAACATCTCAGTTTTTAAATGGAATGTCCCTCTGAAGAAAATTGTCTTCTGTAATTAAGGTCAGAACTGGAACAGGAATATTATATGTGTAGAAACAATAAAATTAGCAAGGTAGTGAAACTTTCAGACCTTTAATGTTGGTAAGTATCCTACTAAATTTATGAACAAAACCTGTTTTCAGCTATTTGGAAAGAACACTTCACATTACTGTATGTGAAGATGAGTTTAACATTTCAGCTCTGACCAGTTTTTGAATATCGGGACTTTAAGCTAGAACCTATTAGGGATTCTGTAACAAGGTAATGACCTTCTTCTTTATTCTGTTTTGTTGGGGTTTTTTTGTTTGTTTGTTTGTTTGTTTGTTTTTTGTTTGTTTGTTTGTTTGAAACAGTCTCAAATGCTACAGCGAAATGTAGCAAAGACATAGCATATGAATTAGATCTTTTTTGGGATACAAAACTCCCTGGCACATGCAGGGAGAAACCCTGTAGCAGAGAGCCTCGTGAGAATGAAGAATACTAACTTGTTGACCTCCTCATGCAATATAAATTGCATGATTAGACTCCTTGTGAAATGCAGAGCCTTAGCTAGTTATTTATGACTAAAATCTTCATATTGCCTCCCTTTATTGCAGTTGTTACTGCACAATCTAGGAAAATGGTTTTATCTTTTAATTAGGGCACTGGCCTTAATTGCCAGGAAAAGGGTCTGAGTGAAACTCTAGTTTTATACCACTACTGATGCTGTTGTACTTGTGGGAGAAGAATTAATGCTGCTGTGGGTGAACTGCCAGGTTCGTGTTATTGTTGCTTAGGCAAGTAGTCCAATTGTTCAGAGATTGTAATAAATCTCAGTGCAGACCCAGATGATGAACCTGGTAGACCAAGAGGATCCTCAGAAGAATCCCTTGTCAAATGACTCATTGAAGGATATGTAGCTCCCTTTCTCTCTCTAATGTGGCAGCAGAGTTTCCCTTTGTTGCTTCCTGTAAATCAATGTCCTTGGAAAGGAGATGGATTTAGCATTAATATAGTTTAACATGGAGGAGATAAACATTGCTGAGTTCACCACAATCCACTGGAGATCAACATGGCCAAAGTTGGGCATATATTTGAAAAAGTGATTTAAGTACAGTATACATCTTTGTAACTCAAGGCAATGTATTACCTGCACCCTTTTTAAGTGGTCAGTACAGATGTTCCCTTTTCACCTGCTCTTTGTGTTTGTAGTTCTTTATGGATCTTCCACCGAAAAAGATGCCTTTTTTTTTAAATATATTTTTTTATTTTGTCATTTTCTCTCAAATTTCAACAGATGTTGTAACTTTTACCCAAAAGATACTGAAGTTATTAGCAAATGTCCCACTGCCTTGTTTGTCTCTTGTATGAGAGCCCATAAGAGTAATTTTATATTTGTTAGGAATCAACACGAACCACAGGTAAATCTATTTTTATAACAAAGCAGCTCTCATTCTAACTGATATTTACATCCTGATTGCACATCTTCCATTTATCTACCTATTCAAGGTTCTGAATCAAAGAATTAGGTTCTTTTAGAATTAAGCAATTTCTTCTCCTTTTAAAAAGGGACAGGAAATATTTGTCTTGATGCATGTTACTTCTGTTGTTGGCCAGCAACCACCACTGAGACCACTTCAATTAAGAAAACTCAGTTGTATGAAATTAACTGATGAGCCAGAATTATTTAGAACTCTATCTCATGACTAATTCTTTCAGTAAACTTTAAACACAATTAAAATTAAATTTTACAGTGTGTATTGGAAATTATTCTCCAGCATAAATCCTGAATTATGGTTAGAATAAATTAGAATCTGCTTTCCTTATATGTGGAGATCAATGTAAATCTTACCAACCATAGCTACATTTAATATGTACTGAGTGACAGCAAACTATACTTCAAGATTTTCTACTTCTTATTTGGAACAATTAACAGAGTATGAAATTCGAATGGCCAACTTTGAAAAATTACTACCAGTCGAACAGATATGTATTTTTACAGTAATATTCTGCTGAGAGGGGAGGAGAAAATAAATACACTTCATGTAAGTGTATCTCTAAATTCATAATTACATAGAGTTATTGAATACTAAAAGTGGTAGGAGTCTGTCCTTTGCTCTGAAGATTTGGAGTCAAACTGTGACGATGGATGTAGGAAAGGATTGTCACACAACCCCTTCTTCATTATATATATGTATAGTAAATAAAATGTCTTATAACATTTAATGATTTTAAATATTAAAAAGTCATACAAGACAAAGCTAGGTTTGCTTTTTCTCCCACTCTAATTTTTTTCTTTCTTTTCTTTTGCACATATACATTATGAAAATGTCATTAGTTACATCATCGCATAGTCTTTTTCTAAGGGACTTCTACATCATTCAGAGTACAGCCTTGATGTATAAGGGCAGAATGAAAGTCACACCAGCATTTTTACATTAGGAAATAATATACTTGTTTTGATTTGTTTTAATTGTTTGTCTTTGCAGCCTAAAAATATTTTTTACATAATTCTTTTGATGCAGGTGAGTCAGAGCATTTTAGTAATAGTTTAGTATTTATTTGATATGTTTTGTGTAGAATCTAAATAAACTGGAACCCCCAATTTTTCAAGAAATTTTCAGAGGTACACACCTGACAATATGAATGTTATTCTCCATTTGAAAAGGTGTTTCAAGAAGTCTTCACTGAGTTGATGATCTCAGTCAAGAAAGTTCTTGAACTGTCTGTTGGTATTGCCATGTATGTCTATGGGAAAAAGCATGTAGCATTTCTACAATTAATAACAAAACAGGATGTGGTTTAACCACCCAGCTAGTTATTTACAATAACAGATTGCACATTTATTCAGGAAAAAAATATGAAAAAGTCAATTATGTTTCAGAATTTCTTAAAATGAATCTACTGGTAGGATTTTTACATATATCATGAGTGACAGAATGAAACTTTTATAATGTCATCCAGTCCAAAAAGAGTTTACATTCTACATCCTTCATGTTTTCTTGCCAATTAATCAGTTTAAACATACTTTTGATGTCAATGCTTATTTCTTCTGGAACACAGGAAGAAGCCTGTGTATATATCACAAATTAACACAGGATCACAGAATTTTTAAGGCTGGAAGAGACCAACTGAGATCATCTTATTAAATCCCCCTGCTCAGAGTCAGCTACAGCACACAGTTTCAGGGTCACCTCCAGTCAGATTTTTAATATCTCCAAGGATGGAGACGCTGTAAACTCTCTGATTAACCTGTTCAGTGTTCAACTTCCCTCAGAGCAAAAAAGCTTTTTCTTACTTTTGAAAAGAATTTCTTGTATTTTGGTTCATGCCTACTGACCCTTGTCCTGTCACTGGGCACCACTGAGAAGAGTCTGTCTTCATCTTTACTTCCCCACACCAGCTACTTATATACACTGGTAAAATTCCTCTAAGCCTTCTCTTCTCCATGCTGAACATCCTAGCTCTCTCTGCCTGTCTACTTCTATGTCAGTTGCTTGAAGCCCTTAATTATCTTCATGATCCTTTGTTGGACTTGTGGCAGAATGTGCATGTATGTCACTTTGCTGAACTTCATCAGACACCTGCCTGCTTATATCTCCAACCAGTTGAGTTCCCTCTGAATGGCAGCACAACCATAAAGTGTGCTGACTCTTCACAGCTTTATATCATGTGCAGACTTGCTGAGGGTGCACATTGTCCCATAATCAGAATCACTAATGAACACATTAAACACTATTCATCTCAGTATCAACCCCTGGACTACACTGCTAGTGACTGGACTCCAGCTGAAGATACATGGCCACTAACCACAACCCTTTGAGTCTGTCAGTTCAGCCAGTTTTCAGTCCACCTCACTGTCCTCTTATGGAGCCAGTACTTTTTCAGTCTGTTCATGAGAGTGCTAGACAAGACAGGTGTTGAAAGACTTACTAAACTCAAGATAAACAACATTCACTGTTCTCCCTTATTGACTGAGCTGGTCATCTCAACATAGAAGTCTATTGGTTGGTTAAGGAGGATTTCCCCTTCACATGCTGACTATTTCCAGTAACTTCTTTGTCCTTCGTGTATTTCAGGAGTGGCCTATGAAAAACACTGACCAGCTCACCCAGCACTTGTGGGTGCTCCTCATCAAGTCCCATTGACCTAAGTATATCCAATTTCTTTAAATGTTCTCTAATCTGCTCCTCTTCCATTGAGGGTAAGTCTTCCTTGCTCCAGACTTTCCTTCTCATCTTAGGAACCCTGGATTTCCAAAGGTTGGTCTTACCAGGAGAAATTGAGGCAAAGGAGGTATCAAGGACCTCTTTCATGTCCTTTGTCACAAAAAGATGTAAAATTGCTATTTTGCCATAGCTGATCAGCTAATCTTTTTAACAGTAGCACCTTTGATAAGTTTTTGGGGTGAAAAAATACATAGAAGGGAAGAAGAGTATCCATTAAAAGAATCATCAAATAAACTTGTTGGCATCAAATGGAGATTTTGTCCCCTTTAGTACAGCAGAGTAATAATTACTATTTTAAATGAGGTTGCCTATGGATTTCCACCCTTTCATAAATATTTCCTTCTGTTATTTGATCTTTGCCTTTCACTGATTTTTAAAAGCCTAAGGAAGTACATTTAGAGTATTTCTGAGAGTAAGTGGGGAAAATAATCAGGTCTTTGAAATATAAAAAACTGACCTATTTTTGAACACTCCTCTGGAAAGATCTCTTCCAAGTGGAAATCTGACACAAGAATGGCACTTTTTCAAAAAATCTTTTGGTGGAAGCAATTTGGTTTGGTTTGAATGAGTTATGACCATTTAAATCCCGTATTGAATTGTGAATCTCTCCATCAGCTGAGTGCACCAGCAGAAATTGCCACAGCATCCACCCATGTATGAATTATATATGGATTAAGTTTGCCCGTTTTAGCAGTAAGGAAGGAAAATATGTGCAACACTAGTTCGTGCGTTTGTCAAGAAGCAGCAAGAGCAGGCGTTGCTCACTGAGATGACCACGGGGTGAGGACCTGAGTGAGGCCAGCAGGACAGACTTGGAGGTGGTGGCAAGATCCAACCAGGAGTCCAGATCATAGTGCAGTACCATGGTCATGAAGCAGGTATGAGGTCAAACTGGGGAGTCAGTCTATAGTGGCAAGGCTGGGACCAGATTTAGTGATGGCTGGGCAGAGCCATGGAGACAGAAATGGATGGGATATCAGCGTGCAGGTGGGGACCACGTTCAGGCCCAGTGAGGGGAACCACGGTCAGACACAGCCTGTGATGGTTGAGCAAGAGGGACAGGGATGGGCCAAGGCCATGTCTGGACATCAGCCTGTGGGTCAGGACCGGCTCAACAGGGCCCATGGCTGAGCAGAGCAGGGGTGTGGGGAGCTTGAGACTAGCTGTGCTGTGGCATGGACTAGCAGAACTAGGAAGGGGTGCTGACAGGGGTTTCTGGGCCATGGGTAGGTACAGGGATGCCATGGGAAGGCTGGCAGGGCTGTTAAAGCCTGTTGGTGCTCTCCAGACCCTGACAGTTTTTTCCTTGTTTGGATTTCTCTAAAACTTGTAATATGTAATATTGGTGAGCATCTTAATTAATGACATGGATGATGGGGCAAAGTGCACCCCAAACAAATTCACAGGCAGTAAGAAATTAGGATGATAGATCTGATGGCCATCCTGCTGTTCAGAGTAACCTTGGCAGGCTGGAGAAGGCATCAGACAACAGTCTGAAGAAGTTCAACAAAGTCCTGTCCCCAGGGAGGAATAGCCCCAAGGGCCAGAAACAAGTTTACTGAGCTTAGGCACTTCTACCGCTAGGCAGTTGCTAAGTGAGACTTTAGCAGACAGCCACATTTTGGGTAAAGTCCTAAAGCGCACCTCTGAGGTCCCAAGCAATTTCTAAACATTTCTTCTACACCAAATCATTTTAATTTTCAGTCAGAAAAAGGCTACTTTCCCATAGGAAGTGTGTAATGAAACGTGTTGTTAGCCAAAGCCTGCCTAGGTGCCTTGTAAAGTTCTATTACTGATTGGAATCAGGGAGTTATAAAATCATAGAATGGTCAATTCAATCAGTTCCACAACAATAAATTATTATGGAATACAGATTTTTAAAGATGTTTAGCTGCCCAGAGACATAACAAGCCTCCATGTACCTTCAAAACATTGTCTTTGTCTTACCAACAATACTTCTTTTTAGGTCAAATACTGCTGTCCTTATATGTAGTGCAATGTGTGAAATCCCAGTTGCAATGTGTGACATTTGATTTCAATAGCTTGTTTGCTGTAATTAAGGACAGAATTTGTTATATGGCACAATGAATGATAAGACTGTAGTGAGATCCATAAATTCAAGTTTATTACCCATTCTCTGGGTATTGCTGTCATTCAGATTTTTAATGGAAATCCGGCTTTAGTAATTTCTGTGAAGTATGTTCTTTTCCAATTGGCAAAGAAGCAAAATCAGAACCATGAGGTACATTTTGCTTGGTTCATGTTTGTAAATAGCTGAGATTTATTCTTGGCATAAGAAATAATCAGAAAGAATCTACATTTTCATCTGAGTTATTCAGATCGTTTTCCTGTAAGAGTATTATTTTTCTTCTTTAGGCCACCACTGCATTTTGCAAATCAGGAACAATCAAGACTGATGTCACAATAAGCAACATGTGAATATTCTGAGATGATTTTCATTAAAAAGTTTATCTTAAAATTGCCAGATATTTATATTAAATAAAGCCAATGAGTGTTTTATTGAGTAATTTCTAGAACTACAGGAAAAATTTAGTATGGCCAGGATCAACATGTGAACTGCTGCAAGTATGACATGTTGCATTGTGTTCAAAACCAGGAGGTGGTAAGTGATAGGAAGAGGACAGCTATTATTTATGGCCAGGTAAGGTTTGGCTTCATACTTGGGAAAGTCAGGCTATGGTGTAACAAGTAGTAACAACAGTCTATATAGAAATGAAATTTTAAAGAGATGGTAGCAACATCCAAGCATATCCAAAATAGAGTCACATAAATGAGATAAACAGCTGATGCAATCCACACAGCACCACGTACATGAACTTTTCTCTATGCCCAAAACCAGAAGACAAATGGATACATGTTATTTGTTTAAAGCTGGGACTTGATCTCCAGTGAGACAAATGTTGTGCACCACCTTATTCAAATGTGATGTAACCTGTTGAAGAGAGTCTCCTTAAAAATACCAAAGGACTCCTAAAGCATACAAATTAGTGATAGGTCAATAACTTTCCTCTCTATAACCATACTCTCACTCAGACTTCTCTTTGAGTATTGAGCTGAGCTGAAGCAGTGCTGCTGGATTCATAAATTAGTCCAGATGGCATTTGTTCTAAAATTCAGAAAGCTGCAGATCTTTCCTCCTTTTACTCATGCATTTCTACAGACCCCTGTAGAGAATTGCCAGTCCCTCATATGCACACCACCAGAAACAGGAACAGAGTGCTGTGTGATTTAATGCTCTGTGATTTAATGCTCTGTGTAATTTAAAAGATTTAAATGTTAAATGTTTTTAAGCATTTTAAACTATAACACTTCATTTCACAGTATATCAGTTCTGTTAGTTTCTTCTTTTTATATCTACAGTGTTTTTAAAGAACTTATTCAAATAAAATATGACTGCCTTTACCAGTTTAGGTTGAGTGCAACAACTAATATCAACATAAGAATTTTCAGCACAAACTTGGAGATAACAAGAACAAACATTTTCTTTTCTAGATATTATTAAAATCAAATTATAGGTATTTATATGTAGATAAGCATGCACAAATGTACAACATCAGTAAACTTGATGGCCTGATTTATGGTCTTGACCATCATAGTTTCCAAATCACTGGAAAGGAAGGCTGTGAATACTGATCTATTGAATCCTTACAAAAATGATCATCAATAAGGTAAGGGGGAATAAATAGGTGCTAGAAGGAAATTCCTTAAAAGCAGTGTTCAAATCATGGTCTGCTGTCCAGTTGGAAGAACAAAGAAGCCAAACTAAACCAGATAGAAATGTGTTGTGAAAGAATAAGTACAAAAACCCTACAAAAAACAACCCCTCTTTGAGTATCTTCATTCATTAAGATTCAAAATCTTGTAGGAATGATTGTTTCAATTTTTTGTTTACTAAGGGAATTGTGTAATAAAATAATCAGAAATGATGTTGCAGTCTATTTCTAAGTAGTGCTGATGACCACATTTTTGTGCGGTAAGAGCTGTGGAATGAGTTTATACAGAAGGTGAGCTTAACAAAGGCCCATTCTGCTAATGTCATTTTGCATAATCCCACCATAAACAAAAACACTAGAAATCAAGCCAAGAGGAAGAAGAAGGAGTTCAGAAAAGATGAGTCAGATTATGCTAATGCTGGTGTTAATCAGAGATGTTAAAGCATTAGGTATGGGTATTTTTGATAACCACTATATCAGAAAGAAAACACATTGGAGTTGGATAGAAAGCCCAACTAGCACTACAAAAATCTGTCAGTTTGTAGATTTCAGTGATACCATCTGTGTGTGTGTCTTTAGTTTGATAAGAGTTTCCTTTCTAAGGAAACTCCATTTAAAAATAAAAACATTATATACATGCCCCTCTACATGAGTACAGTGACTGAGCTAACAGTGGGAGGTGCTCTTTAAGCAAGATCTTTCAAACCAGGCCATTTTCCATGGTCCATGGTACTTGCCTCTGTCAGTGTCTACAGCTGTTGCATTATAGGTGTTGGAAGGTACTGCCTATCCCTTATGGATTCATTTTCCATGAGCTTGTCTAATACCTACTTGAATCTGGTGATAACTCCTCTACGACTTTGTTTAGGAATAAAGTTCAGAAATTAGTGAGGTGATATTTAAAAAAGTACTTTCCTTTAACTGTTTTAAACTGATTTGCTTCTAGTTCCAATGACTGAACTTTAGTTATTCAGTGAATGTCACTCACCTTATCTACTTTCACAATTTTGTAAACCTTGATCATATTCCACATCACACTTTGCCCTAAAGGAAGAATCCCAATATTTTAAGTCCCAACTCACAAGGCAGTTGTTCCATCCTCTGACCATTTTAGTTTTCTATCTGTACATTTTTAAGTCCCGTATGTCTTTCTCGAGATGCAGAAACCAGAACTGCACAAAGTACTTAAAATTTTGGTGCAGCAAGGTCTTCTATAGGGCAAAATTATGTGATTTGTCTTGTTCTCCTTACCCTTCCAAGTGATGCACAATATTTCCTGTTTGGTTTTTGGTTTTGTCTGCTGATAAACATGGAACCAAGTATTTCAGAGACATCTCACCGTACAGGGACATGACAATTAATGTCCTTTGTACATAATTCAGGTAGATTAATTGTCAAGGCAATACTGCACATGCTTTGGATCTGACAGGTTTCTAAATTTGGAATGACTGTCAGTGACTTTAAACTGGAATACTGGAAAGGCTTACATTACAATTATCTCCTGATGTTTTCTCTTACATTGTATCAGTTTTTCATATAATTGACCTTGAACTTAATGGGATTTTTTCCTACTCAGTATACAGCTCTAAAAATGTTCCAAGATTATCATAGTCTACAAAAAAAGTTATATAGTACAATTGCATATTTAAACCATATATGTTGTCCTTACTTTTTTTCACATATTTCATTCATTTCACCTGAGAGAGTGTCATACCAAATGTTTTTACAACTCTGAGTGCTCAACTATGGTAGGATATTTTCAGTGATTGTTGTTCCTTGGTATGTTATATGATACTTACATGTTTTAAGCCTTCTGAAAGGGAACCTCATTGCTAAGATTAACAGTTTTGTATAAATAATATTGTATAAGTAATACACAGTAATAGCTTAATTACCTTACTTCTTTCTTTGCTCGAGGCTTGGATGATCGCATGCTTTGCTGGGTAAAAAACTGGCTGGATGGCCGGGCCCAAAGAGTTGTGGTGAACGGAGTTAAATCCGGTTGGAGGCCGGTCACGAGTGGTGTCCCCCAGGGCTCAGTTTTGGGGCCACTCCTGTTTAACATCTTTATTGATAATCTAAAAAAGGGGATCGAGTGCACCCTCAGTAAGTTTGCAGATGACACCAAGTTGGGTGGGAGGGTTGATCTGCTCGAGGGTAGGGAGGCTCTGCAGAGAGACCTGGACAGGCTGGAGCGATGGGCTGAGGCCAACTGTAGGAGTTTCAATAAGGGCAAATGCCGGGTGCTGCACTTGGGCCACAACAACCCCCAGCAGCGCTACAGGCTTGGGGAGGAGTGGCTGGAGAGCTGCCAGTCAGAGAGGGACCTGGGGGTGTTGATTGACAGCCGGCTGAACAGGAGCCAGCAGTGTGCCCAGGTGGCCAAGAAGGCCAATGGCATCCTGGCTTGGATCAGAAATAGCGTGGCCAGCAGGGACAGGGAAGGGATCTTTCCCCTGTACTCGGCACTGGTGAGGCCGCACCTCGATTACTGTGTTCAGTTTTGGGCCCCTCACTACAAAAAGGACATTGAATGACTCGAGCATGTCCAGAGAAGGGCAACGAAGCTGGTGAAGGGTCTGGAGCACATGTCGCACGAGGAGCGGCTGAGGGAACTGGGGTTTTTTAGTTTGGAGAAGAGGAGGCTGAGGAGACAACTCATCACCCTCTACAGCTACCTGAAATGAGGTTGCAGAGAGCTGGGCATGAGTCTCTTTAACCAAGTAATGAGCGACAAGACAAGAGGTAATGGCCTCAAATTGCGCCAGGGAAGGTTTAGACTGGATATTAGGAAGCATTTATTTCCCGAAGGGGTTGTTAGGCATTGGAATGGGCTGCGCAGGGAGGTGGTGGAGTCCCCATCCCTGGAGCTGTTTAAGAGTAGAGTCGACATAGCGCTTAGGGATATGGTGTAGTTGGGAACTGTCAGTGTTAGGTTAATAGTTGGACTGGATGATCTTCAAGGTCCTTTCCAACCTAGATGATTCTGTGATTCTGTGATTCATTTTCATCTACCAGCTAATTTAAAACTTGTGTTTCCCATCTCCTCTTTAGAAATTCTTGTTTAGCTTCCTATGTCTTTTTGAGTTTCCTTCACTCAATATTTAAGACTCTTCCTCTTTGACAAGTTTCAAAACTACTATTAATTTTCATCCAAAATCATCCGTGCTCTTCCTTGTAAATTCTTGACCTTTATTGGCTTACAGTACCCTGTTATCTACTGCTTCATCTCCAGTCTTTATAAGCTTTTCCTTGCACCCGTAGCATCAGAAGATAATTCCATGGTTCTTCAGACAATTCCTGTAATTTTTCTCTCTAAATTTGATCTAATCTATAAGCCTGAAGTGAGTGAATATCTCTATGACAACACCTTGCAGATCAGCTTCTCTTCTCTCTCTTATTATCTAGTCTAAAACCTCTATTTGTCTCTCTTACTTTCTCTGTTTCTTGATTGGCATTGACAGTACTACCATCCGGCCTATCACTCAAATCTGTAATGTGGTTGTGACATTCCTCTTCAATTTCTAAATTTTCAAATCTGGAATGTGCTTCAAATCTCAATGTTTTTGTGAGTATAATAACTTAAGATGTGGGTGTTATGGATATTTCTTTCCCAAGTAACCATATGGCTAAAACTCTCCTCCAGACTTTTATGATATTATGTTTTAGTTTCTGCAGCACCCTTTTCTGTGGCTTTGATTACATGAGTCAGAATTCTGCTACAAGAAGTAATTTCTCAGCTTTTCATTTCCACCCTGTAATCTATGTCTATTTCACTACCATTATCTCCTTTTAACTTTTGAGCCCCAAAATCTGTAATTCCAATTTTCCCTTTCCATTTTCATCCACCATCACTTTCATGGACTCTCACTTTCACTTGGCTCATAATAGCATTTCCTATCATCCCTCTTTCTAGCATACCTCTACTTTCTCTCATGCTCCAGTGCACCCTTTGTAAACATGCTTAACACAAAAAGCCATTCAATTAACCCCTCCTAACACTGTGCTTTGTTGTGGTAGTCATAAAATTGCCAGACAACAGTTGAAATCTTTTCAGCACTACCACAATACAAACAATATTTGTAACAGCATCTTTTAAAAGAATATTCTGAAGATTGGTTTTGTGAGAATAAGCATTTTCTTCTTCTAGAAAGAAATAAATTCGTTTTTGTTTTTTAATAATTGCCTGTTTTGAGAAAAAATATATTCTTTCTCTTTAGTTGACTGTTGTTTATGTAAATGAACCACTCCTGTTTCACTATGCTTCTGTTCCTGTTTCACTTATTCACATTAAATCCCACTTCAAACTAACAGGTTACACTGATATAGCTGAGGGAAAAAAATGAGTCCAGGAACACCTGAATATTTATGAATTTAAAATCGCAACCCTTGTAATGTGGTGCCTTATTTGGCTTTTTCCCCGTTATTCTGTTCCAAGAACATTACATTACTGATACTTCTGTCTTGACTTTGAAGCATTTGCAAGTGAAAGAATTTACTTAATTACACTACTCTGGCACTATACTGTAGCACAAAAAAATCTAACTGTATTTGTAGAGCAGTGAAGTTAAAAATATGTGTGTGGCAAGTCAAAAACAAGAGCTCTAAAAAGAAATCCATGCAGCCTTGAGGCAAGTGTCTGAAAATGTGACAGTAAAAAATAAAATAACCTTGCTCTATATGCTAGTTTCCAGTCATTTGCACCTCATCCTACAGCAAGACCCCAGAAAAAGTCACATACTTTCTTCCAGTGTTTCAGGAAATGTTTGTGTCTCATTCTTTGGAAATATAAAATGATTCTTACGTTACTAAACTCTAAGATTTATACTCTGTCATATATAAAGGTGTGCAGTGTGGGGGTGAGGGGGGGCTACATTCTCAACTTCAGCTGAGAATGGTTAAGGAAGGGCCTAATTGATTCTTCCAGATGTATGTAAAACTGCCAAATGAAACCTCTGCTTCTATCTTCTATTTTTACTGTTGACAGTATGGTTTATCATTTTTCTAGGTAACGAAGAAAGTTAGTTTTATATTCAATTTTGACCCTGACACTAGAGGTGCATGTCTCTTCTGGAAAATGGGATAGCAATATTCCTATCTAACCACATGCTTCTAATCTGCTAAACAATCATGTCTGAGATTTTCCCTTGTAGAGAATATGGAATCCTTGCAGACTACCAGCAAGCTGGTCAGAAACTATCCCTTTCCCCTGAAAATTCACTTTCAGGATCCTGTACAGACCATTATGTTGTTATCATCAATCACCACAGCAGTTCAGTTTGTATATATTGTCTTGAAAGTGAGCAATTTATTCAAGATTTTATTGTTAAAAGGTACTCATTATCCTTTGCAATACAGCACTGCAAACTTGATCCACTTTATGGGGATTTGAAGTTAGGTTTCTGGTTTTGTTTAGCTGTGAGACTTTTGTCTGGCACACAAACTATTTGAAAGTTTTATACATTTCAGACTTGTGATTATCCCACAAGATAAGCAATTAGCTTAAGAATAAAATCTCATAAAACAGCTTAAAGATGCAATCTTTGAGAACAATCCCAAAGATTGGAAAAGTATTCCAGCTCCTATATTTCATTTCTGGAAGATATTGTAACAGTAATGAGTCTAGAAATCTGAAGGCTGCATTAGATAAGGATCTGCAAAATAGATTTGAATTAAGATTTGATTTAAGATCCTTGACAAGCTAACAGGAAAAGAAACAACCTACTCTGTCTTATGCAATTACCCTATCAATTGCTGAGTTTCTCCCTAATGGAAATCCATTCTGCAATGGAAGTTGTGAGATGCTGTATCTAGCATTTTCCATGCATGGAAATACAAGATACAAGTGCTGTATCTTGACTTTTCCAATCACTGGCATTTGACCATATCTGGCTATGGTAATGCAATAATATCCATCACTGCAGATTTAACCACCACTTTTTTTACTCCATCTTGGAAAAAAACCCAGTGAATGAATCATTAGGTGGACGTACTCTAACTTCACTACCTGACTGATACTTATATCTGTAAAACATCATGATCTGGTATGTATTTACTTTGGTCTGATATAAAAAGTGTACATAGTTTAGAGTTACAGGCTGGAAATTATAAAAGCACTCTTATTTATCCTTTTTGAAGACAAAAGAGGAAAGGGAAAATATCCAAATGGGGTCACATTTCTTCTGATGATAGTTTGAACTCTTGAAATGTTTCCAGTTTTTTAAGCTCCAAATCTTCTACTTCTCAAAATCTTTGAACGTACAAATTAATTACTAGAGCAAATAGTTTTCTGGGTGATTATTCTAAGACTAATGCACAGTTCCCTTACGGCTGCTCAAGCCTGGTCTTTAATGTGCATAATACTGATACTCATGAGTTTTATTTTTTATCTTCCTCTCACAGATTCCTACCATGGGATAGACTGATGCCATGGCTGTTGTGAGTTGCACTAAAGATTTTGTGCCTTTCCTCCAGAACACCTCTTTACTAATCTGGTTGTTTTATTAATATTTTTATCTATTCTTCTCTGTTAACTGTCACGTATTACATAACTGTTCTGAAAAAAATATGATAGCTGATTCTTTGTCTTTGGCTTGTGACATCTTGTGTTCATGAGGGAAAAAGATATATGCAGCCTTTTATAAACAAGAAATTGTTATTTTCTTTTTTGTTCTCATCCAGATATTTGGATTACATTCATGACAGCATGGCAATTTGCCCCACAGTGAAATCTTAGAAACTTTCTTGATAACAAGAAATGAGAGCAATATTTGAGGAAAATGGGAGGGTTGTGGGATTTTTGTGATTTTTTTGGTATTTGGTTCAGTTAATCTTGTTTAAACTCTTCTGATGATAACACACACATCTACATGCCCCTCTTAGTTTTAGCCCCCAACAACAGAAGGTAGCACAGCTTCACTGTCATTGAGCAGAGAGCAGAGGACTTTCAGCTAGGTTGCAAACAGCAGATGTTAATGCATCAGACCTGGAGAATTTTTTATCTGCTCATAATGACATATTTTATTGCTGCAATTCTGGAGGATAGAAATCTGGCTGACCATGTGGATGAGTTGGAGATAAATAAAGCACATTTTTGCAAATTAAAGATTATGGTCATTTCTGACAGCTCCCTTAATGAAAAATTAGAGGTTGTTTAGAAACTAGCGAATTGCTGAGCTCTTCAATTCTGACAAGTTTAATGAGACAGGGAGATGAGTTTTGATCAAGAGAAAGCTGCCCCTAACTAAAAACTTTTCTTCAACGCCTCAGCTTTTTTTGCCATGTGGGAGAGTCATTCTCTGAGAAATACTGTTTTACAGACCTTTTAGTCAATGACTGAGAGATTTCTTTTCCAAGCAGATGACTTTTTTTCCCCTGAATATGTGCCAAAGCTATCTGAAAGAGGATGTTTCAGAGGTGTTCTAACTATGTGTTGACAACTAGGTGTAAAAAAGCTTGTCACTGACAGTTTGTTGTTACTCCACAATAGCGTGTTAATCTGTATGTCAGAAGTAGGGTCCACATGTTACAGTCACAGCTTCACTGATAATAATGTTAATCTCATGCTATGAGGTGATGAATCTGTGGCATCTATACTGTTCTCAAAATACATGCAGATACTATTTGTAGAGAGAGTACAGAATTATGTGTATTTCTTCCAAGACTATTTTCTCTCTGAAGATTTAGAACCCCACTGTTATGTGATGATTGTTATTCTCCAGCTTTGCCTCCTTGGTTTGCCTTTTTCCACGCTAGGATACTCGACCCGCTTTCTCCAATGGCTCCTGTTTGCATTTCTTTCCTTTTTTTTTTTTTTTTTTTTTTTTTTTTCTGGATACTAGAGAGAGGTGGAAATTTTTTGTTTGTTTTTAAATCAGTGTCTTGCCCTACAATATAATCCATTTCATTTTCACAGCTAGTATCTTTGTCTTATTATTTATTGGAATGGAAGGAAGGACTGAAGGCTCTGAAGGGCTGGAGAAGCACCAAACTATTGCTGGAATTCCAATTCCTTCTCAATGTTTAATCTGATTTATTTCCTTCAGAAACAAGGATAAAGATTGGATTCTGGAACTGGATTTATCCAAATAGCAGTTCATGATATTCACGATAAACATCATGAATAGCTATGTGTTTAAGTTACTGCCCAAACACTCAAAACAAGTGCTTCTTGTTTCTCATGGAAAATTTAATATCTAATTAGTTGTTTTTTGTGAGACTATTGCTTCAGCCAAAGAAAACCATTGAAATTACTGCAGTTGTTGTTTCAAACAGAGGAAACCACATATATGCAGTAAAGTTTCTGCTGCTATGCAATCAGAACAGGAGCATCTACTCCTTAAAGATGCATCTTGATTAATACAATTATTGAGGCTTTATCATGCAGACACATACATGTGGCACAGAACTGTAGTGTATTTATCATATAAGCATCAAAACTACTTCAGAATGTCATCTCAGAATCTCTCAGAGCTGTTGTCTCACAGCAGCTAATTTTCATCTCCTAGCATTAGTGATGTGTTTATGTATGGAGGGTTTACTCAGAGTGTTTTTGTCAAGACTCATATTTATGTCTCTTGTTTTCTGGTTTTGAGTTTTGGAAAGTGATTGTGGAAAAGTGTCTGTACATATTTGCCCCTCTTTCGTGCTTTTTTAACAAATGTTATGGAATAATTCTGCCTGTGCTCACCTTTCAGAAACATCGGGAATTCCAGTTTTTTGTAGGAGTGGTACAAGAAACACTGATGTGTTATGGTGATGGTGCTGGCTCCACAAGACTACTAAAAGCATTTGTTGAAGATGTCCAGCAATAAACTGAACTGGTAGATTTGAATTTCCCAAATCTTCTGTGTAAGGCAGTAATGGCACAGCAATCTGGAGGCAGTGGCCCTTCTTTGGCCCCTGAACTGAAGTGAAATTCACTGAAACAAAGTAGGAAACACTCAGGATAATCTGTGATGCTCATATCTTCTGTCTAAATAATTTACTAGAATTTTTAAATTTCCCCACAGTATAGACTCAAATTTTAATTAAAAATTAAACTTATTATTTATGTTAAATGAATGTCAAAAAAAAGTAACATGAACCATAGCACCCAAAAAGCCCCTGAATCCCCCAATAAATTAAGGTCAGTCTAACATCTGCTTTCACAACACACCTCCTTACAAGGTACAGAGAGGTAAGAACAACATAACAGTAATGAGATTTCTTGCACAGGTTATCTTTTTAAATAATAAGATAAAGAATGTGTGACAAGTTTACCAATTTAATCAGGAAACTAAACTCATTGTTCTTTTGATCCTTAAAATATAGAATCTTCCACATTTGAGGGTTTAAGCCTCAGAACCTGATACAGGTAAAATATATGTCAACAAGTTTTACTAGGCTAAAAGCTAAGACAATGTTCTGACTCCATATACATGGAGCTAGTGAGCATACTGGCAGTTAGCTGCCCCAGAGAGTCAGAGGCCATCAGTAACTCCATAGCTGGGACTCACAACAAGCATATATAATCCACATGGGTCCGGCAGGTTGCTGCCATGAAGAGGCCCCTTGAATATTTTCCTCTTTTCATTTAAGTAACATTTAACTGTAGATACACATGGACTGATTTCAGGGTAAGAAAAATAGTTCAAACAAAAAAAATTTTAAAAATTGAAATAATGATAGTGAATCCATTGAAATTCTCACAATTGAGGACAACTGAAAAATGTTTATTATTTTAATAATTTCACTATTACCAAAGGAAATAAATATCTTGTTTGGGTTGTTTATTTAGATACATTGTCCAGTTTCTTAAATGATATCAGTTTTGGATTCTTCCAATCACAGTAAAAAATCTAAAATAATTTACTGAATTTGAGTTCTAAGAGCATCTACGAGATGTTGTGACCAGAATGATCATAGTAGATACGTATAAGATAATATAGATTTGTAACAGTGAAGATGTACTGATAGAAATTGAAAAAAAGAGATGTTTTTCATGCCAAGAACACTAAATGCTGCATCCTTTAATGTCTGTGAAGTCACCACTAAAACACTGGAAAATACAGAAATACTTTTGTAGAAATTATAGTAGAAATTCATTCCTTTCAAACTTAAGAAATGGGGAAACAGAGGCCAATGTGGTTAGAGGATGTAAAAAGTTAGCATAAGCAATAAGCAGAAGGCTTTTAAGTAACATAAACAATCTGGAAAGGGAAAACATTGGGAGTCATAAAAAAGTTAAAAGACAGAAGACCAGAATGAAGCAGTGAGTGTAGAATTACAGGGGATATTTCAACTGCCTGTAAAGATTTTTTTGAATAAAGCATATTTGCAGTGAGCAGAAGGAAAGTAATATAGGCAGGAAAGTAAAAAAATGACTAGTAAAATAGCTATTGAAAACCCAGCAGAAGAGACAAAAAAAATGGCAGATTTTTAAATGTAATTTTGTTTCACAAATAAACAGATAAAGCCATTAGATGTACTTAAAATTAGGATTGTTTGATGAGTACAGTCAATGAATTGGCTAATGGGGATGCCAAGGAAAACATTTTACATTAAAACCTAAGCAATAGAACTTTTATTATTGCAAAAAAGCCTTCTCAAACCTCTAGTTAGATATTAGTGGACTTCTTTTTGGTCAGTGTTAGTGGTGTCTGAAACACTGCCTACCTCTGCAGCAGAAGACTGTAGACAATTCCTGGCAAATCCTCCCACACTTGAGGAGCAGTAGGAACCATTCTCAGTACAGAGCAAGACATTTTGCTGATCCTGCAAAATCAGGGAATGAAAGTATATATTTCTGGTTCCCATTTATTGGCTAATTATTTGTTAAATACTTACATATGTACAAAGAACTTGCCTAGAGCAGAATAAAACAAAAATCTCCTTTTCATCATGTGATCTGGCAATACTGGACTTACTAAATGTGCTGTGACATGTGTGCCGACTTCTGGCAAAGCTAAAGTTGCAGGCAGCTTGTGCTCCCTTTGGATTAAGCTGTTGAAACAATTTGCATAATTTAATTTTGTGCCTACAAAATGTACTCCAAAAATCTTATACACTCAAGCAGTTAATGAAGCTTTCTTAGGGACACTACTCCAGTTCTGAATACCTTGCTGTACAGAAACTATGCCCTTTATCAGTTTGTGTTTTCCAGGTCTAGTCTTCCCATGTTTTCAGTTTTCAAGTTTCTCCAGTATGACTAACCCAGTATATTCTGAACACTCTCCCAATATACTTGAAATGATTGTTTACTCCTAAATGGTTTACTGTCAAATCCCAGAAGCTGGATGCTGATTTTTTTGTTTGTTTGACTCCCATGATCAATGATAGTGATGAATGTACCTTTCACATGCACCTTTCAGACCTCATGTGTCTGAGAGCTACTATGATGTGCTTTGGAAAAACTCAGTGAATTCTACACATCTTTGTGGAAACCAAACAGGAATATATTTACCTGCCAATCATTGAAGCTGAACGAGTTTTGGATTATGAAAGGATGAAGCGGGTTATCATGTCATGCCTAATTCTATGCAGAGCACTAAGCTTTTCAATTTCAACGTTTTCTTGTTATGACAAAAGACAAACTGTTACTTCCTATCTGCACATTCCTTTCTGTTAGACTTACAGGGGAAACTATTTCTCCTTTCTTTCCCTGTAAACCTCCTCCTTTGATATGCAAGAATTGCAATCCCTTCAAATGTACTTGGACTTTTTCCAAACAAATAACCTTATAGCCGTTATCTTCTCTAAGTCTACTAAACTGTGAGATAAATTACATTATTCCTAGAAGAGACATTCACTCTAAGTCTGTCATCCCCTGATTTAAAAAAGACAATTAATTCCATATAGCTTCATGGACTGAATGATATTTTACTTAAAAGAAAATCTGTTTTGGAGTGACTATTAAGTACAATTTTTATGTTTTCACAATCTGGATTTTGTGACAACATTTTAAAAAAAATCTAGTCAATAAAGTAATCTGATTGATAAGGAATCTGTATATTCTTAAATCCCTCAAACACATCACTTTAAGTGGTGACCATTTGATATGCAGAGCAGAAGAATTCAGTTTAACCATCAGAAAAATGTTTTTTGCTCTCACAGATTTAAAAGACTTTTGTACTAGGAGAAGAAGGCACAGATAATTGTCAAAATACTTCAGAACATCCTCTTTCTCTGTTGTATTCCTGTGCTTGATCCCAAGGCTTAGCCAAGGTTAGTTTACACACATTTTGAAAAGCATAGCAATGGGGTTGTGTCCTGTCATGAGAAAGGGGTATGATGTTCAGTGAATATCCTAGAAATGCAGGCTCCCAGGATGCAGCTGAAGCTCACAGGCCAGGGACCAGCAGTTCAGGTCTGTGCCTTAGGCCAGAATTCTGCATTGTGCACTCCTTTCTCCCTTGCAGCCTGGAAGGGACATTAATAACCTGTGGTGAGTGTAGTAGGTTATAAGCACTCACATGGTCTAGTGTGCAGATGCTGTAAATCTCTGACTCTGTTTTTGTGTAGGAGTCACAGAACTGCAAGCTTACTCAAAATCTGACTTGAAATGTTTAAAAGGAAAACATTAGCTTTCTGGCCCCAAGTCTGTCTTCAGTGCAGTGGCCTGTGCTATAAGCTAGTGAAAAGCAGGTGCCTGCAGCATATTGACTTCTGCAAGGTTAAACATGATGTGTGAAGGGATGGATCTAAACCTGTTAGATTACAACTGTTTAGATGCCTGCTTGATATAGCAGTTGATAATAAAGTGGATTTTCTGTGACGTGGATTCCTGTGACTTCTGCCAGGGATTAAATGAAACAACTTAGTTCCACTGAATATTACATGTTAAAGTAAGTAAACCACTGTAATTCTTTTGCTAACTGATATAAGTACAGCTGGCTTTCTATGTCTCTGATTCCCTGGTTTCTTGTGTTCAGATCTGTTGGGTCTGGGATGAAAACCCCTTGTGCTATTGTAAATACAACATTTGCACAGAAACACTTAAACTAAGGCAGAATATACTCAGAATACTTTTGAAATAGGGATCCTGAGAAATCTGTCTTTGTGCTGAAATATTTCCCTCTTGTTTCTTAGAGTGTGAGAATGTTGACAATGTCACTACACGTTTTCACCCACAGGACATAGCACAGTGTGTTCCAAGTCCTGACTCATATCTGTGTGGTTGAACTGGAACTATTTGTCACTAGCAGCTGAGATATTATGTCTTTGGTTTTCTGTGAATATCTTCACTGCCATATGAAGACAAATGGCATGTCTGACCTAAGGGAAATGATCACAATGCCTTTCATCATCTCTTTCACTTTATCAGCCTTCTCTCATGGATGATTTGACTATCCCTAAAATCATGTATTTTAGGGCAAGTCAGGAAACTCTTCTGCCGTAGATGGTCAATTACTAACCATTTGGCAGTGGGTTCATATAGTATTATGAAAATAATCATAACATGTTTTTCTCCAAAATCTGATCCAGTATTGTTCCTGTCAAAAATATTATTTTCAACTAAGCCAGCATTTTCCACCAGAAAAAAATCATGCTGATGTTTTCCATAAGAAAGTGCCAGATTCCTTCTCTAATAGAGTATTGCAGTTAACACAAAATTTTCATCAGCCTATGGGCTGGGATAACATCTTTATCCCTGTAACTGTTAGTTTTATCCAATCCATCAAAGAAGCATCTGTATGCTACATGGTGCTGTTTGCAATAACTCAATCATATAACTGAAATATATCATCAAAGTGATAAAAACAGGTGCTGGATCTGATTCATAACCCTGATAAATCTTTTTTTAAACATTGAAAAGCTGTAATATTTCATATTTCCATAGTACTTTCCATGCTGTGGGCTGTGAAGGCTAAAATTTCCCATCCATGAAGGCAGAAAACACAAACTAAATGAAGAATCAGAGGTGAAGTTTTCTTTAAAGCAGTTTTGTTTTCATTTGAAGAGGACTGGTTACTTCTTTTCATATGTATCAAAAAATAATCGCTGAATTGTAGCCTAATTACCACTTTAATCACTTTTAAATGTAATGTTTCACTAGTCTTGGTGGCAGTGGAGTCTGGATCATTATTCATGGAAAGGTACAATTTCCTGTAAAATATTGCTTGATTTGAAAAGTGTCTAGAAAGCAGTTTTTATATATTCTTACATAAGAGAACAAAATCTGGTTTATTTTTACAGCTTTTTTCTGCTTTCCATTAATATGAAAAAAAAAGTCAATCATCTCTGGAAGCTTAGAAAAAATGTTTTGAATTTCACTCTGCTCCAAACAGATTTCTCTCTCTCTAGAGTCTCCAGAAGATTTTATTTTGTGTAGCTGTAGCTGTCTGTCCAAAATATATTTCTACCTTCTTCATTTTTTCTCTTGTTCTCTCTGGAAAGAAAATAGTTAACAAAAACTATACATAAGCAAGAACTACTCTACTACCACATGTCTACTATAGGGTATTAATTTCTCTGAAGAATATTTATTTGACCTAAGATTAATTTGGTGCCTTTTCTATTATTTTACTAAGATGCTAAGTCATTTTTCAGCTTACCACAGATGATCATAATGAATTGAGCTTATTCTGTTCCCACGCTCAGTCAGAACTGACTTGCAGCTTACCATCCATTTCAGCAACAGGTGCCTAAACATTCTCTTAGAGGAGCAGAGCTTCCTGGCTAAAAGCCAGTGGTATATTCAAGTATTCTACACAAGAAAAAAAGAAGAAAAAAAAAAAAAAAAAGAGAATTCAGAGCCCATTGTGAAAAGATATAAAAATCCAGTCCCATGGCCTATCTCTGCAATTTCAACACTTCAGTATTATTTTTTTGCCAACCCTTCCCCTCCAAACATTATAAACAAAAGTCCCCCACTGATCTTTTCCATTTTAAATTATTATTATTATGCATTAAGATACATTTCCTACTAATTTCAATGTCTACTTCAACAAGTCTAAAAGCATGTAATAATAAAAGAACAGGATGTCTGGATACTGGGTCAACATGATATTGTACAATAACTTTAAAATATTCTTTTGCATTTGAGGCGGATAGAATCTATTCAAAGCTTTAAGCGTTTCCATGTGACATCTCTGTCAAAATTAGAAAAGTTTCTGTTTATTGATAGTAGCTTGTTATTCAGCTAGGCAGACATCTGGAATGTTAGTACCACAGCATGTTTTCACCTCTTTTGAACAACCCTGAATCTCAAAGACACCATATTACACAAGTAGAAGGGACCAACATCCTTCCGATCAGTGAAGCCTCCTCTCTGTTTAATGGACCTGGCATTTATTGCACTGCTGAAGCTTAGCTAGCTTATGTGCAAAGACAGCATGCTAATACACTGTCTCTTAGGTCAGCATCAAGTAAAAAGTACCAGACTTGGAAAGATTAATTTTTTTCCAGCCTAGCCAATATATGCATATCATTCTGGGGCAATAGACTAGCCAGTTTATTCTCTATTTGTACAAACAATCCTTATTACTGTGGTTATTCACTAATTCTACCAGACTACTTGATGAGTAATCATTAGTGTCCTGCCAAAGATTCACAAGCTTGAAATGCACATTGAGCTGAGTATAAATACTTCCTCAGAAAAGTTCATCTTTTTAAACAACCCCACTGCTCGGAACACTTGCAGAAACATGGATACTAAGAAAAATAATGATGGCAGACAGATTATACAACCTGCTGACACATAAACAACCTTATTTTACTTCCTCATTCTATAAATCCCCTACTACTCAGGCTCAAGAATAAATGACCACTGATTTCCATTTGACATCATCTCTTCCCTAACAGACTGCTCCTGTTTGCCTTTTTCATACACAGCAATTGAACAGGAGTTGTGTGTTTTCTGCTCCAAAGCAGAAATGGAGAAACAAATACTTCATTTGGAGTCACATAGATTCCTTAAAGATAAAAAATGGGCATTCTCTTGAAAGCATGGCTGCTTTTGAGAATGCGAGAATTCAAACTTTATACTGAAAAATTGTTGGTGGTGGGTGGTTTTGGTTCGGTTTTGGTTTTACATTTTAAGTATTTTTCTCCTGAGCCTCTTCCTTTTAGATTAGATTTAATCTTGTCAGTGCTCTCCACCGCTTAAATTCTAATATAATTCCTTCTCTCTCCAGAGGCTATAAAAATCAAAGTAACCTTCTAGCTCACGAAAGATTTTTTTAATGGAATTTAGACTAAATGGGAGAAGAAAAGAAGGAACAGTACAGCAGTCTCTCCTCAGCACAGAAGTGTTTAATTCTAAAGACTGCGCTGATGGGAAAAAAGTCGTACTACAGACTTGATAACTGTAATTTCTGTTTGAGCAAAGACATATGTAACTAAGACAGAGACAAGAGCTCTCTATTTCACTCCATCTGTGATACAAACTCACTGCTGATTCTGAGAACTGTGCAAAAAACCTTCTCATTTTTTAGTCAGTTTCTATGGCAGGCAGGATCATAAAAGCTTCCGTTTCTGATAAAAAAGGAGGGGAGGGGAACTGATACTGATATTGGCTGTTCTTTTCCTAATTGAATTTTTTTCTGTTTCATTTCAAGTGTGTGGATTTTACTAATGACAATGATACATGTGGCTCCAGATTGTTGACTTTCATATATTATTTTGTATCTTACACTCAGGGGAAAATCAAATAAAAATATGGATTACAATAAGCATTTGTATGATACAGAAAACCTGCAAAACTTAATGTTAGGGGGTAATATTAAGCTATATAAAGTCCTCAAACATTAAATTCCCCACCACTGAGGCATAAGGGAAGCAAGTTGTATTTGAATGGGAATTTTCTGTCAATTTCTAGCCTGTCTCAGGAAAGCTTTCACTCTTTTTTTTTTTTTTCCACTTACAGGGGAAGGAGGGAAAGTGTCTGGTAGGGAAGCATGGAGAATTTTATTCTTAGTGATGAGCAAGTCTTTGCTTTCTCCCAGCTCTCAATCTGCCTACCTAATTAACTGGTGTGATACTGACGAGCTCTTAAGACAAATGGATTGTGTACCTACTTTGAAGATAATAAAATTAGAAGGGGAAAAGGGGACAGAATCTGCTTTTGATTTCTGGTACTAAAGGAAGAGTTAAAGAAAACAACAAAGAAATTAATGGCTTTGAGTTCTCCTGAGTGGGAAAAAAAATTTCCATTTTTCATTTATCTCTAGCATTCAAGTACTTACTAAAATAGTAAAACATACATCTTTAACTTTAATTTCCTGCAACATTAATTAGTTTTCTTAATGTATATGAGCATCTCCTGAGACATCAACTTGTTTTTTAAATATCTAAATATCTTTTAAAATGGGCCCAGTAATACATGTTACTGTGTTTTATTCCTTGGTGTTTAAAATGCTTTGAGGTATGTCCATTATTTGAATGCCTGTTCAACACTGTGATTAAACTTCCATATTATGCTCATAGTATTAGATTTCCAAGGAACACAAAGCACTGTGAAAACAAACACAAAAAATTTGTATGTGATGTCGCTGATGTGACAGCATGTTTGAAGGTATCAGTCTTGACAGAAGCCAGTAATAATGGTCTGGGAAGGTGGGAGCTGTGACTGCTGAAAAAATTAGCTAGTGAAAGGTATCCCCTCAGTCTGTGTAAGAACAAGGAAAATATGAATATAATTTTCTTGTTCATAAGTTGAGTCAATTAATATTCATATAAGTTGAATCAAGTAATATTAACATTCTAGAGTTACTTTAGAAGAGGAGGGAGAGCTAAAATGGAAGGTGTAAATCTAAATGTGTCTGTCTGAAGAAGGTGGGCTCTGTGGTGTGGCCAGATCAACGCTGATACTATGAAAAGTTACCTGAAACAAGAACATGTGAGAGTAACCATTTGAATAAAGGTTTGTGAGCTTGTGGGGAAATAAAATTATGTCCGGTAAGCTTTTAAAATTCTTCACTAGGTGAGCTGCTGGCTAGTGAGGAACCTGAGTGCAGAAAGCCTGCAGGTCAGAACCTGGATTCAAACAGGGCTGAGAGGAGGAACCTGCTCTGGGGACACCAGTAGAAGTCACAGTAAATGACTTTCATTTGAATTTCAGAAACTTTTGCTGAGCATCACTAATGATGATAGTTATGCCATGATGTTTCCACAAACCTTCCTTCCATAAGGTGTTGGAAGGACTTCTGAGGAACACTCCAAGTGGAGGTTTCTGAGGAAAGCTCCAAGTGGAAAAATCCCGTGGAGGAAAACCCAAGGCAGTGGCTGTATGTTTACCCTTTTTTTCTGTGTCATGCCACTGTGAGATATGTAGCATAACTTAGCTCAGATTTAGTAATTACAGTTTACTGAGGATGAAATACATTGCAAAAAAAAAAAAAATTTGCAATTCTCCCCTTAAGAAAACACAGGGTCTGGAGTTGAGGGTTGGTTTTTTTTCTGAAACTGTTAAACACACTGGCAATTTTAAAACACTTGCTCCCTTCCACTCCCAGTCCTTTCACCTCCTTCTGACTTTTGCAGTTGCAACAATGCCATTATGCTAGTTTCCAGTAAGTATGACAAACTCTCCTAAGTCAGTCATTTAAAACAACAGTTTTCTTGCAAACATATGTGAAACCAAATGTGTTCTTAAATTAATTTTCCACTGCTCTTTTGTGCAAATTAGATGGCTTCAATCATTGTAAGTGTGATTTAGGAAAGCTGGAGATGTTGGAACCCACTGTTTTGTTAGAAGAGGATTCATTCCTTGTTTATTGAAAAATATGTGCTGGTAATATGTGTTTACAGGAATATATTAGGTTTGTTGAAGTTTAATTCAACTAACATAAATATTTTACATAATACCGTTTAAAATATTTTATTGTAAGGAAGTTGACAAGCTGTGACTTTCAAATGTAAAAGGCCTTGCCTTGTTAACACATGAATTAAAAAGATTTATTCAATTGGCATTTATGGCATGACACAGCTATTTAAGTATTACTGTAAAGACCTACTAATGCTTTCAGTATTATTTTTTTAACATGTTTTAAATGTAATGGTTTAAATTTGAGATAATCTATTTAAATCTGCTTAGTAAATATTTCATTTCTGTAAGAACAGTGTTTGGTGATATAGCTGTCTGAAATCAAGACACTAGACATAAAAACCAAGGTTTTATCTAAACGAAAACTTGTTTAAGTATGAAATGGAAGCTCAGGAATAGGTCTGCAAAAATTATTTAACCTCAGCATGGCAGAAATTAATGGAAGGCTCCTAATTCTGCGGTAGAAATTGCTGGTTTGTGTTCAGTGTTCAAACTCCCTATTCAATATTTAGGGACACGTAACATTTGCGAGGCTGGTCCTCAACAGTTCCTTTGCTAAATTGGGAGGTATTTAATCTTCATTTCTACTTCTTTCTATAAATTCAGTGATTTGCTCCAGGCTACACTTCTCTCAAATACTGTTTCAAAATCTGAACTCTTTCAGAAGAAAACCACACATACAAGATGCTTATCCAACATTCATTCACCCAGAGTTATGAGAATCCTCTTTCATTAAGACTGTCTCTCTGCCTGAGAGATACTTAAGCCCAATCTGTCTTTCTGGGGCTGGTGCTGGAGGCCAGGTCTTTCAGTTTCTTGAGGGAATAATACTTGTGCTGGGTTTTAAAAGAGCTTACAGCACTTATGTTCTCAAATCCCTAGATGAAAAGGGTCTAATTTTGCATGGTATAAACAGAACAGAGTTCCTTCTCTAAAATCAGTATGGTAATGAATGGAGGACATTAGTGACTGGAAAGAGGGAGTCAACTTATTTGCTATGTATTCTTACTTTAAAGGGATCCACAGCCCTATCACTTACAGCTCCAGAAATGGCAGTACTTGCTTTCCCAAAACTACTCTATCAGAATTCAGACTTTTTCTCTGTCTTCCTCAGCACTCACATCAGAGCTTGTGGCATTCTTTCTTGCCTCAAGTCCCAGAGTGCTAAGGTACCCTGACAGATCTCCACTGGAGGCCCCCAGGGCTTACCTGCAACCTTCCAGCTGCTGTTTGCAGAAACACAGAATGAGGATCCAGTACATGCCTTCAGTTCCTCTCATCAGGGTTGCAAGCACACTCCCTGGCTGTTGGCACTTACTGCCACTTTATCCTTGGCCACTGAGGTCAACTAAGCCATCTTTTTAACCTGAACCATCATGTCCTTACTGGCTGTACCCACAATAACCAAATTCTATCTTCTTTTCCTGGCAAGAATTTAAGAAAACCTCAGACACCAGCTTTACCTGTCAAAAATCTGTCAGAGGGCAGTCAGCAAGGATATGTCTAAAAAGATAAATACATCATTTTAAGAACTATATGTTTTTGCACTTGTTGAAAACTTCATTAGAAAGGTTGAGAACCACTAGTAATGCAAGCGTATCTTCACTTCTGTCTCTTTGTAATACACATCACTTTACTCAATGCACATACACTATATGTAACACGTTCACAAAATAACCTTTGCTTTAACTGTTAACTCAATTTTCTTAGTTTTTGTGTCTTTAAATCCTGGGTATGGCTTAAATATACTTGCCTAAATCATTTGTGTGTAACTTAATGGCTAGGGCAATTGACTGTGTGAAAGACAAGACCTGTGTTCAAGTCCTGACTGGTTATGAATATATATTTCTAAGATTAGAAATGAATGGTGAAAGCTTCTCTGCAAATAAATGCTTTTGTCATCACGCATGTGTGATTCTCAGTCCTGGATATTCTCTCTAGATAACAAATACAATTATTCTAAGTGAATGGAAAAGTAAACAATTTTAACAGAAAAGACTGAAAGCACAGCATGATTTCCACAAGTTTCAAAGACCAGTGGTATGTCGGGTCCACCTGCACAATGGTACATACAATTTGTTGTGCTATCCCTGTGTGGACAGGCACAAATGGCAGTTGGAAGAACTCCTTTGGTGGCAGCATCTCATCTTCAGCTGCTTTCTCTCCTGAAGACTATGGGCTTATCTCTCCATCTAGTGATGCAGCTCACGTCTTAACGACTGTTGTGCCTTGTTGGAGCATTGTTGGGCTTGCCCAAAACATCACCTAAATTAGGTACCACAACACTGTGACTGACAGATCTCTTACAGAAGAACAGGACAACAAAGTTAAGAGGATGATATGAACTCTGCAGTCCTAACAAAAAGAGAGCAAGGGAGATATGATTATTTAATATTTGCTACTACGCTTGCTTGTAAGAAAGTGGTACTATGTGAACATCTATACCAGACTGCAGGTTCAATCTAACTGACAATATTACAATCATTAATAGCAAACAACAATAATTATTGTGGGAAGGGATTCATGAAACCTGAAACAAAATGACAATGGGAATGAGCTACTAGAAGCAGAATATTTTCTCTGATTTGCAGCCTGTCTACAACTTGTATCTATGAAAGGAGGAAACCAAGAATGGGCAGCCCTGGTTTTTCTATCTAGACCAGCGCATTACTGAAGATCTTTGTCACGTGCATAAATGTACAAAAAGGAAGTAAATGATTGTATCTGGTTGACTCAGAAGTGTCAAGTCTCCTCAGACATTGATATAACAGAAATTTCCAGGTATGTCCAACGGTGGGGTGGCTAATTAACTTTAACATTAGAAAGTCAGACAAATGTGCAACAACAGCTGTTCTCTGAAGACATTTTGATAATCTAACAGCAGACCTGAAACTTGATCTGTGCATGACAACCAACAACTTATATGATATATTTTAATATCTTAATAGGGTTTCACCTCTGTAGAATTTAAAGCATCTTTGCTCCATCAAGACAGATTCGAAAGACATTCCTGATTTCTTCTCATCTGAGTACCCTTTGTTACAGGTACTGAGCAGAGCAGAGGTCAGAAAACTATTCTGGTAGTGGTTGCTTGTCCTCAGCATCTTTCTCCCTTGTGACAAAATAGACCTATCCAATGATGCTGCTAAACTATTCTAACTCCTGAGAAAAATGTGAAGAAACAAAAGTTTGAGCATTGTGACACCAACACCAAGGTATATGACTTGTGGAAGGGAGACCAGAAGTCACTGTGAGTTGCAGTGCAGCCCTTTTGTTTTTCATAGAGAAAAAGCATATAACCATGCTCCAAGAAGAACAGCTTAGGGCTAAACAAAAGGAAATACTAAGGACAGGGCTGTATCCCATGAGAATAGCCAACAGGAGATCCCATTTGCTGGAGAACCACTCAAGAACATATGTCATTTTGTATGTTTTTCCAAGAGCAAGGCAGAACTGTTAGGATTTAAAACATTCCTAGACATGGTAAGCACACTTTGGTTACAGGTGATCACAGAATTCACTCAAAATATTGAAGACCATAAATCTTCCTGACTAAATTCAGATGTACACCTTTTGCCTTATACAGAAATGTCCTAAGGAATCAGAGAAGTCACTGAGCACAAAAAGTTCAAGATTCATAAGGTCATAAGGAGGAGATAATAGTATAATTTTATAGCCTGAGGAGCAGGGCAATGACCTGATTTTCATTGTCAAAAGGCTGCTCTGTATATTATTCAATATTTGATATAATACTTCATAGATTGCCAATAATTTTGATTTAAAGTATATGCTTTTATTCAATAAAGCTGTTAAAGATTATAGCTTAGTCACCGTGGTTGTATGAATTCAATTTTTAGTGTGGATTAAAATTTATACCTGTGATCAATCTTAATTTTTCTCTTGATGTGTTACCTCATCTCAGTAGTCAAAGATAATGTACAAAAAGTCTCAAAAAGTGATTGCAATACAGACACACACAACCTCAAGGTTTATTATTCTCCTTAGGGTTTGAACATTCCATCTGAATGAGAATCAAGTCAAAAGGAACAAAAAAAATATATATAAAATAATTTTGGGAGACAGTGATCTTAAAAAAAAAAAAAAAGAGACTGTCTGATACAAGAAAACTTTATACATTTACTGTGTAAACCTTTTCAGGTCTTGACTGTAGCAGAAGTATGTTACAAGCCAGCTGGAATAAAACAGGAGTCCTTTGGATATCTTTCAAAGAATTACATACCAGGATACTGAAAGTTCCAAGTATCTCATCTTGCCACACAACCGAGCCAACCCTTTTTACCTTCAAGTCACTGTTTTGTATCTAAGAGAAACAGCAGTGTAAGAATGAAGGTGAGTCTGGTCTTAGCCAAAAGTGAGTGAGTGATGTCTATTTGTTTAGGTCCTCATGTGGTTCCTATCACTTAGTATTAAGAGTGTCAACCAAATATTTAAGGATACTGATTGGATTGACAGACTTTCTTCTCACTTTAGAGACTATTCCTCTCAACTTTTGAAGCTATCTGTGTGTGGCAATAGTATCTGAAATGTTTGACAAATGACAAAAATACAGACTATCTGTTTAGTTTCATACAGCTTCATTTCTTTTTATAAAGTTTTAAGAATAAAATAATTTTTAAAAGATGCTTCCTCCTTGCATGAATTTAAAAATAGACTTGTCTTTAAAGGACAAATTCACCAAGTGCTGGATTGTTCATCTAATACGGAATGTGAGTTGGGTTAGACAATCATGAGACAGGTTAGTTTTACCCTACTGATGAAGTGTTGTGGCAAAAAAAAATTTGAGCTTTTGCATAGTTTAAAAATTTTAAATCCAACATTTCAGAAATTTCAACCACTGAAGCTAACAGAAAATAGATTAACAAGAATATAAATACTCACTTCCACTCATTTCCATACTCACATCTTTAGTCAGGTGCCACCCAAATGTGAGTCTGTTGACTCTCAAAGATCTGTACTTGCTAAAACTAGGAATCTAAATATCTGTTCTTAAGGATGCTCAGAAGTCCCACTCCAGAAGGTAGAATCGGTATCATTAGGTGCCTTCTTCCTGCTCAAGTCCTGCCTTCATGTACAGCATACTTTCTGAGGCCAGCATACATGTAGCAATAGAGGACTATGTCCCTTCTTTTTTCTGGTGGCCTAAGACAGCCTTAAGCCTCATTGAGCGCTAAAGTTGATCCTCTTTGTCTGCCTCAGCGGATTCAGCAAATGGCTACTGTGTGACAAGATCTGTTCGCAAGTCTAGAGAGCAGTTTTCAATTGACTGGGTGACTGAGGGGTTTTTGAGCTGTCTTGAAACTTCAGATATATCAGTTTCCAGTTTGTAAACATCTGTTAAACAGGCATTCAGAGCTTTTGTGAGTTAGATCCTGTAAATTAGAATTTCTTGGTAGAAGTGCAAAATCTGGGGTCTAATCGCTCCTCTGGTGTCTAATTGCCACAGGAACAGGGAGTAGTCCAATGGTTAAAACACAGTTATGATAGTAAATATTCTAACAAATACTAAGTAAAAGCAACAGTAAATATAAGAACTCAAAACTCTGAATCTCATGTCTTACCTTGTGCAACTTTTGTAAGATAAAAAGTAAACAAAACCTGATTTACCAAGCCTTCTAATGCCTGATTTGGCAGTGCTACAGAAAAACAAACCTGAGTCACCTTACTCCAAATGATATATGTGAGAGCCGTGGCAGTTAATTCTGCACAGACCCTTTTTGTACCACGATTTGAGATTCTTGCCTTTGTATCTGTACGCGTATGTATTCCTTTCAAAGGCAATGCCAAATCAAAGAGATGATTTTTTATATTTACATCTGATTAATATACAGCTTATACTCATCTTTTACTCCTTAGCTTGGTGAGTGCAAAGACTTAGAATCTGTGGCATGAAAAAAACATTTCAGCTATAATAAACTGCTGCACCGCAACAACAGACCTTAAGTAATCAGAAAGTCTACTAACTTCAAAACGCATCACATAAAAAAAGAGGCTTGATAAACATTTCAACACTTTAGTATAAATAATCATTGGAGAGGATCCTGGAAATGGGGATGCATTTTTCCCCACTTCTTTGATAAATATACACAACAATTACATCCTTCCTGTTGCCAAAGAAAGAATTGAATGTCAAGAATCTTAAACAAGGCAAAAACTACAAGCTTCTGTTTCTCACTCTACTAATTGAAATTACATAGATGAACTAACTCCCTTAAGCAACCTACACAACAGTAAAAGGACTTCTGTCATGGATTTCAGGGTGCTCTGTGAGAACAGAGAGGCATCTAAGTACACCCCTTCTACAAATCTGGAGAAAGGGTGCTTCATCTGATGGACCTTGAGACCTCAGGTCACCCTTCGCCTCCTATACAAACATGATTGAATGTATAAACCAAATTTTTTTAAAGGAATCTCTCCTTTGTACTTAAGATTACTTACTTTGTGTGGTAGCAAATGATTAAGAAACCACTAAATGTTTGGATCCCAAAATCACAAGTGCAAGTAATCAATCCAGCAATTTCTGTAAAACTTGTATTTACATGTGAATTTAAGAGAAGGCATAATCACAGGGAAATTTAGAAATGGGATAACAGATTCCACCGTCTGTCAAAGCAAGAGACTATTCCCTTGATCTTCACAGAGGAAGAAGAAATGCTCTCAGTAGTAGGCTAAGGAAGACCAAACTAGCTGTAAACTGGCTAAACTGTTGGCTTGATCATCCATTTTATCAGATTACCCAGGTTAAGGATTGTATTTGCTTTCAGTGCCTCTAGTTTAAACAACTTCCAAAGTAGAAGGTCAGTGCTGTAAATTATTTATGGAAACTTTAATCAACACTTCACTCCAAACAATTTGCAAAATTGAGCAGAATTTTAAGAAGTTTCTAGAATCCTTTGTAGCTCTTCCTTTGTTGTTTGTTTGTTTGAATGGTTTTTTTATTCAAATACTGACAAGGTTGTTGAAGTCACAAATTTACAAAGGTAAATTATACTAAATGGGGCTTACTGGGTTTGTCAGGCACACTACTGATTCATTATTTTTCAACTGCAGAAAAAAGAATGGAAATTATCAGAGAGACAGAAATGAACATGTTTATATTAAGCCTTCTGATCTTTACCATTTTATCTCTAGATGAAATCTGAGTTGGTGTAAGAAACTTCAAAATGGTGCTAATGACACAAATAAGGTATCTTCAAATGTTAAGTGCCTGAGCAATAGCAAGAGACAAAGAAAATTCAGATTGTTCTTCCTTTATTAATCTGTGGATAGCAGAACCGTCTAGGTTTGCTGTTCCTACACAAAATAATGCATATTTTAAAGAACGGGATGAAAAATAGGATTTTCCCCACCTTTCAGACTGTAAATTATATGTGGGAATTTATTTTCATTCACTGTGCTAACACTTTTTAAAGTTCTTTTCAGAGTAGAGTTATTCTATGTAAGATCTTCTAAAGCAAGAATATTCAATGCTAATTAAATTTAGCATTTTTCAATGCTAAAAAATATCAATATAGGAGATTTATATAGCAATTTACTAAATATGGTACTTGATACCTGTACCAAAAGTAATTTAGATATAGTTATTGGTTAGATAGAAGTATTCAGCAATATAATTTTAGGGTGACTGTACGGGTTGAGATCTCAGGAACAGAAGTGTATGTGTATTGGGTAAGACATAAGGTCCTTTTAGCCCAGTAACCCATGTATTGAATTACTGCAAAACACAATAACAGTAGTATAAAAACAGAACACATCCCAAGGAAACTAAGATACAGAGTCTTTTTGTGATCTGACTTAGATGGAAATTATACCTTTCTCTTAAAAGATAAGATTGCATATATTAAAGAGATATCACAAAATAATTTTACAGATGTTTAGACTAAACTGCCTCACTTTTTAAAGGGGGTTTGTTAACTGTGGGTCAGGCTTTCAGGTAATACAAATCAAGCATCTTAGTTATAAGTTTAATTATGGGGGCTTTTCTGAAAGTAGAACGGGCCTGGTTTTCTCTCTAGTTACCTACTAATCAACTGTTTAATGGCTTGGCTTGTCAAACAACCAGCCTGTATTTGAATGAAAAAATCAGTCTCATCTAGATTCTCTCCCTAAGTTTTTGCAACATCACATCCTGTGGGGAAAAAAAAAAAAAAAAAAAAGAGTAAGGTAGAACTACCTTTTGGTGTCACCTGAGTGCTACTAATTTTTCCTCATGCTTGCTAAAAAGATCAGAAACTATTCCACTGTTTTGAAAGGAAAAAGCTATTCATGGTCACAGAAAATGTAAAGCTCTATCACTGTGTTGGTTTCGTACCTTTCAACTGGGATTACAATCCAGAGTGCATAGGCTCTAGAGAAACTTTTTCTGAACCAGCAGATAAAAATGGACTGTTGGTAATTACCAAAGAAGGAAATGGCGTGCACTTATTCTGAAGATTTCTGCTAGTAATTGTTCTTACCTAGGGAGAAGAGGAGTTGTGAGTTTTCCCAGCACAGCTGCAGGGAATTGCAAATTCTCCAGAACAAATTCAAGGCAAGAACAGCCTTTGTTTGAATGACTGGTGGATGAGACATTTGGATATCCACTGAAAATATTATTTCCTTGTAAATAACTGGTATCACGTCTCAAAGAATCATTGGAAAAAATGTACACACCAGTATGTATCACTGTGCAACTGACATTTTAAAGACAGGTCATAGGTTCTGAGAGACTGCTGGAAATGATGTGACTGATTCCAGGTAAATTGATGTGGGAATTTGCAAGGAGATTGTTTCATAGAAAATACTGTTTAAAATTTAAAAAGCATAGTAGAAAAGCATTAATGTTCAAATTAGTAACAGATTAATACAATAATTAGTGAACAGTGAATAATGGAAAGATCACATTTTTTCAATTATAATTATCTGAAATTAGGAGTGGAATATGGGAATATTTTCCTATAGTTTGGAAGATTCTGACTGGTGCCCCTGGGTGCTTGGATCTGTAACATTATGGGCCCAGTTCAGCGATGCATGGACAGAACCAGCGAGAACAACCAGTACCTCAAGGGACTGCTTGGCACTCACACAGTCCAGTCATATGTTCATCAGTGAGTAATGGATACTTTCCATTTATGTTTCTGGCTTCTTTCTCTTGTTTTGTACCATAGCTTTTAACATAATTTTAATCTGGGGAGTAGGGGAGGAAGTGGCAGAGATTCATTGTCTCTTGATAGATGATTCATTAGTCTAAAATGAAGGGCTTGAATGTGTGAATATTCACCATTGCTTTGCAGTGTATGACAGAAAAAAAATTTTTTTAATTGCAATAGCTGGAGCGGGCTTCAAGATAGATGCTGTATAAATCCACAGTAGGCCTGCAAGTTAAAGAATTGCGTTTTTTACCTTTGTATTTTTGCTACTGTAGTCCTTTTCCATGTTTGGGTTACTCATTTAATCTGGCATTTCTCTTGCTTGGACTATTCTGACTGAGGTGCTTTAGGAAATAATCCAGACAGTGTTTTTCTTGTCTGCTCCAGATGTTTGCAATAACAAACTACTTAAGTGAATGCCAGCAGTAAAGGGATATTCCTCCACGGGAAATACTTTGCATCTGACACCAACAAATAGCTCCTTAGGGAAAAAAAAGCACCAATTTGTTAGCTGACATTTAACCAGTAAACAAAAAGATAATCTTGTAAAATTAGATTAAGTATATAACTTTCAGTAACTGAGTTTGAAAAATAAACATAAGAAATTACTAATAAAAACTATTGCTTTAAGATTACTGCAGAAACATATTCAGCCACCATTCTCCTTTCAGTTTTACCACCTGTTTGCCTTTCAATTTTGGAGAGATAAAAAGAAAATTCTACTCTTTCCAAGCAATTACGCAGAGGAAAAAAAAAAATTATCTCCCATATTCCTACACTTTAAAAACATTTTTTATGGATATTTGCAAGAGAGAGGCAATAATATGGTATAATACTTTTCCTTCCCTGACCAATTTCCTATTTACTTTTTGTCATATATAATATTCTATTGATTTGCATTAAGACAGCCATTTCTGTTAATTCCCTCCACCAAAAGAGTGGACATTGAACTGAGTGTTACTGTGAGAGGAAATACATTTCTGCATCTTTCAAGGACGTGTATGCAGTTTTCTTATTCTCCCAAATTAAATTAATAGATTTGTGGTTTTTTGCTTGCCTATTCAATGGGTCATTGTTGAGTCAAAGCATTGCACAGAGAATTATTCGCACAATATTAGAAGCCATTGTAGAATATGAATGGACAAAGAGCACATAACTTGCACAAAGTTCATAATATCACATCACCTCTAGCTACTTGTATTCTGACTGACTTTGGTTTTATTATTGTCTTACTAAATCCATAGGCTGTATTCTGTTGAATTTTACAGTGAAAACTCAATCCTTGCTGAATTAAAACAAGTCACAGATACAACTGATACTCATATTTTTTAGCAAGATGCTCTATTTCTTTATCTAGGTATTGAGGCACTAGTTTGCAGAAAATAATTTAGATTCCTTGTCTTGTGTACTTTTCATAGCTTTTGACATTTTTTGAGAAATATTACTAGCTAAAATTTGACAGAAAAAAGCCCACTGCAATTTAGTGCCTGGGGAATATCCCAGATGGAGGATCGTTCATTTGCTATGGTTGTTTTACAGCTCACCAAGGAAGACTGAGAGAATACAAGTGGTTCAAAGACAACTTAGTTTCAGCAAGTTTATACTCCAGCTAGGCAGTACCTCTTATTTCCCTGTGAAGTGGTAACAGACCTTGGGAGTTGGCATTCCAATACAGAGATATTATACAGATTTTTCGTTGAACTGTGTTAACTAATGTGGCACTCCATCCTGAGAAGATTGATGGAATTGTATATGAGTTATGTATGGGAGACATTTTATTCATATTTAATAGAGAAATTCTTGCATTACTTTTTCAAGTTAGGCCAAAATAACTAAGTATTTTATTTCCACACATCACTCAACAAACTATTTGCCAGATAAGAAAAGTAACTTTTATTACCACCCTGATGATACATGTTACAAACAACATGAAATGAAAATAGACTTGGATTCCATAAAAGTCTGCTCTATTTTTACCTCTAAAGGAGAATATCATACTCTAAGCTGTCTGTTCAGTTTCTTAAAACCTTAGCTCCATGCTTAGAGTTCTGCTCTACAAATAAACAGGCCCGTACCATCTTTACCAGTATGTAAATCCTTATGAGAAATATGTGTGGATTGTGCTCTTGACTGAAAGCACAATATGACTAGTTTCAAACTGTACATATGGTATGCCTGATTTTAAATCAATATCAAGAGGAAAAGGTTGGAGAAGTAACATAAGAACTTGGTACAAAGAGTGACTTTGCCTTAATCCTGACTTCGATTACATTTTCTATATACTGTTTGGAAATGAACCAACTTAATTCAGAAGTATGTAGTTTATTTTGTGAGATCCTGAGTTTCTTTTTAAGGGAATAACTGGTTGTTTTTAAAGCAGTGAAATAACATAATGGCATTTAATTATGACACACTTCAGAAAGTGGTTTCAATTTTTTTCCTTTAACTGAAGAGTCTTTCAGCCTCTATCCAAATGAAGTACAACTCTATAGTTTGGAGTGTAAGCAGCCAGTGTGACTTCCTCATCATAGCTGTTAAAGAATTACTTTAAATTAAGAAAAGAGCACCATATTCAGCAAAGTATGGGAGCATTTTGGAAAGAGATTAGCCCACTATTCTTTTAGGATAGAAAAGATTAAAGATGAAAACCTGTGTTTAACAAGTACCTGAAATGTAAGTTAGTGGCATTGTAGTATAGCTTAACCCATTATTTTAATTTAATTTATGATTAATTTTGAAGATTTTGATGAATATTTTAATTAGCACATGTCCAATATGCAAGCCTGCGGCAATTGAATTAAGCTTTCTTCCATAATTGCATTTGGGATGCAAAAAGACAGGTTTCCTGTTTCAGTGTTTCCCTATCTTGTATGTGGAATATTTCCTTTAGGGACAAATTCAAAAGAGAGATAGAAAATAAATTACGGTTTTATTTTATCATTCCCAAACTTAGTTAGTTCATCTAGGTAACTTTTTGCTTTCTAAATTCATTAATTTTGTTTGGAAAGTTTGAAAATGTTTAAAATAAATCAGAACATTCATATTAAAAATGTTTTGTTTGATCTAGAAGACTCTGCTCAACACTTACCTTTGATAAATAGCACAAATTAAAAAAAAATTCCTTCAACATGCAACAGCAAATTAATTTTTAATTCATCTATCTGAAATACTAATGACTTGAGGAAAGTTGGATGTACTTCTACATATATAATTTGTAAAGTACTCATTTGGTTTATATTCTCATATAAGTATAAAAGTTTTATAGTACTGTATCAGCCCCTCCCAAGAAGGTAAGGATTTGGGGAATTTTTTTTACATTATTTTGTTTCTGTAATGACAGAAAAGTGTCTAAATTTAAAAGTAATTCCATTTCTGTATTTCTGATATGACTGGTCTGGCTGATTCTCAAGAAAAATTGTTTCTGTGATTCATTTACATTTTGTGATTACTCACGATTTCCTGCATAGTTTCCATCTCTCTTTGTGACTCCACACATAAAATAAATAGCGTAAATAAAACAGCATGATAAAATCACTGCTTTGTGTGTGTGTGTTCACTTCATTCTATTTGTAACACTGGGCTGAGATATAGGATATTTTTTTCCAAAAGGAAAAGTGCCATCTACTGAATCACCAAAACAAAATTTTGCAGCATCTTGAGAGATTTTCCTGAGAGACGTCCTTTCTGATTCCTGATCAGGCCAAGCCTTACTCCACTTATGAGCTTTAATGAGATCACAGCTGGCAATGGTATGGTTGAGTGCCACATTACTTCACTAAGTATTCACTTAATGTGTGTTTTGCTTATGTTTGGGTGCTTTTTTCTGTATTAAAAAGTGTTAGTGGAAGATCAGTGAACTGCACTTTTAAGATCTTAAGTTTATTCTTTCAAAAGTATGGGGAGACTTCCTGTGCACCCTCTGGATCTTCTTAAGGGCCTAGAGAGGTCAGACTTCCAGAAAGGAGTTACTCCTCTTTTCCCTGATTAGCCATTTCAGGTTTGGTGAAAGTACAGACAGAAAGACTTCAAAAAGAATAAACCTATAACACACTGATAAATAACATTTTCTTGCAGAAACAGAAGTGAAACAAATAGAACAACTAGTAGATAACTTTGCTATGGGACACTACCTATCAGTTAACTGAGACACGGTTTAGCAAGGTACAGAACATTTTTTAAAGGCATAAAACTGCTTTCAAAACCAATAGGACAATGAACTTTGCTCAGGACTTAGAAGAGCTGTCAGGTTTTTTTCAGGGATAAGCAGTAGACACTTGGATGAATACAAAATAGCAGCCTCTATATAATCCTGCACTGCTCTTGGAATAATGTTACTACAAAAGTGGAGGGATTGGTGAAGTGGACACAATTTATATCTTCAAAAGATTGAGAAGGCTCTGAACGTGGTCACAGGATTAAGGAAACTGGATAACCACAGGATTATGGGTGTAATCTTGTCATGACTTAAAACTGAGATAGAACTGGAATCATTTTTCCCTTCTTAAAATAATATTTAGCAGTGAGAGGTGCCAAGGCTTCATACAGTCAATAAAAAAATAAGCAATTGGGTAGGAAAAGTATGTCTCATCATGAATGCTCAATTAGACTAAACAATATTTAGAGGGTCTGTAGCAAATCTGGTAGTAAGTTTGTGATAGAAACAGAAATGCAGTAGAAACAGTCCGTTACCTATTTAAGCCATGCTTTGTATAGATATGTGCAGTATACTGTTACACTGTCCCTAACTTCTGGCAGAAAATAGACTTTTTTCTCTAATTCTAAACTGGATATATGCTGGCTTCTGCATGGATTTCACTGACAGCTTTATTTTATTTATTTATTTATTTTTTAATACAACAGCTTTGAGGAATACTATTCAAACATATTAATTAAAACTTACTCAACAACTTGTGGGTTGCTTTCTTCCTAATTTAGCAGTGACTGGAGTTTGGAAATTCAGACTCCATTACTTAGCTAGCTTCAAAAAATCATATGATGTTGTTGCTCATACAGAAATAGTTAAGCAAAAATAACCAGCAGGAATGCTTTTAAAAGTCAGTGTTGGAAGAGCTTTTGCTTTGGTGAGATGAAAAAAAAATCTACCATGAGACTTGAGGAAAGTCAAGAAGAAAGACATGGGCTCTTCTTGAACACGGCCTCCTTGAAAGTGTTTAAAAGGTCTGTGAGACACTTGGGGAAAAATACAATATAATATATATACAATACAATATATGCCCAGTAACAAATTATTTCAGCCAAACACCGCAGGTTTCATAGTGGCAAAAAGTGGAAAGATAATTATACCTAACCCGAGACAGTAAGAGGTGCTGTGCTGTCAGCCCCTGTCTATTCATATCCTGGTCCCACACCCTTCCCAGAGGCAAACTGTTCAACACCGAGTGAGATTTTCACCATGTGCAGACACACTGCTCTGGGCAAGGTTTCTGCTTTTCACCTCCTGCTTTAGCTAGGTTAAAACCTCTCAGGCTGCCAAAACTCTCAGAAGCATTTACAGCACCAAAATCAGTTTCAACCATGCAGGGCGATCCTCGGAGCGTGGCTTGGCTGCATGCCCCCTTCTTGTCGTTCTTAGCTAGTGGGAGGTAGAAATACTTAAACCAATTCCTTTTACCTGAACGTGCCACCTTTTTGCAGTAGGATGAAAAGCCACCACAGTTGAGTGGTATCTAGCAATCTCTTCCTTTTGCCCCACGACCAATCTCTGAATAATGCTAGGGAAAGGGTGTTCAAACGCAGCACTGGCCTCTGCTTCTTAGAAAGAGCCAGGGAGCGTCTTCGTAAGAAGCCGTTCTGGCTCCTGTGCATTTTTCTTTTTGAGATGCACAACCTATGCTTCCCGACAAGAATAGGGTCTACGGATGGCTGTGTGTTTGCAGGGCAGCATGTAGGGGTGAGCAGAGACATGTTGGCGTCTCTTAAGAATTCGGGGCATTGGCAAAATACCGTCCTTCCCGTAGCCTCCCTCCTTAGAGCAGCAAAGTCCAAACCGAGCACGGTGCATGCCGGAGGAGCCAGAACGGTTCCTGTGCAGAGCCGAGGTGTGCCAGTATCACCTCCCAGTTACGACTTTTTTCACCAGAAACAGGCACTGCTGCCTCCTTCGGCAGGGATTTTGCGATGAGCCACCCACTAAAGGAGTCTCCCTTCCTGGGGGGCTGTTTCGGCGGGTAAATATTTTCCTCCGGCGGCGGCGGCGCAGCCAGCCCCGCACCTGGGGACCCGCGGCGGCGCTCCGGGGTGACACGGCGCCGCGCGCTCGCCCCCACGGGCCGCCGGGCGGGCAGGCGGCAGGGCGCGCGCCCCTTCCGGCGGAGCCGCCCTACCTCCCCCCCCGCCGCCTTCACCGCCGCCGCCCGAGGAGCGCGGGCGGGGGCGATGCTGCGGGCGGCGGGCGCTCCTCCCCCGGCCCCTCTCCCCGGCCGGAGCCGGAGCCGGCGGCGGCGGCGGCGGCGCGGGCGGGGCGAGGCGCAGGCGCGGCGCACGGCGGGCTGCAGCCGGGCCCCCGCGCCGCTCCCGGGAGCCGATGGCAGCTGCACAGCGCGGCCGCCCGGCGGAGCGCGGCGCGGCTCGGCGCCCCCGGCGCGGGATGCGCGGGCGGGCAGGCGGCGGCGGCAGCGGCTGCGGCAGCTCCGGGAGCCGGAGGGACGGGGCCGGGCGGCCGGCGGCCGCCGCGCTCGCCTGACCTGCGTGCTCCCCTGGCCGCGCCGGGCTGCCCCGAAGGATGTCCGCCCAGTCCAAGGGGACCGCATCCTCCTCCTCGTCGCCGTCCGAGGGGCCGCCGTCAGCCTCCAAAGCCAAGGTGAAGGAGCAGATCAAGATCATCGTGGAGGATTTGGAATTAGTCCTGGGGGATCTGAAAGACGTGGCCAAGGAACTTAAGGAGGTGAGACGCGGAGGGCTGCGCGGGCGGGCCCACGGTCTGCCCTGTGGGGGGCGAGCACCCCTCGCCCGTGGGCCGGGGGCCCTGCTCCCCCCGGGGCTCTGCTGCCGCCCCGAGGCTCCTTTCACCACTTCGCCGGGGGTCGAGCAACTGGTGTCCAGGCTGGGCACGGGGCGGCCCTCGGCCGTGCTCCGGGGTGGGCGGCCGTGCCTCGCTGTGGCGCCCGGTAATCCGAACCAGGACGGGGTGGCGCGGCCGGAGCGCCCGTGTTCCGGTGCGGGGCGCCCTCGGGGCCGGTTGTGCTCCCCGAGGCTGCGAGGCGGCGTTTCCCGGGGACTTCCCATCTCGGTGCACCCCTCCGAGTTTTTTTTTTTTCCCGGGAGGCCAGGGGTGCCTCTCCTGCGGGGTCCCTGCTGGGCGAGGAGGGTGTTTGCGGAGTTGCGGGACCCGTAGCCCTGCCCGATCCTGGCCTGCGCCGGGCCGGCATCGCGACGATGGGAGAGGTGTCAAGAGCAGCTCCGCTCCCGCTCCAACGGGTTTAACTTTTCGGCTGCATGGTGCAGCCCCATATTCCCCCCCAGGCAGCAGCCCCGGTTTGCGTCTCCCGGCCGGTGCGGGCTGGGGGGGTCCCGGACCCCCGCACCCGCCGCCCTGGGCGAAGGGTCGCTGCCTGGCTCGGTAGTAGCGGCACGGCGAAGTCCGCTTCTGCCTCTGCAGGCTGCTTCAGCGAGAGCTGAGCGCCCTGTTTATCTTGCCTATCTGGCAAGATTGCTTTTGCAATCTTCCTTTCGCCGGTGGCGAGTGTCATCTCCCCGAGATTAATCTGCAGGCAGAGTGCGATTACGCGGGCGTGTTCCTAAACAGGGAAATGCTGTAGTTGAGGAAGAGTATTTGGGTGTCCTTTTCGACATTTCCACCTTATCTTCATTTTGCTACGCAACTGGTCGACAGATGGTTGGATTATGCACCGAAATTCAAATCCAGAATCTCTGTGCATTGCTTTATAATCCTGTATTTGACATTTATGACAGGCTGTGGTTCTTTGCTATCAAATATTAGTTTTCTATTTTAACAACATTGTCAACAAGTTTCATTCAACAGACTTTTGCCATCCGAGGCAGACTGAAATTCACTCAGTGCTTCGAATAATGTTGAAAGATGTATAAACACACATCTTGCTAATCACAGCTGTTAGACTTCTTTCTCACCCCCCAATTCCGGATTTCTTCTTTTTTTAAAAATATATTTATAATTTCTCTTTTCCTTAGCGTGCAGCTGTCTGTGCTTTGTAGTTTTTTGAGGTATTTTGAAGTGGAAATAAACATTGTTTAGGGCAGTTCTTTCAATGTTTTAAAGACTGATAGAGCAAACTGGCTTCTGTTGTTGCAGAAGCACATTTTCAGGACCTGGAGAGGATGTACTGTTATCTGTCCCATGAATGTAAATAATTTTTTGCACGTAATCAGTCCTAGCTTTTCTCTAGTTAGCAAGGAAGATCACTGTAGGTGGAGGTCGTATGTCATCATTTACTGTGGCACGTTTTAGCTAAGCAAACTTGTCTGTTCTGGTTGACTGCATCTGTGAAAAAGAACTGGATTTACCTCTGCTCTACGGGGAAATGGCTTGTGTGGACCTCCTTTTCCCAAATAGAGTGAAATGTAAAAGGGAAGTTGTAGAAAAATGGTGACGTAACTCTATTAAGTACTATTTACCTGTTGAAGGGTGGAAGGATTGCCAAGAGCATGTTTTGAGAAAATAAAGGTATTTTTATTAAAAAGTAGTTAAAACTTACTTGTAACCACACATGAGTTTTTTGGGTAATGCTCTTCTCTAAATATGTCTTACAAAAAAGGTAGCTGCAGTACTCCCGACAAACAAGGGTTGCATGTGCAATTACCTGCTTGTTTCCATTATTATCATTACATGCTAAATACACTTTGTATGACATTTATTTTGAAAAGTCTGCAGAAGTTTGCTGTCTCAGTACCTCCAGTTGTCTGCCTTTTGTAGTATGGACTAAATCTGTACAAGATCTCTTGACACATCTGCAGTGCATACCTTTTTATGTGAAAGTGAGCTAATTGATGGTATTCTAAGCTAATAATCAGTCTCATTCATAGGTTGGTTGTAGGTGTTAGAAAGCATTGACAGATCTTTCATTAAAGCATATAGGAAGTTAGTCTATAGTCAGTTTTGGATGTATTACGCAGAGAAGTATACCTGTGCTTCATTTGTGGTTCCTTACTGTAGGACCAGGCAATGTGATAAACTAGAGGATGTAAGTTCCCACTTTTCATTTTCACTACAAATTGTGTCAGTTTTCTTGTGTAAGATTTTTATGTTCAAAGTACTGTCAAATTGAAAGATAGTTTGATTGCTTCAAAATGAACTGTAAGGAGTATAGCTGTACAAGACTTGTGTGTCTTGTAACATTTAGCTTGCTATAATTTACTTACATTAATGTATTTGCATCTGCATTTTTGTTCCAAAGATTTTTCTAATTGATGCTTTAACACTTTTTGTATTTAAAAGGGGGGAAGCTGTGGGGAGAGGATAGGGTCTTAAATCCAGATGCACAAACCATGAAGCTTGTAAATTTTCTGTAAAAAACACCTGACTAAATCACGTGAATTAAAACAAGTACATGTTAGGAGTCATGGTGTCTCAGAAGTGGAACATCTGTCTCTTCTTTTTTTTTTTTTTTGTCCCTTATTTATTGGTCTGGTCTACTTAGGTTAGGGTAACCACAAAAGACTAAGGATGGAGAAGGGGTGTGACTGGGAGATATGTTAGGATGGAGTAGTGCTAAGTCGAGAGTCTGAGTTCACATATGATTAATCCTCTGTAGGGTGCAGTTAATTTAGGAGAGACTTGGCCCCTTTTGTCTTGCTAAAAAGAAACACTGGGTGGGTGTGTACTGAGAGCGGGATGTGTTTGCGTGCTGGAAGAAATTAGTGGATTTAAAGTGGACTGAGTGGTTGTTATTTGAGGAATATTCCAAAGAAAAATCAAAGGGGTGCCAGAGGATTGAGTAACACTGACTATTCTTTTAGTCCAGGCTATTTCAAAATTAGGTTGGTGAAGCCTTAAACTTTTATTCTTCTCCAGAGGACTGGATAAAAGACTTTTTTCTCTGGAGTCTGTCTAGAAAGATGGTTATTATTAAGTCTTGCTTTGCAGATGATACTTATCTGTTTAGTATCTAAACAATGAGGTGATGAACACTACTGGAAATCAGACGACGTGTGCTAATTAAACTATTTTGAATGTAAAATGTATGATGTAGCCCTAATTCTTTTACAGCTTCAGAAGGGATTGTAGGGGGTGTGCATACACACCTGTGGACAGCAGGGCACAGAGATTGGTATCATCTTAACACTGATACTAAGATTTTTAAGACTTCCCTCTTTCACATTTTATGATAATATTGCATGTTTCTGTAGCCTTGCACTTGTTTACATTAAGGAAATACATAACTAAATCATTTGATAAATACTTTCTGTAGTAATAAAAATTCATCATGCAGAACAAATTCCTGGAAGTTATGTGTGAAATATTTGCATAGCTTTTAATTGACTAAATACGCTTCAGCCTTTTATCGAAAGGAAGCAGCTGTGTAGCTATTGCCAATGTTCAGAATAATCCAAAATGGAGGTGCAGGAAAAGCAGAAGCCCTCATAGGCATTGCACATGCATCAGTAAATTTCCAGTCTTTCTGAGTCTACCTCCTCTGCTTTAAATCCTCCAAAAATGTCTTGCTGACAGAACGAGTGAATAATCCTCCCTCATCTGATACTTGTATTTTCCATAAAGATGTGATCTATAAAATTTGGGCATGACTTAACAAATAATGTTTTCTAAGTAATGATGGAACTAGCAGATGCCAACTCCCGTCACCCCAAACACCATGACGAAGCAGGGGGAAGGCCAACAGGGCAGATGTTGTAGTAGGAGTCTACTATAGGCCACTCACCCAGGACAGAGAGGTGGATGAAATATTCTATAGGCATTTAGGAGAAATCTCACGATTGCTTGCCCTTGTTCTTGTGGGAGACTTTAACTTCCCAGACATCTGCTGGAAATACAACTCAGCAGAGCGGGACCAGTCCCAGAGATTCCTGGAATGTGTGGCAGATAACTTCCTGACACAGCTGGTGAGCGAACCAACCAGAGAAGATGCCCTGCTGGATCTCCTCTTTGTGAACAGAGAAGGGCTGGTGGAGGATGTGGCGGTTGGAGGCCGACTAGGGCACAGCGATCATGAAATAATAGAGTTCTCTATTCTGAGAGAGGCCAGGAGAGGGGGCAGCAGAACTGACATCCTGGACTTCCAAAGGGCTGACTTGGTCTTGTTTGGGCACCTGCTTGACAGGATCCCTTGGGAGATGGTCCTGGAGGGTATAGGGGTCCAGGAAGGCTGGGCACTCTTTAAGAAGAAAGTCTTAATGGCTCAGGAGCGGGCGGTCTCCAGGTGCTGTAAGAGAAGCCGGTGACAGAGAAGAACACCCTGGCTGGAACTCAGGGAGAAAAACAGAGTTTACCACTTTTGGAAGAAGGGGCTAGTGACTCACAGTGATTACAAAGATGCTGTGAGGCTATGCAGGGCGGAAATCGGGAGGTCTAAAGCCCAGCTGGAAATTATCTGGCTTCAGCAATCAAGGACAACAAGAAATGTTTCTATAAGTATGTGAGCAGCAAAAGAAAGACCAGAGAGCCTCCATCCCCTGCTAGGCGCGGGAGGAAACATGGTAACAAGTGATGAGGAAAAGGCTGAGGTCCTTAATGCCTTCTCTGCCTCAGTCTTTAATAGCAAGACTAGTTGTACTGAGGGAATCCAGGCTCCTCAGCCAGAAGACAGAGACTGGGAGAACGACCCCCTCGCAATCCAGGAAAAGACAGTCAGTTACCTACTGCATCACATAGACACACACAAGTCTATGGGACCAGACGGGATACACCCAAGGGTGCTGAAGGTGCTGGCTGGGGTGCTTGCCAAGCCGCTTTCCATCATTTACCAGCAGTCCTGGATGACCAGGGAGGTCCCGACAGATTAGAAATTGGCCAATGTGATGCCCATCTATGAGAAGGGTCAGAAGGATGATCTGGGAAATTACAGGCCTGTCAGCTTGACTTCAGTCCCCGGGAAGCTGATGGAGCAGCTCATCCTGAGTACCATCACACAACACATGCGGGACAACCAGATGATCAGGCCAAGTCAGCATGGGTTTATGAAAGGCAGGTCCTGCTTGACAAACCTGATCTCCTACGACAGGGTGACCTGCTTATTGGATGAGAGAAAGGCTGTCGATGTTGTCTACCTTGACTTTAGGAAGGCCTTTGACACCTTTTCCTGCAGCATTCTCCTGGCAAAACTGGTTGCTCGAGGCTTGAATGATCGCATGCTTTGCTGGGTAAAAAACTGGCTGAATGGCCGGGCCCAAAGAATTGTGGTGAACAGAGTTAAATCCAGTTGGTGGTTGGTCACGAGTGGTGTCCCCCAGGGTTCGGTTTTGGGGCCACTCCTGTTTAACATCTTTATTGATGATCTAGACGAGGGGATCGAGTGCACCCTCAGTAAGTTTGCAGATGACACCAAGTTGGGTGGGAGTGTTGATCTGCTCGAGGGTAGGGAGGCTCTGCAGAGAGACCTGGACAGGCTGGAGCGATGGGCTAAGGCCAACTGTAGGAGTTTCAGTAAGGGCAAATGCCGGGTGCTGCACTTGGGCCACAACAACCCCCAGCAGTGCTACAGGCTTGGGGAGGAGTGGCTGGAGAGCTGTCAGTCAGAGAGGGACCTGGGGGTGTTGATTGACAGCCGGCTGAACAGGAGCCAGCAGTGTGCCCAGGTGGCCAAGAAGGCCAATGGCATCCTGGCTTGGATCAGAAATAGCGTGGCCAGCAGGGACAGGGAAGTGATCTTTCCCCTGTACTCGGCACTGGTGAGGCTGCACCTCAATTATTGAGTTCAGTTTTGGGCCTCTCACTACAAAAAGGACATTGAATTACTTGAGTGTGTCCAAAGAAGGGCAGTGAAGCTGGTGAAGGGTCTGGAGCACAGGTCGTACGAGGAGCAGTTGAGGGAACTGGGGTTGTTTAGTCTGGAGAAGAGGAGGCTGAGGGGAGACCTCATCGCCCTCTACAACTATCTGAAATGAGGTTGCAGAGAGCTGGGGATGAGTCTCTTTAACGAAGTAACAAGTGACAGGACAAGAGGTAATGGCCTCAAGTTGCGCCAGGGAAGGTTTAGACTGGATATTAGGAAGCATTTCTTTCCCGAAGGGGTTGTTAGGCGTTGGAATGGGCTGCGCAGGGAGGTGGTGGAGTCCCCATCCCTGGAGGTGTTCAAGAGAAGGGTCGACTTAGCGTTTAGGGATATGGTGTAGTTGGGAACGGTCAGTGTTAGGTTAATGGTTGGACTGGATGATCTTCAAGGTCTTTTCCAGATTCTGTGATTCTGTGAAGTTTGTTATGGGGTAGACAACCTGATTCCATAACCAGGCCAGTCATCATTCTTTTAAGTGAAGAGTGGTCTTGTGTTTCATGGTCTTCATTTCTACATCAGGCCTGCAGGAGTGTATTACAATTTCATCACCAATGTTTTCCATTCTGTTTTTGTGTTCAGCTAATGATCCAGATGTCAGGAAGGCATTTCAGGCTCTTGCCTGTTAATCCAGAAACTAGGAAGCTGTGGTTTGTATCCACCAAGAGGATTAGAGCAGCAACAATCAATCATGTATCAGTATCTCTGATGTACAGGCAGACACCAATACAAAAAAATATTTAAGTTCATATTGCTGCATGAAGGCGAGGCGGTGGGAGGTATTACAGCATGGGTATAAAATGCACTATATGGTGTATTTTAGGGTAGGTAGAACATAGCAAAACATTTTCGTCCATTCCTCCTTTGCTGATCCCTGCCTCTTCTTGTTTTTGGGCTCTCTCCAGATGTCAAGGATCTGCCACTCTTTTGGCTAGGTAGGGTCAGTTGAAGCAAGAGGTTTGTGAACATACTTGTTCCTGTCGTTAGAAGTCCAATAAATGCATATGCCCTTCTTATGTATGAATTCTGGATGCTGGCCCTCTTGACAGTGTTCCTCTTGGAGTCTTGCTAATCTTTCCCGCAGCAGACTTTTTTCTGTTTTCTTATTGCAGTCCTTTGTGACAAATGCAATCGTGAACTGTAGCTGGATGTTTATTATAAGTGCAGAGTATGATTCATTATGTAAGAGAAGCACTGCACAGCAACTTTATTGTGACCTGCCCAGGGGTCCAAAATAGTCATTGCAGGTAACTGAATCACAGTTTTCCTTTCCTTTTATTTCTTGTGGTCTACGAAGCATTTATAGAGTTATACACAACAAAAATATGCAAATGTATTAAGATAAAATTCTTATGCTGGTAGTGTCAATAAAGCTAATAAAGCTAAAAGGCAGCTGTGAACCTTAAAACCCCCATGTATTAGGGTTGTCAGGGACATTTTAAATGCTGAAATATGATAAGATAAGGTTGCTCCACATGTGATTTGTAACCAAAGCTACCAAGAGTTAGTAACTGTATTGTGTAAGACAATGAAAAAAATATCTAGTGTACATATAGAGCTTGCTACTATCAAGAGGCTTGTCAGAAGGAAGCACACTGTCAATTTATGCTAGCTATTTTGTTTTTATAAACACTCATGTCAGCTACTTCATTCCTTTTATGCAGTACTAAGCTCCTGATAGTAATGTGTATTGTGCAACCATGAGCTAAATAGAGCATATATAAATTCAGTTTTCAAATAAAAACAGTGCCACAGTGAAAATACATATCTTTGTGTTAAAGTTCAAACTTTACACACTCTGTGCACTACTGACTGTGATTCAGAAAACAGAAGTAGTGAGGCACGAACTTCAGTCTTTTGCAGTCAGATTTTTCCAGTGACTTCAGTAGGAGCAAAAGTAAGTTTAAGGTGTCAGAAGTTAGTTTTGGGCTGCTTCATTTTTATTAAAACTTCAGAATTCGGAGGAATCAGTTGCTGTCATGTTTATGTATGAATGCATCATACAAAAACAGTGACTTGGTTGAGCACCATCATTGAAGTTTTGCAGATTTTTGCCAGTTTCCTCTGGAAATGAAGCAATGCTTCTGTTCCCCTTACTCACATTGGACAAAGTTCTGCAATAGCCTTCCCACTTCCAGTCAAAAACTTCCAGTCAAAGTACTACTAACAGTCGATTTGTACACAACTAATTAATACTCCTCTTGGGGGAAGTGCAAGAGAGATGCAAATGTTGTCCCTGAGTTTAAAGAGTACTTTTCCATAGTGCCTATTTTACAGTACCTTTATGAAGACCATTGCTATCCTCTTCTTGTTTTCATTTATTTTGGAGCTGCAAAATCTTGGTGGCTTGTAGTCTTCTCTGTGTATTATACCTGTTCTTTGAAAGGCAGGTGAACTCCATGGTCAGTGACCTCTTGAGTAGTTCATGTATATCCTGCTTAGGTGTCTCCATTTTTTTTCTTCAGTAGAGGTTATTGTTGTGAGGCAGACAGAGTGAAGGAGTCTGTTTTGCACATGGACTGCTGTCCTTGCCCCATCACCTGTGGCTGACATTCAGCCATGCAGGTTAACACTAGCTTAGTTACCTATACATAGATAGGGCTTTCTTTTGTTCTGCAAGTAGTTGGGCTTTTTGTTTTAGTTTGGTGTTTTGATTGTATTTTGTTTGTGGTTTGTTGTTTGTTTGTTTGTTTGGTTTTTTTTTTAACAGATGCAGTAAATAGCAAGTAGTGTATATTGTTTTCTTAAGGTAGAGGTCTTGAGGTAGGACTTCACTCAAATGTCAATGTAGGGTGCATATTATGTTTTACTGAATCTTTAATATGTTAGCCATGAATGTATGATAAGGGCTGCAGCCTGTACATGCCTCCTCCTCTCACAGCTCATGTCCAGCTCTGTACGTCATTGGCTCTGGTCATTCTTACTGCAGCTAGCTGCAATGCTTCAAATTGTCCTTTCATATTGTACCTCAGGGGAAGAAGAGAAGCAGAGCCTGATTTCACTGTGGAAGGGCTGACAAAATCCTCTAGCAGATCTCTCACTACAGCTTCCCTATGTCAGGCCATGTGTGTGTTGGATGACTGGGGTGGGAGGGCTTGATGGCTGAGCCACTGACATTCTGGTTTGGTTTAAAATTATTGTATGGCAGCTGATGGGAGGAATGAGGAGCAATTGCCTCCAAATAGGAGTAGTACCATCAGTTGTTGCTTTGCAAAAATTATGGTATGTTTCTATGTCTTTAAAGGTTAACAAACTGATCCATTGTTTCATGCAGCACGTGCCATGTTGCATTATGAAGACTGAGAGCACTGATGTTGAACCATTTCCAGATTTCGTTGCAGATTATTCCTCAGTAATCTGAAAAATCCTGCAATTTTAAAACACCTTTCATTTTTTTCTCCTTAAATATTTTTTTGATAAATCTGCAGTAATTATTTTAGTCTTTTGCCCATGATGGTATTATTTCTTCTCTTTATTATGGTCTGTTTACAGTTCTTTCAGTGAACGACTTCAAGGTAGAAGCAGAGTGAGACATCCTTACTGCACTGTAATAATTTGTGTTGTAAGTAAGAAAAAAAGATAATATAATATTTCTGAAAATAGTATGAGAAGTTTATTGTTTGTTTAAAGTGGGACCATCTGCATGGGGCTCCAGGACTTTGATGGGGAACCGAAAACTGAGTTTGGGCCTTCCATTCAACTGCAGAAAGTGAGATAAGTGCTTAAAGTATTCAAAATTTTGGTATCTAATAGAATTTTATACTTTACTGGAAATGGCACTTAAAGCAGGCAGTTTATGTGGCCTGAAAGATGCAGGTTTTAAAAACAAACTGAAAACATTAACAAATGAACAGTTTGGGCTTGTTTCTCCATCATACTTTATTGATTTACACCCATATAACTGTGTCCTTTCTATATAAAATTAATGTGAAAATGTGTAAAATCAAGGTCAGTATGTTTTTTCTTTACTGCAGCGGAACAAAAACCAAGTATAATTCTTTCTCTGCATTCTTTGTCATCGAGATACTTTACTTTTAGTGATATGCCTTCTGCATTTTCTTGCAGAATTTGTTAAAACTGGGCAAAAAGAACACTTTTTCAGTGTTCTCTGAATTCTTTTAAGGGCACATCCTAATGAGAGAATAATTGTTGAGGTAAATTAACTACTGAAAGTTCAGTAGTTATCAGATAAATAATTGGAACAAATGTATTTATTTTAAAATATAGAACCACAGACTGGTTGAGATTGAAAAGGACCCATGGATATTGTCCAACCCATTCAAGAGCCAAGTAGACAGGTTGCCTAGGATTTTGTTCGTGAATATCTTCAAAAATGGTGACTCTACAATCTTTTTGGACTACCTGTTCCAGGGTTGAATCACCCTTATTGCAAAAATGTTTTGTCTTGTGTTTAAGTAGAATTTCCTGTATTTCAGTTTATGCCTGTTGCCCTGTTAGCTGAAAACCTGAAGTCTGGCTTCATCTTCTGTCTCCTTCCAATCAAGTATTTATATACACCGGGATAAGATTCCCCTCAGCCTTCTCTTCTCCAGGCTAAACAATACCAGTTCTCTCAGCTGCTCCTCATTTAACAGATGCTCCAACCCCTTTGTCATCTTCTCTACCTTTTGCTGGACTAGCTCCAGTATGTTCATATCTGTCTTGTACTGGAGAGCCCAGAACTGCACACAGATGTGGTGTCAAAAAAATATGGTATATATTCAGTAAAAAGGCTATGTTACAAACATTAGCTTTTCTCAATAAATATTTCTTTATCTGCAAATGTTAAATTTGCTGAAAAACATATTCTCTGTTTTTTCATTAAAGTTTCAGTAATAAATGGTTATGGACTTCTCACTATCTGTGATCTGAATCTGAATTTTGCTTAGTTTCAGACAGAAGGATAAATAACAGATTTGCAGTATAACTCCCTATATAACAGGTGGATACACTGCAGGTTTGAAGCTGGTGTTTGTAAGTGAGTGCAGCCACTGGAGCATGTATGTGACATTAGGCAGTGGTGTTGGGAAGGGAGGACTGCAGATCCTTCTGCTTTTACAGGAGTGCCACTCCACTGTAACATCTCTCCGTGAAACTATGGTACATCCTTTTCTCCATCTCCAAATTAAATTGTCCAGGCAAACCCAATGTAATTACTCCAATTAACTTTATGAACCATTCAGATTAAGTTTTCCCCTCTGCTCCAACCTTTGCAGATACCAATTTTCACTTTGATTTCTCATTTTCTGTTGCATCACACTAATCCCTCCATTTCGATGAGGTTTTTTGTTTTCTTTACCTAGCCCTTTTCCTCTTTTCCCTTCTAAAAGTTTTTGGTGCTTCTGCAACTTTATCTACCTCACTGTTAGTGGCTATCAAAATGACATCTGGGTTAAACATCAGAGTGCTTGTTTCTCCATTCTCGAATGTTGACTCAGGAAAGTCAACATCAAAGTTTTAAGATTGGTCTTAAGAATTTCAGGTGACTCTTGACATTCATCTTAGTAACACAATTTTTCTCCTCATGCATCTTCTGCATGCTAATAGGAGATTCTCCCATGTAGGAGTTAGTACTTTTTTCTAGCTCAATTTCCAGTCTGGAATAGCCACTGAAAGCTGTGTTTGAATTCCAGAGTTATCCATGTTGTTACTACAAGCAAAAGCTTTTAGTTTAAAGTCCATGATAGGTTAAGCTTATATTGTTTTTCAGCTTTCCAGTTCAGCATCCAGGCTATTTAAAATTCACTCCATCTTTTCTCAAAATACTACAGTGCTACTCTTTAAGTGAATGATTTTCAGTTACCAGCTAGAGTGTACTTTATTCTCTAGGTGTTTTTACTGATGATTGCAGAGACCATTTGAATGGCGTAAGTTTACAACAGCAGGTAGTCTCTGCTAGTGCTGCTGGGTTTTATCTGTGATAACTGGAGTGGTACAGTCTAGGCTTATTTGACTTTCACTGTTTATAGATAATTTTATGTGACAGTAAAGCTGTGGTATTTGGATAAAGAAATGTCCTGTGTATGGACGCAGTGTCTGGTAGTTTCCATAATTTATTAAGACTAGGAAACTGTATAAGCATATGTACCTCTGCTAAAGTAATAACTGTTTAACAGATACTAGTCACCAAGGGCATAAAATAAAATACTAGGAGAAAAAGTTAATAAGTAACCCTCTGGATGAATTCTTTCTTTGGGAAAAACATAAACAAACTTGACTTGATGCTTTGTATTATGGAGTCAGGTATAGTGAATAATAATCTATTACAAAAAGAAGGAAAGATGTATATTTCTGTAGATCTTGTGGACCATTTGCTGAATGTGAAGCATGCTTCTGTTTAGTTTCCACTACTTCTGACAGTGACAGCTCATGATACAGCATTAATGTCCTGGTATTATGTGACATCTTTTCAAATGATTTTTGTTTCTTTTATAACTATCTTTTGAAAGAGTGGCAAAGCTCAGAGGGAATTTGGAACATTCCTGAGCCTTAATTTTCTAAGAATCAAGTTCTTGTTTTAGTAACTGCTTGTTTTGTACAGGCAGAGTACTTCTTCCATGTTCATCTATTACTTCACAGCTCAGTTTATTAATCAAGAATGAGTCATCATTGTTATCACTGTGAATTACAGACATGTCTTCCTTCTATGCGTGGTTTCTTATACATAATGAAACAAAGTTGTCTTACATAAATGCTAGTATATTGCAACTAAATCTTGATCAAGTGGATTTTATGATAATTAAATGTCTATGATTAGATTGTTTCCTTGCTTTCTGTATAGTAACTATAGTCTTGCAACACTTCAGTACAATTTTTCATTGAAGAACTTTGTGTTAGACTTCCGGGGCCTGTATGGGTAGAGGACAAGATGTTAGCATCTTGCTTTCTTCTAACATAGAGAAGTAACAAGTGTATGTGGCTTTAAGGTTTTCTTCTGATGAAGATGTTCTTGGAGTCTTCACACGCTCCCTACTGCAGACTGACATGTAATACAGACATAGGAAGAATAGTACAATGTTTTTGTGAATGAAAACTGTTTAATCTAGGCAAAAAACCCCAACAGACAAAAAAATAAACAGTGACAAAATTTTGTTAAAATTTTAGTAGTAGTGCAGATTAGAAGGAGGTTTATCACAAAGTCTTTTCCCCTTAGCAGTACCCGTATCTTTGATTTACTTCTGCTTCTGATTTTTGTATGGCATTTATTTGAGAAGCAAAATATATGTTTAATGAATTAACACACACAGAGCACTGTGTTGTTGTGACTAGACTGCGTGCAGAACTTGTCTCCTGTGACATAGACATATGCTTTACATAATTTTCTCGGTTAATGCATGGATGTCCTCTAGTGGAAGTGGTTGTAGATAATACACAAGGCAGCCTCCTTTTAGTTTAGGAAGCACATCCTGTTTCTAGCTCTGTAGAAAGAAATTTCTCTGAAGGAAAGATTTTCTTTAAGGTTGTCAAAGGGGAACAAATTACCTTAGTGTTTTCTGAACCACATCTGAGGAATAATGAAACTGTTAAAGCTCTGTAGAGACCTAAAGTCTTAAGTATTTGCAGGATGAGATAGTGGCATGGTCCTCTGTATCATTGCAATGTGTACGTTATCAGGAAAGAAATATTGAATATGAATAGTCTGCTTTCCTAAATGAGAAGTCAAATGTGTTGTATTAAATTCAGCAAAAAATTAACAGTTTCCTTTTTAGAATGGTTCTGTGCTGTTATTCTCCAAAGAATATGTTCTGGATAAATTGTTGGCACAGTGTTATCTTGATATGCAGACTGCTCTTGGGCCTCTGCTGCTCATCCTTGCCTTATGTAACAACGTTGATAATTTTTACGACAGGTGTGCAGAAAATCCTAACTGTAAAAAGTAGGAATAAGAATTATTTGTTAATTTTTTAATTTCTTGGTAAAACCTCAGAATGTCACAGATACTGGAACTGTTGACATAGAATGAAAGACTTGGAGAAAATGCAAGAAGAAATAAAGGAAGAAAAAGGAGGGATGCTGATGACAAAGGAAGGTAGTTGGTGGAAGAAAAAGCTTTGCCTGACAGTTTTGTCAGAAATGAGATGAAAAAGGCAAGACACAAAGTGGAGGAAACTGATGCTGGTCTTCAGAGTCTGTGTAATGTCTGTGGATCTGGCAAGGAAATCTGGAATGTCAGGAATACAACTTCAGGGGAGATTTCTACTGAAATTTATCCTTGCTGTTCTTAATTTTATTTTTCTTCCACCTCCTGTGAAAGCTTCCTCTTAGTCACCTTAAATTGCAGTTTTTGCTTTCATGAAGGAATATGTCCACTGTGACTTTTCCACAGTGGTAGTCTCCTTTTGTTATTTACAGACTTATGCATGTTTCTGTTTCTTTGGGGATTTTGTTGTTAATATTTTGTTCTTTGGATGTTAGAACATCATAGTATCTTTGTGTTGTGCTTGATAAGAAAGCATATGCTGTGGTTCTGCTTTTTCTCTGCTTGTTTTCTTAGACCATGATTATTTTCCAAAAGCATATTTAAAAATATCCTTTCCTCTCTTCCTCTGTTATTACATCCTGCAAGAAATGAAGGTGATTTGCATCACTTAAATTCTGTGTTTATTCTAAGACAAAGTGATGCTTCTAATTAACTACCGTTAGGTGTCCTGGCCTGGTTTGTCTTGTGGCAACCTCTTAATTCTCTTAGTAGGGGAGTGAACTTTCTCAATCTTTTCTGTCTCACCTTGAGGGTGAAACCACGGCCAAAGAGTAACACCCTGTTGGAACTGGAGTGTCCTTTCCAGCAGATTTTTTTTCCCCTCCCCTCTCTCCAGTCAGTAGAATTCTGGTAAGGTCTTTCAGGCTCTGGGAAATGTTATCTCAAGATACCCAATTAAAAGCAAGAGTAATAGCAGCTGAAGATAGCAATTTAAGTGGTATTCTTTTATGAGGGAGTGACATTAGGCGTTTATCTTTGCATGTGGTTACAGACGTGCTTTATCAGTGAAGTAAAATAATGTCTGAAGGACTAATTTGCTATAGCATGCTGTATATTAATGTCAAAGGAGCACTGTCCAAAATGGGTGGATACATGTACCAGGGCATGAAATGCCATTCTGAAGAGTTTATTTGGGTTTGTTCCTTTAATTTTGGTTTGTTTTGCTTTGCAGACAATGTTACAGATAGTGTAACATCACTAGAGTGCCAGGTGCTTCCCATTATAAAATACCATTTTCAGTTGATTGTAACTTTTTGGTTAAGGCCAAATAGTTCAGACAGAAATTTTCAATGCTGATTTCTGCATCATGCAGGTATTATTTTTTTAACTTTATTTTAGACTAGGTAGTCGATCTACTTCAGAGCAATAAGCACGGGAAAACTTCATTGTTTTGATCATGCTTGTCATCTTCATGCTTGAAAGCTTTTTTCCCTCCTTCCTTTCTCTATGATAAAATAGTGGGGCTTTTTATCATGGAAGCCGTATGACATAGCCAAGGGATGTAAATGCCCCCTCTGCTATAACAAGTCTGAGTCCAGGACTCCACCTTGTAAGTGAGGAGGATTTATTTTTTTTCTTCCTCCCCTGAGTAAACCATGCCACTTTGCTGAGCTAACTTGCTGGAGAGATACATACCTGAAATAAAAGGAGAAAGTTGAACAGCAGATTGAGGGTAAACTGGGGTGAGAATGCTGTGATGCATATAAACTGCATATACAGTTTACCTTTGCCTAAGGAAAGGTTGGCAGAGGAGGGTGGGAAAATGACCATAAATGAAAAACTGGTAAGATGATAAGGCTGTGATGAGAGATGTGCATATTTGAGGGCTCTTGGGAAGATGTCAAGTTTGAGAGTTTTAAGCAGAATCCGCATACTGAGGTCCCTTTTCTTCAGAGGGCTAATAGGCTCCCAGGATCTCAGACTGTCTCCCACCTTCATCTCTAGATGTGTGAAACCCTCTAGTAAAAGCTCCATTGTTCTCTCAGATCCTTCATATCATGGCTGTCAATTATCTTGTTTCTTTGTGTACCAGTGGTGTTATAATGATTTACATGACTCAACTATCAGTACGGTGCCAAATGATGGAGTTGATCTTTTCCACTATTTTGGTTTGCTTTTAAACTAGGAGATGGAACATAAACTTAGGATGTGTATTCTTAAAATGGTTTCTTTACTGGTTTTGATGCAGTTTTCAGTTGCATTCCCGTAACTGTTTTATGTGAGACTCTGCTTTACTTAGAGTATTTTTTGGTGGCTCATGCTTGCTATGTAATTAACTGTGTGATACTACGTCATTATAATTATCTGGTGTGGTAGCCCATGTCTTATATATAGTATGGTGTTCAGAGCTTTTCTGAATGGAGAATTAATTTCCTATTGGGCTTCTCTGTGATAAGCTTCATTATGGTCCTGGGAAGTCTCATAAATGTTTAATAATTTTATTTTCACAATACAGTTATGAGATGAGGGGGTATTATCTCCAGTTCACAGATACAAGACTGGAGGGTGCCAAATATGAAGCAGTAGAAACCTTGTTTTTCAGTATTAAGGACTTCGTAGCTCCACTGTCTTCAGCTGTAACAGATTTATCTTTGGCAAATCAGATATGAATCATGTCAGAAAATAAGGAATACACATCTGCAAGGTAGGTAAAGTTTTGATGGCAGTGATTTCCTACAGTATCACCAAACTGGCAGAGGCAAGGGTAGAATCAGGGTATTTTTGAAGCTAATTTACTGAATTAGCTAGTGGATTATCGCCCACTCACTCCCCTGCCTCTTTTTTTTCTTTTTTTTTTTTCCTTAAAGTCTCTCTTGCTTTTGTACTTACCAACACAGTAGTCCAGGGCTCTTTTACCAAATGAAACTGGTCAAGTCTCAGGCCAGCTTGACCTTTTCCATTCAGTCAGGAATTTACGTTGAAAGTACTGTGCAATCCAAGTCTGGACCATAAAGTATATGTGCTAGGGCCTCCAACTAAAATTATAGGGGCAATTTTGACCCAGTGACCCTAATTTTTACTCTTAATTTTTAAGCTTTACACTTTGGTAGAAGGGACACTAAAGGGATGCAAAGTTTGCATTAATTTAAGGGGTCTAGGAAAACTGAATCATATATATTGAAACCAACATCTAAAAACAAATCCCTGACTGAAATGAGGTCACTAAAAATGGTAAGTTCTGAGATGGTTTATGCAAAATGAATGAACAGATAGCTGAAATTAACTAAGCAAATTATGAAGAAGTGTAATAGTGTGTCTGTCTGTTAACTGTTGTCAGCTGAAGTGCTATCGAAATCTGCATGCATTAAAGGAGAAGATACCACCAAAAAGCTGACTGCGTTTTTGGGAAGAGATTTCAGCCTTGTATTTTCATTATTCTGAGTTCTCAGAATCTCTTTTGCAGAAGGATCTTCTAGTGCTTTTGTAATGCTTACTGATCACAAAGGAATCAGGTATAAGCAGATAGATATTTAAAAGGTATTTCAGGATCTGTGGAGTCTAATCAGTCTATGGAAATATTTTTACTTCTAATTGATTAAAGTAACTGTAAACGTTAATTTTAAATGATCTGAATCGCACAATGGTACTAAATCAACATTTTGTAGTACTGATATGGGATATTTTCACTGCTACAGTCTAAATGTATATAAATCTCCTGTCTTAAATTTCAGTCCTGTTTTATCTCCTTCCTCAAAGATAATCTAAATTATTGTCATTAAAAAATTAGTCATGCTCTTGAAGAAATGTGCACTCTTTTTACCATGTTAGCCTTGATCAATAATCACCTTTAAAGATACTGTGACACTCAAAGAGAATCTTTTATTCCCTAATTATGGATGATCTTGGACACTATTAGAAGAAAGTTGTGGCTTTTTTTTAAAAAAAAAAGGAAAAATAAAGTGGAATTTGCTTGCTTTGCATTATAATAGCTATTGTGAAAACAGACTGGTTACATTTTTTCACTGGAATTTTAATTAAGCAAAGCCATCAAGGAACTAGGGTAGATGCTTTTTAAAATTGTAAATTGAAATTAAAAAAAACCCTAAGCATATTGTAAAAAGGAAATTCTTCCCATAAGTGAACTGTGTATTACACTGTACTTTGTTTCCACAACACATTTAATTTTCTTGTAGTGTACTTTTTATGTAGTAAAAGGACCCTGAAAATTAAGATACGAATCTTTTACAATACTCACTCTTTCTGTCTCTGTTGTTCCCTTATTTTTTTTTCACTGGATATTGTCAGCATTTTATTTCTTATTATAAAGGCAATACAGCTTCTGGCATAATACACCATTAGGGAAGACACTGTTTAGGTACCGCTCCAAAATATTTTTCATTCCTGAATCGTGTTGCAGCATAAACTCAAAGTTAGTGATGTATTTCGTCTCATACATGTTGAAAAGCTCATCACAACTTGGAGAGACTGGAAAGGGGAATTTTTATGATGTTTTTGTTATATTTAGAGGTGACAAATTTCTAGGTTACATATAGCTAAAATTATACCTAAGTCAGCAGTTGAAACTGAAAAAGGTTGATACTGGTCTTTTGTTGATTTTTATATAGCCTGTGTGTTTTTAGCTTAGGATTTTTAAGAAAAACCGTTTAGCACAATTCTGATTTGAGAGTGCTGCTGTCTGTTCTTTACGCACACCCATGCACAAGTACAGACTCTGTCTTGTTTGCTTTTGGATCTTCTAGTCACAGCTTTAGGTGATCACTGTGGCAGTGTGGCAGGTCTGGCATGTTCATGGACCATTTGTCAACTTTCTTGCTCAAATGTTACTGTCCTTCCATTGAATGTGCATCTGTTCAGAAGCTAGAAAGACCATGTTTGGAGTTTCAATAGCTGAATGAGCATTAGTTTTAAATTCAGTAGGAATTGGGAATTGTTGCAGCAAACATCCAAAACATGCCCTGGTTCAGTCTTTAAACTTGGGCTGCAGTAAATTCTTTTTGAAAACCATTTTAAGATCTGAAATTGATTTTATATTTGAAATGAAACCCTGAAGTTAATTATTTTTCTTTGGTTGGCTTAGTTGTAGGTTTTATTGCAAGTTTAGTGCACCTGGAAATAATACGTCCTGACACAGGATTTTGAAAATGAAATGCCGTGTAACATTATAGCCTAAACTCAGCTCCACATCTGTGCACTTTGTTTGGCTATTCCCCTGACCTCAACAGGGTGTTGTAAAAATAACTGCACTGAAGATTGTAAAATGCCCATGTATTGTGGTAATAGGGGCCATGTAAGTACCTAAGATAGATGGATAGACAGATAGCATTAGTGCATTAGAGGGTTCCTTGAGAACAGTAACCAGATTAAGTGCCAGTGTTCTCCTATGTAGCAATGTTAATTGCCAATTTTTGGCAGTTGCACAGGCTCTAATTACTTTTTAAGAGAACCAAGGGAAGAAAATTTTCCACTAGGCTTTTATGGATAATTATTGCATTTTTTTTTTCCTTCCAGAAGCTTGAATGTTTGCTCTTAAGATTATCCATCGGATCTGTCTTCTAGGTAAATGGTAGCATTACAGCACATGCAAGATTGCATTCTGTAGCCTTATACCATCCCTGTCCGCTTTTTAGATGATACCATTTACAATCTACTCCCTCAATGAACAGTTTATACAAATAACACATTAACACATTACAAATAACACATTGCTTTGTCTTGCTCAAATGCATTGTGTTTCTACACAGTGCGTTACATAACAGCCACATATGTAGGGACTGTCCACTGTACTTGGAACTTTTGAAATGAAGCCTCATGACCGTGCTGAACAAATATACAGGAGTGCTAGCATTTCATGCACTAAATTTGCCAGTGTCTCTTTCTAAAGGTTTCCAGGATTTACTCTTTCTATGGCTCATTCTCTCATTATGTATTCACGTTGTGCTCAAAATAAAAAGAAATTACTGTACGAACGGTCTCAGAAAGACAAGATCCATGTAAGATGATAAACTTTAAATCATATTAAAAGATGAGTGTGTCATTGCAGTTGGACTGATACGGTATTGGCATCACCTTACATCACCCTTCTGTCAAGGGTTTGTTACAGTTCATTAGGATTTTAATGTAACACTCATCTTTCATAATACTTCATAAACCAATATACTCTGTCTTCTCTGTGGTAATGAGTTAGGCTGAACACTGATGTTTTTGGCTGCAAACCCCACTGTGGCTTCAGTATTCCCCATTCGCTACAAGGTAAAATAACAAGTTTTCAACTTGAAGGACAAGACCTACAGATTTGAACGGGCATGAGGGTTTGTGTTGGTCAAATTCTGGTAGTTTATCAGAAAGTCCTTAAGATAATAGGTGTATGTAAAAACAAGACTGTTTTGGTGGGCTACGGGCAGGTAGGGACAATGTGCCCTAAACCATCCTCTCTATAGGCATTGATGCAGAGTTCACTAAGGTGAAAGTGTGTGTGTCCTACATTCACTCATCCTGCATTTGGCTCTAAAACATGCCTCTGACAAGCCTGGTCCTGTTTGAAAGTACTAGAATTTGAACAAAACTTTTTTGTATTTTTCTTGAAGTGTTTACTGAAATAATTATCTAACCACTAGCGGGAAAAAAAAAAAAGAGGGGAGCAAATGTTAGTATTGGAAGTATTATTCATAAGGATTTTGTTCTTGATGTTGTAATAATTTGTAATAATATGTAATAATTTCAACCTATACACCTAAAGTTATAAATTACATCATGATATGAAATGATCACAGAGTAAGAAACCTGTGTTTTAATTTAAAAAATAAACATTAGCAATTGCTAAACCTGGTTGAAGTTTTGAGACTAATTGAAAAGATCTTTTTAGTGTTTGTGTGTGTATAAGGATAATGTTCCCTTCCAAGCCATCTCTATCACTTGGTGATAGAATAGTCAGTATCACAAACCTTCCTTTGACAGTACTTCACATGGCATTCATTCACACATTTCAAGGAGTTTAAAACTGCAGCTCCTTATGGTTTTAATTGTGATGAAAAATCTTGTTGTTCTCCTAAAAAATAAATAAAACTCAAGTTACAAGGTTTGTTGCACTTTCTGAACTCTTTTCCAGAATATTTTAATCAGCTTGTATTGAAGTATTTTATTAGTTTTGTAAGGTAGTAATTTACACAGGCACAGACAAATGAATAGATGAGAAAAGGACAGAAGCAGCACTGGGAGAAGAGGCTTTTAGCGAATAGTTAACAGCTGGAATAGATGGAGGATGGCAGAAACATCACCTCAGTTACCCTCAGCATTGGGTGTAACTAAGCTGACTGGTTCCCTCATCTCCTAGTGGTAGAAATTACTACAGATGGTTCAGACACATGATGTGAATAACCTATGCAAGACTGTTGGGAAGATGATTAAATTTAAAAAGTGCCATTTTCCAAGATCAGGTAAACATGAAACTCAGAGAAGGAAACAACCAACACCTATAAAACAGGAGGATGTAAGAAATCCAAGTAACACTGAGAACAAGGAGTGACACTCCTTATACGTCACTCTATATCTTATAACAACTCCCATTAACACCTGGCTGTTGGATTAAATGGCTAGCACAGGGAGCAATAATGGGGTAGTCCTTGGCAGCTGTCTTTTCTCATAACTTGTAATTCATTAACAGAATTTTGCAGAATGCTGATACATGTAAAAATTCATTCATCAGAACAAAATTCTGACCCTATAATCATTGTCCACGGTTGGATGTAGTCCAAGGCATTCCCTTCAGTTCCAGGCTCTCAATTCATAGACCTTGTTAAATGTTAGAGCCATCCTCCTGTACATTATCAGATCTCTTGATGCCACTCTTCTGACACTTCTGCAGTGTTTGTGAGGAGCAGGAGTACATCAGGAAATTTACTATATACACTTTCTTATTTAAGATTTTAGATGTTGATTTTCCATTAGTGCACAAAGGATTTTGTAATGGAGGTTTGGAAAGTGGGATTCTCTACTATGGTAAGAAAGGCTGGATGTGCAGAAGGGTCTTAATTCTGTACCATAGCCCTCAGTGTTTCAGAAATGAGTTTGTCATTCATTTGAAGCTGTATTCAAAGGCAGTTCATTCTTAACTCGATTGAAGATATGAAATAGTTTATGGTTCTTAGCAAGAATGATTTTTTACAGTGGTAAAATGCTGCAGTTTCATACATGGAATTTTAAGCTTATAAGTAAAATCAAAGTAAGGACAGTGGGTGTGTTTCAGTCATTGACAGAGTTTCCTAAATCTAAGCCTGTAAAAGCTGACTAGACCCCCACCAACATAGGAAAGGCTGAACAGGTGCGCTAAGTCTAAGGAAGGTCTAATGGTGGTGCTAGACTTGGCTAGGTTTCTGCTAATAGAGAGACTATAGTCTCCTCTTCTGTATTACTTTTATTAAACCTAAAGATTTATTAGGTATAAATCTGGGTTTTTTTTATTATAATTTCAAGTAATTTGGAGAGAAAATAATTAAAAATGTAAAATTGTTTTACAGTCATAAGTCATCTTTGGTGGTTCAAAATCTGTGTTTCTCTGTTTGGTTTTGATGATAACCAGGTTTGTAAAGAGGTATTTACTTATGGACTGTTCTTTAAAAGACCCTTAATTAGATTTAATATTCCTAATTTTATCTCACTAGGTGCTGAATAAGTTTGTCTCCAGTGACAATTTAACTGCCTGGATTATTTAGGTTGTATTCTTACTCATTTGACTCTTGCCTAAGATAAGAGAATTGCAATGGCTTTAGAGGTTTCTGATTGTTTTAATGCCAGTTCAGTTTTAAAGAAATCCTAAAATTACTTGAGTCCATGCTTTATAAAATATGGTCCCTTTGAAAACACAATAATTTATTCTAGAAACCTTAAAATGCTAAGAATACTATTAAAATGTTTTTCTGTGGGGTTTCTTTCAGATATAACTGTTATGATGATAACAAACCTACTTGGCAGCAAAAGATAACAAGCTTTGGTGGGTTGACCTTGGGTGGCTGCCAGATTCCCACCCAGCTGCCCTATCACTCCCCCTCCTCATGAGGACAGGGGAGAAAATAAGATGAAAAATCTTATGGTTTGAGATGAGGACAGGGAGATCACTCAGCAATTACCATCATGGGCAAAACAGACTTGACTTAATTTATTTCTGATTAAAAATAGAGTAGGGTGGTGAGAAACAAGGGCAAAAACCTAAAACACCTCTCCGTCACCTCTCCCTTCTTCCCAAGCTTAGCTTCACTCCTGACTGTTCTACCTCCTCACCCCAAGCGGCGTAGCGGGATGGGGAATGAGGGTTGCAGTGAATTCCTAATGCTTTGTCTCTGTGCATCCTTCTGCCTTATGTTTTTCTCCTGCTCCAGCATATGGTCCCTCCCATGGACTGCAGTTCTTCAAGAACTGCTCCAGCTTGGTCATCACCATGAGGTGCAGTCCTTCACAAACAGACTGCTTCAGCATGGGTCTCTCATGGGTTACGGGTCCTGCCAGAAAACCTGGTCCTCTGTGGGCTCCTCTCCATAGGCTGCAGCTCCTTCCAGGAGGAAGCTCACTGGCGTGGACTTTGCACAGGCTGCAGCTTCCTTGAGGTCACATCCATCTGCTCCAGCATGGGGTCCTCCATGGGCTGCAGGTGGAGATCTGCTCTGATGTGGTCCTTCAGGGGCTGCAGGAGGACAACGTGCATCACCTTGGTCCTCTCCGGGGGCTACAGAGGAATTTCTGCTCTGGTGCCTGGAGCACCTCCTCCCTCTCCTTCTTCACTGACCTTGGTGTCCGCAGAGTTGTTTCTCTCACATTCCTCTCTCCCAGCTGCTCTTGCATGGTGTTTTTTACCCTTATTTGAATATGTTCTGACAGGGGTGCCACCATCTTGGCTGCTGGGCTCAGCTGTGCCCTGCAGTGGGGCCGTTGGAGCTGGCTGGAATGGCTGTGTCTGGCACAGGGCAGTCCTGGGTTCTCCTCACAGAGACCACTCTGCAGCCCCCCTGCCAGCGCCTGGGCACCTGCACCCAACACAGAAGTCTTGTTCCAGAAAGTAAATGGGGTGTGGAACAGAAATGGAGTGCACCTTTGTTTCATAGGACTTTTTTTTTTATAGGAAACCCAGATGCTGAAGGCAAGACGTGCTTGTCATAGCTCAGGAAACGTGTAACTCTGATCTATACTTTAAGTTCCACTGATGACTTTGAAATAGGTGAGGTTGTATTTTTTTGTGTAAGGATTCTGGTTTTATGTGAAAAAAAAAAAAAAAAAGGAATCATGTCTTATCAATGAGACACATATTTGTTTGCATTATTATAGTGTGTTTTGGATCTAATTCAAAGCAATACAGAGGCTGTAGTATCTTTCTTTTGCTTTTAGTTTCTAATGGAAAGTCTGCTAGGTGAGTCGCTGAATAGTTCAAGTTTAATGTGTGATCAGCCTGCTAGGCTGATACCTGGCAGGTGCCTTTTTGGTGTGATTCAAGTGTTTTGTTTTTTTTCTTTGCCCCTTCAGCTGTAATAGTGTTATAGCAAACTTGATCATTTTTGCATAAACAGTTTATTTCTTTAAATTTGATATAATGATAAATGTTTTGTTGGTTAAAATGCTAATAAATGTTCTGGGTTCCGCTAGGATGGGGTTAATTTTCACAAAAAGCTAGGAGGGGACACAGGCAGGACATGTGACCACACTTTTAACTTTTTTTTTTTTTTTTAGATTCACAGTGCATTAGACATCTTAAGTGTTACACAAGTTTCAAGTCCAAGATTGGGCATTTGGTTTTAGATTGTCATAGGTAAGGGGTAGGTCTGGGTGAATGCTTTGTTGCAGCTTCAGGGAGACATTTCAGATTTCCTTGCAGGAGCAATTTGCAGTTCTGACAGTCAGTAAGAGCACTGAATTGTCAATGCATTGTGATGGCATTTACCCTGGGAGCAAAGAGACTTCTAGGGCATGAAGCTTATTCTGACTTTCCTGAAATATGATCCAGTCTCCAGAGATGGAAGATTGTCGTTATTAGTACAAAACTGCTATTTTAACAGGTCCGATGGTAACAAGCTGTTAAATGAACATCCTGAACAATATCAAAGTATAAAAGAAGACAACTGACAATAAAGGAAGGAGAAGCAATATTAAATTGGTTGTGTCACACTTTTTTCCAAGAAGGTGATTTTTCAATTATTTTTGTGACCCAACGTGAATTTGATTGATAATTGACTGATTTTAAAGACCCTTAACATCAGCATTGAAAGGGACAGGTATCTGGGGCAGCAGAGATAGGGAGACCCTACAGCTAAGGCAAAGTCAGAAAGTACAATGCAGAAATTTCAGAAATAGACAAGACATGGCAGTTATAAACCTTTATGTGTATAGACTCCTTGAGTCCCTTCATTTGAGAAATATACACGAAGTATTTTATGTTGAACATATACACTGTTTTTCTATTCATTGAATGTGTTTATCTTGTGAGCAGGTGGATGCTACAGCATGGGATGAGGAGATTGAAGTGAACTGGACTTGGCCTTTTTTAAGTTCTGTATGTGAAATACTTTAGTTCAGGAGCAAAAAGCAAAACTGGAAGTAGCAGCTGAGAGAGTCTCTACACAGCTGCCTAATTTTACTTCAGGGCAGCCATGGCCTGCCACCCGGCTTCCTAGGTTTTGTGCATGTATTTACATTGCTGCTTAGAACAAAACACCTCAGGCTGGAAAGTGGAATAGACTCTGTCAGTACTGGGCAGTGAAGGGAAAGAAGTCCACCTGTTGCTTCCACAAGTACTTTGTGATTCAAATTGTTTTATATTATTTGGTTATTTATCAGGACTATATTGTACCAGATATTGTAGAAGCATATCCCCAGCGGTTTGCAGCGTAAGGATAAGACGAAAATCAATGGGTGAGTATTAACTGGAAGCATAGGAAAACAGTATTAATCAATATGACTAGCTCAGCTATAGCTTTTCACATATTTTGTAGGAGGAGATAGAAGGAAGATAATGGTTTTCTGCAGAAATATCCACCCTACCTCTGTGGGATATCATTGTAGAAAGCTCGTAAATTTTCACTTGAAAATTTAGTGCTGTGAGTTAATCATGGATACTCTGCTATTGTCGTTCCTGCTGCAAGACTGAGTGAGAGCACACAGTGGAGGATGGGAAAGGGAAAACAAAGCAGGTAATGCTTGAAAGGTGTTCCAGTAGAGATGAACCTCTTTTTCAAAAAAAACTTGTTAGGTTAGTCATCTTTGCAGCAACATTCTGTATAGTTCTGGATGAGGCAAGTTTGTCTCTCTCAAGGCCTGGGAAAAGTATGTTGCAGTAATCTGTACAGTTGCTGGTGACTACCCTCTCCCTCAGCAATCACTGGTGTTTTTCATAAGACTTCTACCATCAGAGCATAACAATATTTTTTTGCCTGTAATGATTATGAAAACTGTTCAGTAGAGTGCTTGACTAAGAGTTCCCAGCACTCTTAACATGGATGCTATAGATCACGGAATAACTACCTTGTTGTACAGCTGCCCTTTCTCCATCAGTAATCACTCTGTCTTAAGGAATGGAAGCCTGTATTTGTCAGTGGCAGCAGAACCTGTCTCTGAGAACAAGCGATTGCAACACAGCAAGAACTGGATAATAGAAGTGGTATTGATAGCTTACCTGCTCCCAGTTAATTGCAGCCTTCTCTGGAGAAGCCTGAAATCCTAGTGGACAGATGATATCACTGTCTCTTTCTTTTTTCCCCACTATTTACCTACCACAAGACTATAAATTACAGAAACTTGTTATAAGTAGTTTCCCCTTTCTCAAAGGCAGCCCTGCTCTGTTTTTGCTTAGCAGTGCCATCCCCAAACACACCAGCTCCCTCTCAGCATTGCTGCACTGTCAGATTCACCCAGTTTAGAAGCTCCCACTGCAATATGTTTTGTGATTCCTGTTTCTCTGGTTTTCTTAAAATCTCCAAACCCGAAACCCAGTGTCAATTGCTGGCATTCCTGGCACCCCTTTCATGGTGATTGAATGCTGAGGATTTCAAAATTTCTAGCTGCCATCATTGCAGTAGTGCATTTGCTGCAAAGACCTAAAGAGTGTAAAGAGCTGGGAGTAAATATATTCAAATGCACTGTTGGAAAAATATGTTTTTTAAGCTGTTGTTGTGAACATGGAGTGCCTGATTTCTTGGTTTGTTTGGTGGGTTTTTTTCAGCTCTTTATTCAGATGTTAGGGCAACTAGCACATTTTTGCACTGATCTTATCAGTCTTCTTCTAGTGCAATGCCACAATCCAGATTTTATGGCCACTGATCATGGAAGCCCCATTGCCTTGCCAACAAACAATTCCAGCAGGCTAGGAAGAGGATTTTGAGGAGGAACAACTGAACAGCTTCTGTCAGGATCATTTTAAAAGTTTGAAAGCAATGCCATTTGGATGAAGTTGTCAGAGTGGATCTGATCAGATGTAGCAAGCGGAGAACATGCAGCTGTGATCATGTCATGTGTCATGGGAATAAGTATTGCATCATCTAAGGTTTCTGGAGGTGCAAGCTCCATTAATTCTGCTTTCTTCCTTTCCAGGTGTGTATCGGGTTGTATGCAGTACCTATTTCAGGAAGACTATATTTTATTTATCCTAATTTCATAGAACTCCTCTAACATATTGTTGCTGTTTTGCCTATATGAAGGCTGTTATTGTTTGATTGTAGTTCTCCAAGTTTAAAAGTATCTTGTATGTTAGTTGCACTCTTGATTTGTTTTTTTACTAGTGAAGCTCTACTTTGTGGCTGCAGTGGGGTATTACCCTTAGTCGGCTAGCGGGAGAGGTATTTTAAAGTATGTGATATACAGGACTGTAAGTCTTCTGGTTTAACTTCAGTGTATGCACAGATCTGTAGCTCAAATCTACTGCTTTTGCCTTTTGCAGATTGATTTTGAAGCATCTCCTCTTTATCCAAAGACACAAAAAAACCCAAAACAAAACAAAACAAAAAAACAAAAAAGGACTGAAATTTCCTTCTTGGACAAGCATCGGAAATTAATTATGCTTAGCTCCAGTGAATAACCAGAATAAATGTAGGGATTAAATTGGCCAATGTGTGAGTCAACACAGGCAGGACGCAGGAAAACCGCAAAACCACGGATGAAATGCAAAGAGTAAATTTATTCTTATTACCTTGTGACCTGGGCAGAGGCATGCAAGTGGGAATGCAGGCACTGCAGAGCTCTGTCCTTGCTAGCCAGAAAGAGGAGAAGAAGGAAAAGATCTCAAACCTGTTGCTTTCGCTTGCATATATCATGGATTTTTGCAGGCGTAGTTTTCTACTGTGCTTTGATCTTTCCCACAGTAGAGCAGGAATCTCAAGCATGTTCGGTAAGGTGCCTCTGAGTCCATCACAGGCCTATGTTATCTAAACGCAGACATTCTATCTGTCAAGCACACAAAGCTAAACAACAATTAGTATGATATATGTGTTTTTTGACACCCCAGCTGCAAGTCACTTCAGCGTGTTTACAGTCCTCCTCGCCAATCTTCTGTTGTATTCCCACAGCCTGTAATGCTGTACGGTTTTGTTTTTTTTTTTTTTTTTTGTAGACCGTGGAGGCATGATTTTTTGCTATGAACTTCTTTTAAATTCATTACTGCTGTAAGTATGGCTTTGAGGGGAAAAGTGTTTTTCAGCATTTCACTGTATTTGCTGCATGACTGATGCAGCCTGGTATGACTTATCACAACATAACATCATCAGAAAAAAGCTGAGAAAACAAAAGTGAGTTCCTGGAAGCTACTGCCGAGAAAACCAGCATTAAGGACAGAGCAAGAAAAATGCATGCTTTTAAGAAATGTATGCTTTTCTCTCTTTTCCTCTTATTCCCTTTCCACTTAAAAAAAGCTGGCTAATAGAAACTTGGCAAGTGGTAAACTTTTAAATAAATACTGGATTAGGATGTCGTTTTATAGTGATCAGGCAAAGGAAAAAAAATATGCAGGATATTGCTTTGGCTCTTTTTGAAGGGGATATTAATCTCTTAATAGGGGAGGAAGGCTAATCATTAGCAAAATAACTATGAAGGTTGTAGATTTTAAATGCTCTTGTAATCTTGGTGATCACTTATGTTAATTTAAAGGTATGAAGCATTCATTTGCAGTAGCCTAGCCTTTCAAGATTGTGTTACTATATTTCAATTTTTATTTGTTTTTATAATTAATTTTCTAAGTTTCTGTTCTTATGGCTGTCCTTCTCCAACTAATAAATTTTGTGGAAGTCAAAAATAAAGCACAAATCAAAATATGTACTCTATAGTCAAATAGAAGTATTTGATCACTTTATACGTATTTAAGCAGGTAAATACACTGAGGAGCATAATTAATTTATGGAAGTTGTACTGTTAAGCTTTTGTATGGTAGATGAGAAGGCAGTGATAAAAGGATTGCTAACTGGTGTCTACCATGAGTTGAATTCTGTATTTAACTTGGTAAGAGTGAGTTAATCTGAATGCTAATTATACTAGAAACAAATTTGGAGGATTTTTGAAGTTATTTCAAGGTCTCAAAGTGTTTGAGAAACTTCAATGCAGTCACAACCTATAAAGTCTGCTTTCATGTTTCAAAATATAGCCTGTGCCCTAGTCCTTAGTATTTAATAGCATTTTTGCTGGCTTTCTGCTTTTAAGGTCACAATCAAAAGTGGGAACTCAGGTAGGATTCTAGTACAAGGGAACATTAACAGTAGACTGATATGTAACAGCATGACTTCAGAGTGAGTGCGATATTATTTTAGCAAGATACTTTCAGTTCAGGATGGAAGAGGGAGCATGAGGAGAGATACAATGAATCTACAAGTCTACCAGCATGAAAAAAGCAAACTGCTGGAAAGGAGACCTAAAGAGATGTAGCGTGAGTTCAGTAACCAACACTATTATATGTCTGGCATACGATCTTATTTTGTGGATCATACAGTGTGAATATATAAAATTTCTCTTCCTTCCAAGAGGCAATGGGCACAGGGGACAGATGAGCAGGGGTTTTGGTCCAGATGACGTCTAGATGTCCTTTCCAGCCTCAACCATTCTGTGACTGCATTTAACATTTGTTGTCATTGAATCCTGAGAAAAGCGAATATTTGAAATGATTTTTTTAAAATTTTTTTTTATTTTAAAAAACTCCCGTGCTTGAACTTTTCTAGCATGAATTTAAGAAGAAAAAGGATTTTTATTACATATCACTCACTGAAATTTTTTAATTATATATTTAACTGTAAAGTATATAATCTTATATTTCTTAGTTGCCATTCAGTTCCAGAGGAAGAACAGCACAAAACTTAAGATATAGCCTGCCAAGAGCCTATATTAAAAATATTTTTCAGTTCAGTTTCCTTTCTGTGTTGGAATTTAAATGTGTTATTTACGAGTTAGGGGAATTTAAATAAATTGGCTTAATATTATTTTATCATCTTTTCTCAAATAATTCATAGCAAGTTAATATCCTAAAAGGCATGTGACTCATCGTGAAAAATTAAGAGTCACCTCTTTCAGTGGATACTATTCTTGTTCTTTAAGCATATCTTTTGTTAAGTGGCATCTGCCTACCATTTTTTAAGGAGTTCTGGTGTATTATTGGCTAATAATTGCCTTGAAACTTTAAATAGATTCAGAATTATTAAGGATAAATCTCAGACTGATATTACAGATGGGTCCTTTAACTTACATACTGCAAGTGATGAATGTCAGCTGAACTGTGTAAAGAAAACAGGATTCGTTTGGACTAATGTTTAGCCAATTTTCTGTATATGACATGGAACATGTATCTAACTCAAATTTAGGTATAAGGTGTTATTGTCAATAACTTTTGAATTGGGAAGAGGAAACAAATTGCATACGGATGTCACGTGGGTGAATTTTTTCATTACTTATTAGAAGCCTGGAGAGGAGTCTTCCAGTGTGGATGTATCAGAGCACAATAAAAAAATCCCACTGATTTGTTTGTATTTCCAGTATTATAGAAGAGTTTGGGGTTTTTTTTGCAGCTGGAAGATAGGTTTTATTTTGTCTGTGTTGCTGCTTGTTTGGTAGTTGGCAGCTCAGAAAGGTCAGGCAGTTACTCTTCACCCTTATGAACATGTTCCTTTCTGAGCTCTCTGTGACTTCTCAGCGTGGTTGTAGCCAGCTTAATTTGGTTCTGTGAAATAAGCTTCAGCAACATGTCAAACCAGTGACTTCTGAAAAAAAAATACCTTTAAGAACCCTATTAAAAAACATAAAACTATAAAAACGTGTCACTTATAAATATTTCTTTTTCAAGTATTTTGAAGTGTGGTTGTTCTTTTTCAGATTGTACATTGGCTCTGTGCAGAATATATGTGTGGGAAACGTATTTTTTTCCCCCAAAGGTTTCATCTAGCTTGAGACAAGGATAGAAAAAGAAAGGGGAAATGGAAGAACATGACTAAAATGCAAACATAGCTTTGAAAACAACTTTAGTGGCTTTATTGGTCCGAGTGTTTTTGCAGAGGTAAGCCTCCATTTCCTTGTCTAGAGTTAATACATGTTATCACATACCTGGTATTTCTTGTTTCCTGAGTTACTTTTCCTCCCATCTTTCTTGCTGAAACAGGAAGATAATTCAGGAAATACTTTTCAGCTTGCTAGATTGTTTTCACAATTTTAATATTGTAATAAGTAATGTTTGAAAGCTCAGTTTAGGCAACATCTGCAACTATATAATTTATTTTCAGACAATGTAGATAAATACTCACAGAAGCTACTTATCTTATTCATTTAAATTACCATTTTAGGCTTATCACTTCCTATTTCCATCCTTGTTTTCTTTCACATCTGCGATTCAGTTGGGCAATTTGGGAGATGCAAGATCCCTTGGGAGTGCTTAACCAATTTTCTTAATGCAACTCTTCTTTGGTAACATGACTGGCAGTACTGAGTAACATTAATTTTTTTCATTATGAGATTGGTGAATTTATCTTCAGTATGTTGAGATGGTCGAGTCCTATCAGTTGCAAGTTTCTGTAACAAGATTATGGGAACCTATTGGTGATCACTGAGTTCCCTTTTTCTGTTAAAAGGTCATTATTTTTTTCTGTATTAGATTTCATTTAAATACATTAAAAAGATGGAAGTCTGGAAAAATGCTCTACTTCTCCATTAGTCGAAAAAGCTAAATTACTATATTAGTTAAAAGCATTAACTTGAGGCAGAGATCCTTATGCAAATGTCCTTAGCACTCCAGGAGCAAAATTTGCAAACCCACAATATACAAGGTGAGTAATAGACCTAAAGAAACAGAATGTTATTTGAGAGGAGGAGAAAAAGGAATCAGTTTGGAATACTTTGTGTAATCCTCAAAGGCAAAGCTGCTGTCTTCCAGAAAGCACTGAATATGAGTCCTGGCTATGTTTCCCTGCTCTCCTTGTGGGACTTGCTGAGGTAGGCAGTGTACAACATTATTTCTTTTGTATACTATGTATGTTGTCTAAGTTTAACTGATAAACAGTATGACCTGATGTTTGTAAAAACAGTATTGCATTTTTCCAGGAATTAATTTGTCTTATCCACAGGGAACTGCCTGTCCACTATTGAAGAACATGGTGTTGGGTCTCGTTGATGTTCCTGAGGCTGTCCTCTGCCTTTTACCCGCCTGGCCTGACCGTGCCCTTCAACAGCCCTAGTGGAGTTTGTTCATTTTCCAAGGGTGTGATGACATACCCAATCTATAGGGAGTTGCATAGGGGACTTCCTGTGTGAAATTTCTGCCTTGCAAATCAAAGAAAAGAGCAGACAGACCTTGCACAACATAAGTCCTGGTGGGTTCCCAGGTCTCCTGAATTGCCTGCACTTTTCTCAATACAACTGTAAGCATTATAGTTTTGCATCTTCACAGTGTAAGTGGTTTCGGCAGAAATACTCCAAACATTACAAAACATGTACATAAATAGATTCTGCATAGCCCTCAGTTTGCTCCCTGGGCCAGCCAGAGCACTGAGAACAACTGAGAACAGCCAGAACACTGAGCAACTTTGAGAGAGTTTATCCAAAGCTGCTGCTCTTCATAATGCTTCTGGTTTGCCTGGAAGTCCCAGCAACCACTTCCTGCTCAGCTCTAATGAAGAGTTCTAAACCAAGGAGCAGTGTGTTGTGTTATCATTCATAGTGTGCTGTTTTGAGTTTTTTTTTTTTTTCTTTTAGCAAATGAAGTAGAATGAAAATGACAAAGATTCCGGATGATATCACAGATTCTTTAATTCATATGTTATAGAGTATGTGTGAGCAGGATGGTGCTGAAGGAAAATGTGCTTACACATGCATTTCTCTTTCAGAAATATGACTAGAGGCAAGTTAGCACATACAAATTGAAGGACATCTGTCTGTACTACCCATGTGTGCCTTGCTATTTAAGTTCTTTGTGGAGTATTGCAGATGTTCAGTGCTCAATTTAGAAGGTTAGAGAGCAAAAGGATAGCAGCCTTAATGAAAAAGGATTTATTTTCTGAACACTGTTTTTCCTTCTTCATTTTCTTCCCTAGACCTTATGCCAGGAATGCTGAATACCTTCAGTTTCCTGTTAAGTAAAAGGGAGGCATCTTCCAGATGCTCAGTATTTCTCAAAGCTGTGTGTGATTTACCTTCCTTTTTTAAATCATATATGATGGTGGTATTTTCTGAGATAGAAATGTTAATGGTAATTTTGGAGAAGAAATTATTTGTTCGTAGATTAATAAGCACTTTAGGCCTAGTGTCCTGGCCTGTTTGTCCAAAGGTATATAGAAAGAAAAGGTATTTTAATGCCTGAATGCCTAGAGGCTGGTTTTATTCTGTGGTATTTTTTTTAAGGTTTGGGAAATTTGAGATGCCTTTCAGTGAGTTGCCTTTACATCATTGTCATTCTCATCATATTTTAGCAAAACCTGTTTGTTCTTTAAAAAAACAAATAAACAAAATAAAGTTGCTGATCTCACTTCAGAGAATGACCTTTACCTTAATTAGACTTCAAAAAGTATAAAACTAGAGAACCTGGATAAAGTAACCTTTGACTTCTTCCCTTCCCTATAGTATTCTTTGACCATCAAAAATTAAAAGACTAATTTACCTTAAACTTTTAATTTACAGGGCTTCACTTGTGCATTGAATACTTAACCTGTTCAAGTATGGGTCATTACAATCTAAAATCCACAGATATTTAGAGTTAAGAAGTGTTCTGAAGTCTGTGTAGTCTGTAGGCAAATCCCTCTTCTTTTTGTAGAGTTCATGCTAGAGGGAACTGATGGGCTCCATAGGTTTCAAAAGCTGTCTGTGGGCCTCAGTGATGGGAAGGGCTTAATATAGGGACTTGCCTGTTGGCTGCATGTTGCAGATGAAACCAGAAGCATCTCAACAGAGGGACTTCCTGAATGGAAAAGGCATTTTTAATCCTTGACACTGGTGGGTTGACCTTAACTGTCAGTTAGGTGTCCACCAAGCAGCTCCATCGCTCCCCCTTCTCAACAGAACAGGGAGAGGAAATAAGATCAAAAGTTTGTGGATTGAGATAAGGACAGGGAAATCACTCAACAGTTACCATCATGGGCAGAACAGGCTCAATTTGGGGAAAATTAATTTAATTTGTTGCCATTTAATAACAGAGTAGGATAGTGACTAATAAAGGCAAAACTAAAACCACCTCCCACATGCTGCTTCTTCCCAGGCTCAACTTCATGCCTGACTCTTCTACCTCCCACCTGCAAGTGACACAGGGGGATGAGGAGTGGGGCTTGTGGTCAGTTCATAACACTTTGGTTTTGCTGCTTCTTCCTCCTCGTGGTCTTCCCCTGCTCCAGTGTGGTATCCCTCCTACGGGATATAGTGCTTTACAAGCTTCCAATGTGGGTCCTTCCCACAGGCTGCAGTTCTTCATGAACTGCTCCAGCATGGGTCCTTTCCATGGGGTGCAGTCCTTCAGGAACAGACTGCTTCAGCGTGGGTCCCCCATGGTATCACAGGTCCTTCCAGAAAACTGACTCCTGCGTGGCTTCTCCATGGAGTCACAACTTCCTTCAGGGCATGTCCACCTGCTCTTGCATGCTCTTCTCCATGGGTTGCAGTGCGGGTATCTGCTCTGATGTGGCTCTGCATGGGATGCAGAGGGACAACCTGTTTCACCATGGTCTTCTCCTTAAACTGCAGTAGAATCTCTGCTCCGGTGTTTGGAGCACTTCCTCCCTCTCCTCCTTCACCAGCCTTGGTGTCTTCAGGGCTGTTTGTCTCACATTTTCTTACTTTTCCCTCCCAGTTGCTGTTGTGCTATGTTTTTTACCCCTTCTTAAATATGTAGTCACAGAGGTGCTACCAGGATCATTGATGGGCTCAACTTTCACCAGTGGCGGTTCTGTGTTGGAGCTGACTGAAACTGGCTGTGTCCAACAACTTCTGATGTCTTCTCACAGAAGCCACCCCTGCAGCCATCCTGTTACCAAAACCGTGCCATGTAAACCTGATACACTGACAAAATGCATCACAAAAGTAATGAAGCTTCTTTTTTGGTAGCAAGTCAATTGTTTACTGTCACTCAGTAGAGAAATAGACATTTTGGTTCATGGTATGAGAGCAAAATTCTACTTTGGAAAATACTATTATACATGGCAGTTAGATACTAGAATTTTCCTTTGTCATTCTTTGTGTCTTATTTTAAAAGTTTATTCTGAAAGACTATTGCATTAAAAAAACCCCACAATTTCAATTTTCTGTCTTGCAAATGAAATAAATGAGATCAAATTTGGTAGATTTTGTAGATTTTAGCCATTTGACAAGGAAGTCACTAGGGCTGTCAAACCTGTGAGCTTATTAAATCATTATTTGTAACAGTTTCAACACTGGGTAATTAACATTTTGGTAGAGAAAAACTCTTCTGCAGGCTAGTAGACTGTCAGCATATATGTTAATGCAAGTTTAAAGTCATGACAATCCATGTGAATTCTAACGCAGAAGAGGCTGCGTGAGAGGTTGATACATCTTCCTTCCTCAACTTGTTAGTGGAGTGGAACTGCTGTATGCTAGTACATCATTGTCTGGGTATGAGCAAAAGTGGTCTGTGCGTTCTTGTAAGTAAAGCAGTCCTCTTGTCATTTAGCAGAACTAACGAGATTTTTGGTGACCTTTTTCTCTTTCCATACAAAAACACTAATAGGGATCGTTTCCAGCCATTTTCAGATTTCAAATGGGTCTGGCAACAAGAAGCTAACTTGATATATAGCAAGCCTAGAGCTGTGTTAAAACAATGAAGTTAGTGCAAGTATAGGTGGGAAAGGTTATAGTGAATTTTTAAGACGGAGGGAAGAGTAAAATGTCCTGGGAGAAAGGATTAAACTATTTTGCTGTTTTATACCACTGAACATTCCAGAGGAACCCCCAAAGTCTTTCATGGAAAGTTTTTTTTGTGGGAAACCCTGGGTCTTGTCTGTGGTGACAGTGTCATTTATTCTGCCCACCCATTGTAAGCAATGCAGTATTTCCCCTTCCAATCTTCTCTCTTTAAATGGGAATTCAAAAGGGAGAAGATTAATACTGAAACTGCAGTTTATTAAAAGATATTTATAGTAAGTGATGGGAATTTCTTTGGGTATTTTTGTAACTTGCATATCCTTATCAGTAGATAACTGTAAGTAGCATTCACTGTTGAAGCTTGCTTACCTCATGCTCTGCTTTGCTTCTTCAGTCAGCATTTGTCTTTCCTAGCTCTAAAATAGATATAGATTTTGTAATTGTGCTTTTTTAAAAAAATTCTTTTTAATAGGAGATGAGATCTGTAAATAAGTAAAGTACTATTTCGTTCTTCTGGAAAGACAGTGTGGTTTCAGTTTAGTGGTTTGGTAATATAAATCAGCAAACCGAAATGCCATTTGCAAAATATTTTAAATTCTCTCTGTTCAGGGTTTGTTTGACACTAATAATACAGATCCAGCTTTGCAGATTGATTCCAGTACTTACCACCCCTCTTACTCAGCAGATATCTTTGTGAATTAATTTCATTACTACTTCTTACTTTTTATATCTTGTCTGGCATGTTACATTCTTTAGAAAAATCTGTAAACAAAAACATTTTGTTGGAGCATTTGTGTGAAAAGATGAAGTATCAAGTCTTTCTAGTGAAGTATTCAGTCCCATTTGGTTTTTATAACGCAAGACAGTGGGAAGCTTGGCAAACAAGCATAACTTAATTTGCTTTCCAAGATGTGAATGCCTCCTGAAGTGAAAAGACCCACTCTGTTGCAATTCTAAAATTAGATTACATATAATATACTCAAAGTTGACAAAATAAAATTGCTCCATGATGAGTGTTGTTTTGTTGATATGAAACTTACTTTTAAATCCTTTTTATGTAGGCTTTTTTTAAGTTTAATGTAGGGTTGAATACCTCAGACCTCATAGTCCTGTTCTCTGATGGATTTATATATCTTTTTATCTTAAAATGAAATATAAGGGAAGTGAGGAAGTGACTGGAAAACTTGATGCACATTTCAGTATGTGCAAATTTCTGAGTTCTTGACACAACTTCCACAGCCTTAACACATGAAGATTTTAAAACCTAACAATGGATGAAGGAAATTACAGAGAGAGAGCAGAGCTTCCTGCCTAAAATAGACTTTTTTACAATGAGTCTGCTTTGTGTTAAAACATACGGAAAATTTTTACTGATGCTTGTATTTTATTTTTACCTCACCTTTTTTTTTCAGGGTGGCTCACGTGACACTAGAGACTCAGAGAAGCTGAGCCTCTTAGGACATGTTAACTGTAATGTAGGTGCCACAGGAATAAGGTCAAACCAAGTCCAGGTCGAAACAGGTATATTTGCGTGATGCTGCACCACTTAGTGTTATCTTGCTGGCTTGCTTCTGAGCCTTCTGGGAATTTTCCAGACAAGATGTTGCAGCTCTGTGGGATGGATCTCTTTGACACTGGTGACTGAAGCAAAATGTTGCAGTCTTTGGTACAAGATAACCATATCTTGCATTCTCTGTACTGCACTAAAGCATAGTTTACTGCGACTGAAAGCAGTTGATCCACTGAGGTAGGAGTTAGGTAGGCATCAGGTGGGAGTGCATCCTAATTCAGCCCTAGCTGTATGATGTTTGCTCCAGGCTCACTCTCTGTGGCAAGAAAGTGAAATACAAATGTGCCGTGTGGGTGATTTCAAACCTACCTGTACCATCTTTTTAGCCATCTTTTCCACAATATATTTATTTCCTGTTGATTCATCTTTCTGAGAGTTAGTTTGCTGTTTCATAAAGGTCCAGATTGTAAGCATTATTCCACTTAGCAGTGGTAGAGGACAAAGAAATTACAAATGAATGGATATAGTATTTTGTAACTTCCTCACTTATTCTTTGTCTTCAGCAGATACTGGTTTTGCTAATGACCTTCTTGTTTATAATCTGATTTCCTTTAACCCTTACATCACTTACATTAGCTTAAATCTGCATTTGACAACTTGTCTTTCCCCAGATGGTTCCCTTTATACCCTTTTGGTATGTGAGGCAGATATCTGAATGGATTACCCATGCCACAATTTGAGCATGAGATTGATTTAGGGACAGAAAGTGGGTCATGTCAGGCTAGCCTGAAAAACATAGTAAGGATTTAGATGACCTGCTTTACCCAGTGTTTTGTTGCAATTGTGATTTACTAAAATAATTCTTAAAATAAATACTACTCAGTTTCACCTTTTTTCTAAATGATGCCGTTGCCAAGTCAAGTATCAATTTAGATTAATATTAATATGTATCCCCCATGATTTATTAAGGAAGTGAATCAGATACCTTTTCACATCTTAGAGTGATTCTCTTTAATGGCTTGTGTTCAATATGTGTATTAAAAAGTGGACTTTCAGTGGAAAAAGGTTCTTGTCTACTTTGACTATATCTATTTGTATCTGGGACGGCAGTGCTGACACACATAGTAGCACAACAGTTACAAAACCTAGCACAGCATATAGACTTACAGCTGTAGCTTGCAGAGCAGACATTCCTCATTTACCAGTAGCAGAGTTCCTAAATTCTATCATTAATTACTTTTCCATATTTACTCTAAATACAGCAAAGTATGGATTGCAGTTATTACCCCAAAATAATCATAAATCAAGCCTCAGTGAATAGAATTGCCCATGTAATGTGTATGGAATACATAGTTTGTATACTTATTCCATATATGTAGACATGGTTTTTACTTATAAATCAATTGGAACAGATTTACAAGACTTTATCTCAGAGATGTTATACAAACAAAACAGTTAGATAAACACTTGGCCTGTGTCAGTCATCGATACATTTGATATTTGTATAAAATCATCTACATGAAACTTACTCAGGTAAAATCTTTATATCATGTCACATAATTTTCTGTGCACACATATGCATAAGGCGCTAAGTTCTGCCTGAAGTAATTGTGTTTTCGTAGCTTGTTAGTTTTCTTGTTTTTGTCAGAAAGCAACTTGTGCAAATGATTCATTAGTAATTATATTGAGGCATAAAGTGCACTACCTAAGCACTTAACCTGCCAGGAAAAGGAGAGTATGTTTATGCAGCTTATGGGCTGTATACACAGGGCATAAGGTTCAAAATACTAACACAAAATAATTGTAATAGAAAAAATGCACCAATGCATAACTGTGTTAGAATGCATTGCACGACTATAAACCATTGGCTTCTTAGGAGTTGGATCAGTGAGGGAATTTCTGTCGTGCATGTTCATGCAAATGTCTCAGAAGAGTACATAAAGTGCTTGCTCTGTCACTTGCTTTGCACTTCTTTTAAAAAAACCCAGACAGCAAGAATGACAGAATTTTTGAAATACTGATTTTGGTTTAGGTGAAAGACAGGAAGTTGCTGTCAACCTGTCTGTGCTTAAACTGGATATAAAAGAAGGTATTTTAAACTCAAATGTTTTGAGAGTTTACATTGCGCCAGTGCTAGTTCCCTTATTTTTCTGTTCTGCAAAGTGTAATTTAAGTTCTGTTTATATTTGATAATAGGGAGTTGTGACCTTTAAGAAACCTGAGTTCAAGAAGGATAAAGCTCGTATTAAAAGTAGAAGGTCTGATGCAAATACAGGAGGAAAGGAATGCACTTTGAAAGCTGATGTTTACATAAAAAAAGCAAAATGTTATGCTGATGTTTACATGATAATTAATAAATATCATGCCAGGGTAATCATAATTCAGATTACTTGTATATTTCCTTTCTAACTGCTGAATTCTGTTCTTTTTAATATTTGATGACTTTCATGTAGCCAACAGCTTTTCTGAAGATGTTTTTGGTTCAATACTTGATGAAAATAGATCAGTCTTTTTTGTAGAATCCCCTTTAGGTTTGTATATTTTTTTCCTTTTTCACACCTCTACAAATGCTTTCTATATATCATCTCAAGAGAAAATCAATAGCATTGTAAGACTTTTTTTTTCTTATATTTTTGAAGTATGTTGTGACATAGTAGATGTAATCTGAAGTATACATAAGTACAACTGATTTGAGGAGAGCAATGGCATACAGTCAGGTCTTCGTTGACATTAGCACATTGTTGTGTTGCAGAATGGAGTGCAGTGCAGAGATTTCTGAGGCAGTGGAAACTCTAATTAGTTATAAACCTCAATTGAGTACCACAGGAGAAATCTTCAGCCTAGACAAATCTCTTCATGTAATCATAAAATGCATCTGAATTTCATTTTATTTTTTAAAACTTAAAACAATGGGATCATGCTTTCAAAGGTGGCATACTATTTCATAAACTGGAATGGTACTTCAGTGCCACAGTGATAACTTTTTATTAAATGGATAAAATAAAAAAAGCCTGGGTATTATGGTGTATGGTGGAAATCCATCATTTGTAAGGGAAGTCGGTGGTGTGGTTTTTTCTCCTACTGCTCTCAAGGCATGAAAATATGTCAGTAAAGCTTCTCCCTCTTGCCAGCACTGAAATAGGAATCACAAATACAGGACAACTCCATTGGGGGAAGGAGCTTGGGAGGTGTCTGGCACAAGGAGCTGCTCACAGCAGGGTCAGACCAGACTCCCTAGGGTTTCATCCTATCAGGGCATGAGACTCCCTGAGGATGCACAGCCCCCAGGCAGCCTGTGCCACTACTTACCTGTTCTCCTGGGGAAAGGTTTTCTTACAGCCAGTCCTAGCCTGTCATGTCTCAATTCCTGTCGGTTGTCTGTATGGCCTATATATGGTGGTGAAGCACCAGAACAGGTTGCCCAGGGGGGCTGTGGATGCCCCCTTCCTGGAAGTGTTCAAGGCCAGGTTGACAGGGCTTTGAGCAACTTGGTCTGGTGGAAGGTGCCCCTGCCCATGGCATGGGGTTGGAACTAGATGATCTTTAAGATCCCTTCCAACCCAAACCATTCTATAATACTGTAAGTGAAAAACAGTCTAGCAATGATAATGAAAATCCAGTACTAATATTACTGAAACCAGGCTATTATTAACTGGACCTAACATTTTAAATGTGTTCAACAAAGACATTTCTTTCTGCATTGACATCCACTTCTATGCACGCATCATTTTCTGTGATGATACTGATGATATAATTGCAATACTTACAGGGTCACTGTTTCCTGCAGTGAAAACATCACAGTTTGATCTGAGCATTAACTATATCTAGCAACAGGAGTTGACAATGCAAGTAGAATTCTTAGATGTATAAAGAAGAGGTTTGAAACTAAAAAATGTGAAGGTGATATGTTAGAAATTATTCATTTGGAGCACTGTGTCCAGTTTTAGGCTGGTTTTCAAAGGGAAGAAGTAACAGACTTAATAGGATCAGGTAAGATAGATTAAAATGGCAAGTGCATGGTGAGATTTACTGCATATTGTACTGGGTCTGGCTGAGCTGGAATTGTTTTTCCCCTATAGCAGCCCTCATGGTGCTGTGTTTTATGTTGGGAGCTGGCAGGGTGTTGATAGCACACTGGTGTTGTGGCTACTGCTGAGTAGTGCTTACACAGCACCAAGGCTCTTTCCGACATTTCCCCCCCCGCCCCCTCCCCAGTGGGACAGGGTGGGCAAGATCTTGGGAGGGGACACAACCAGGACAGCTGACCCGAACTGAACAAAGGGATATTCCAGACCATATGATGTCTGCTTGAGTATAAAGCTGGGAAAAAGGAGGCAGGGGCTGGGGTCACCCTTGGTCCTCCGAGGCAACCACTACGCGTATCGGAGCCCTGCTTCCTGCAAAGAACCGACATCACCTGTTAATGAGAAGTAGAGAATAAATCTGTTTTTGCTTCCATGTGTGGACCCTTGCTTTGCTTTGCTTACATTAAAACTGCTTTTGTTTTACCCACAAGGGTTGGTTTTTTTCTATCTTATTTTCTTTCCCCCTTTTTGCCCTGTTGAGAAAAAAGGGGGAAGGGGGGGGGAAGAGATAGAGTGACTTGGTGGGTACCTGGCATTTAGCCAAGGTCAAACCACCACACATATGAAAGTGGAGATTACAAATAAATGAAAAAAAATTACAATTTGGGTAAAGCATTCAAATTGTAAATGCTTAGGGAAATGAATGTCTCCTTTTTCTTTTGTATAAAAAAGTGACATTGTTATTGAAATAGAATTATTTATGTGCACTCCTGGTCTGTAACAGCCTCTGCCACAGTGGGTCACTGAGAAGTGATTTACTGATGGGTATTTTATTTTCAGTATTAACCCATGTGACTACTTGCTGAAGTTTAAAACACTAGATTTATCAGTTTCTGTGATTCATGTTATAAACTGAAGACTGTGGGATACTCTTTACAAGTTGAATTGCCCTAAAAATGGGATTTTCCTCTTCAAAGTCTGTGTCTGAGAGCAGACTATCAAGTAAGGTAGTATGATCAAGTGTGGGAAGTGCAATGCGCTGTAGAAGGGTAGTGTTATAAACATTCAATCTTTTTTGTGCATTTTAACAACAGTGAAAGCACAAATGTAGGTTTTAACCATTATGCCAATGATGAGCTAAACATCTCATATGGGCCAGTTGCCAGACTCATCAGGGAATCAATCCACTTCTGGTCTTTTGCATGTTTAAAGCCTGTGAAGTCTGTGAAGCTACTCTGGGTGCTACCTCTCCCTGCTGCAGCCTCTGGCTCTCCCCAGGTGCCTCTGCCTCTCACCTGCAGATCCATCTGGCTGCCTCTTGCAGGGTCATGGGGTAACCTATGGGCAGGGAGCTCAAGATGTGCTGGGTGTAAGGTGCTGCCCTTGCAGCAAGGATCAGCTGGAGTACAGTGGTACAGTGTACAGCTCTGGGGCCCCCAACATAAGAAGGACATAGACCTGTTTGAGTGGGTCCAGAGCAGGGCCACGAAGGTGATCAGGGGGCTGAAGCACCTCCCCTATGAGGACAGAGAGAGTTGGGGTTGTTCAGCCTGGAGGAGGCTCTGGGGAGACCTTACAGCGGCCTTCCAGTACTTACAAATTGGGGCATTTTTGGGCTGATGTCAAAAATCTCAGCTTTAGTTCTCATTCTAGAAAATATCAGATACATAGTGTGGAAATCAGTTATTTGTGCAACTTCTCTTCAGTTTTCCCCTTTTGTGATTATTCAGGCTCCTCTGCTTTCTGTAGCTGGGTTTTTTGTTTATTGTTTGTTTTTAAAGAAGAAACTTGTGGTTTCTGCTTTGGGTGCTTTGATTTACAGCTGGTTAATCAGAAAGGTGCAGTACCAGTGTCAGAAAGGTTAGAAGAAGGAGTAGAATTCTTGACAAAGAGGAGTAGAAGGAACATGCAGAGTTGCTGTAGTGGAGATCTGATAGGGAGACAGACCTGCTGATGGGCCCAAACCACTTTTTTTTAACTCTCTGTCTAGTGCCAAGAGCCACTATATAAAATATTTCAGTAAACTATGAAACTCATAACAGCCAGTTAAGAAGTTACTATTTCTGTGCTTCAAAAGCTAGCAATAAAAATGCTGATAGCCTTTGCTGTTCATTTGAATCTTTAAGAGATATTGTTTGTTGTGCTGTTTCTTCTGAATATTAAGATCTTTCCTCTGAATATTAATTACTAATATATTTAAATTGTTGGGATGTTTATTCTGATGGAAGCTGACTATCTTTTCTCTAGTTCTAGGAGGAGAATAATGCTCATTACCTTAGATTTTTCTGCATTTGAAGTTTTGTAGAGTCATTAATTAAACAGATAACAGAACCTTTGATGGAGTTGGATTCAAAGGATAAATTAGATGAAAGACTTAAAAAACCGGAATGTAGTATTATAGTACTGGCAAATTCTAATGGTTTCATTTTTCTTCTGTTGAATAGAGGCTTTACAGCCATGACAGATTCACTAGTTTTGAATCAGTTTCTAGAGTTAAAATTGAAATTTCCAACAATTTAGCATGCAGAGAATATTTCTAAATTTAGGCTGCCAGAACCACCATCCCAAACTACCTTTTTTTATTTCTTCTATTGATACTATGATCAAAATGGTGCACTATTCTCTATTTTACTGTAATGCACATTAAAGACACACAAATGTGTATTTTAATACAATTTTATATGTAACGCAGCCACCTATCATCTTGTGTTAACATTCACAGAAATTGTGGAAAGTGCAACATTATTTAAATGCAGATTGGTGTGTCTGATCTGCTCATCATTTGTTAAAAGGCAATGCACAACTGAGTTATATCTTTATAAATTAGTTTCAGTATTTCCATGTACCATTTTCATATTCAATTCCATTTCAGTATTTCCATATTTTTAAACTTAATTATGAAGTTTAAACCAGGAAATGAAGTGTTGGGGTCTGGAGAAGGCTGCTCAAGTAATTTTTAGGTTCATTTTCATGCTTGTGACTTCTTTAAGTAAAAACAAACAAGCATATTATATTTTAAAATTATTTAATGTACGTATTTATAGCAATGTTCATATGGATCATTTATACTCAGTTTGGAGGGGGACAGTGATGCATAAAGGCTGTTCATATTACATTGCAGTATTGCTATTTATGAAAATGTTTCATTTACAGAATATAACGTAATGAGTATTTTGAAATACTGATGCTTTTCCTGTGTTGGTAATCCTGATTAAATCAACATAAGTAGGATTTGACACAAACTGGTGTAGTCCATTATGCCAGTAATCTATGGTTTAAGGGTCCTTCAGGGTCCTTAAGGATCTTGTGCACATTAGTATGAAAGAATTTAATAGCTGAACCATCATGTTTAGTAGTCTGCAGATAGATTTTATTTTGTCAGTTTCTGCTAAGCATATGTTTTGTGTCCGTGGAGGAAAAAATTTTACAGGATGATTGAAAAATTATTATCTGTAAGCAAAGCCTAAGTAACTGAAGAAAAATCCAAATAAATAATCTGTTAGGTATTTTGCAACTATTAAATTAGTGTATATGATCTATTAAGAAATGTATTTGAATTTGCAAGAAATAAAGCTTTTATATTGATAAATAGGCTAACAAAAATAATTGGCAAACACATATTAAGATTATCTCAAACTGTTGCAGTATCTAAGCACAACAAAATGAGGGGAGGGCTATGTGAAAGTTTAATTTATGTTAGTATTTGTAATCCCTTTAGTTTTAGAGAAGCTAGACATTGAGGGCACATGGTTTAAGTGTAAACACTAGCATTTACCCCTGTAATTAGCAGATTGCACTTTTAATTTAGATAATGTATTGACTATGTAACTGATTATAGGTGCTGTTTGGAAAAAAAAAATCTTAGTGCTGCCATTTGTACTCATCATGTCTTGCAGGTACAAAATTCAAAAGATACTTAAAATACTGATTGCACTAAGTGATACAGTAGGAGATAGTTGATGAGTTACTTGAAAATGTTAGGCTTGCATTAGCATACCTGGCTTTTTAAGGCAATGTTGTGACAATTTCAATCTTAACACTAGAGTTTCTTGGGCAGTTTAAAGAAAAAAAATGGAAAAAAATCAGATGGATTGATTAAGTCTTTGTTTATGGGCTTATCTTTATTTGTACTTTGAGCAAAGTTTTGTGATTCTTCTAAAACAAGAAATTTCATGACTGAAGTCTGAAGAGCATCTGTCACAGACAGCAAAGCATGAGAAATACTTTGGTATAGTAGACACAAAGATTTAGAGAAGATGTAGTGGGGGGTTTTGACTAAACCCCTGTAATATATATTTACTAATTATGGGAAAGTAGGAAGGTGTTTGATATAAAGGATGAGTTGGAGGTAGACATTTCAGTGTTTTAGATGCCACCATCTGAAGCCATAAAATTCAAAACTGTGGTTTGCATGTTTTATGGGCATCTGCTGATTCTGGGGTTTTATGTGACTTCACAGTACCTGGGCATCTCAATAGATTTAGTGTCTGAAAAAAAAATCGGTGAGTTTTCAGATGTGGTGTAGACATTGTCTGTAGCTGCTTGAGCATGAGTTTTGCTGTGGATCAGCATCTGGATCAGTGTATGTGTGTCTAATTGGTGTGATTCAGGAATATTTCTGGGTTTTGAGTTCACAGAGAGCATGTTGGCCATGTTTCAGTTTCCCAATGGAGTGGGAACAAGGTGCACACCACTGCTGGAGCCATTACCCCTGGGAAGGACACTTACATGCATGGGACAGCCTACTCTGGCCATTGAGCATGTGTGGTGGGGAAGGAAAAAGAATCAGAATCTTCCAATTTCGAGTATCTGAACTGAGAGAATATTGTTACACTTCCAAATATTTCTCATGAAAATCCTTGCGTGGTGTTAAGATGATATGTGTTGCTGACCACAGTAATCGCTACTTAGCTCACCCCTCTGTTGGTGAGAAAGTGCTTACTTATTTCCACAGCAAATGCTGTTGTATGAAATATTTACCCATATTTTGGCATTGGAGAAATAAAGGTAAGTTGACTGATCTGAAGCTCAGTGAAGTCATTAGACTGTTTTGGGTTTTTGGTGACCTGCAAGATGGATCTGTTGCAAAGACAGGATTTAGCTAGATCTCATGTCTCAGTTCTGCTCTTAGCTATCTCCTTCCCATGAAATAGGCAAACTCTTCTGAATAGTGCAAATTCCTCTCTGAGTGACAGAGGCTCACTGATTTTCTCCCCTCTATGGGGCTCCCAGAAATTAGTAATAGCACCAGGTAGTTGAGTGCAAGAGCTGAGAAATACATCCCTAGAAGCCAGGAATCCAAATACCCTGTTCAACTCAGACACTAGTGAAGTTACAGCAAAGTTACGGTGTCCACATAATATACAGAGGACTGGGAAAGCAGATCTAAAAGTCTACACTAATTTATCTTAGCCCTTTCTTTCCTGATCAAGAACTTAATCATTTTACCATAGAGAATTTGGTTTTGTGTAGAAAAACTGACCCATTGCCCAGGAGATATAAACCCACATAAATTGCTTTGGGAACTTTTTCAGCTTCCACATGCTTAGCTGATAGAGCCCTAGCGTGAACAGATGCTCTAACAGATGTCATACTTCTCAGAAACAAGAAAGTTGATGATTTAAGGGTTTCCTGACTGGCAAATATCACTGGCAGATGATGTAAAGTGTGTAATGCAATACTGTGTTAGCTGATTGCTGTTTATACGCATCTCGATTGCACTTTCATATTGGTCATTGCCAGCAAATAGGTGATGGGCATAATTAAAAACAGGTTGACAGAAATGAAATGCATGAACACTAAGCACAGACTCATTTGTTTCCTGATTTCAGTAGTCTTGATGTATGTAAGATATAAAACATCTCCAAAACAAAAACAAAATTAGGCCTAGGATACAGGCTCTGAAATTCATAGTTACAGCCAGGCATAGAGGTACTGCACTTGGCGTTCTCAGTGTGCAGCCTAGGTAGTGGTAGAACCTACTCAGCCTGCAGATGTGAATCTCAGTAGTGGTGAGTGCCCTTCTCCTGTTAGGCTCCTCTTAGTATTATTTGTGATGCAGAGTCAATGGGAAGGATGATGTGTCCTTTCTCGTGTAACAACAGGGTATGGCCTTATGGACACAAAGGTCTGCTGGCAAGGAGGAAACATAGTTTGTTGGAGGCAGGTTTTAAATAACTGATTTTCCTGCACTTGAGTCTGCAGCACTGGATTGAAGGCCAATAAGCAACTCTCCATCCTAATGAAATTTCAGGAGAGGATGAAACTTTTAAGAAAAGAACTGAGTGGAGAACCTTTTTTGCTAGAATAAATAAATGAGTATTTTGCGCTTGTCAGTGAACAAATGTAATGAACATTTAAAGAAATGTCTCCATGTTGTATCTTTGCACCTTTAACTGATTTCCATGAGTTTAATATAGATTTTTTTAATTGCTGCTTTCTCAAGGCAGTTCTGTTTTTTAATACAAATACAGAGGGTATTAAAGTGGAACCAATCAATTTATTTAATTCCACCAGTCGCTTACTCCTGTTCCTAAGAGCCTGCAAATCAAAGGAGTCTTTTAAGAAATATTGTGGAATAAAAGAGTAACTTTACACATTTTATAGTCGAAAATGATTCGGAATTTTAAAAATGATACACCGATATCACAATTAGGCCAAGTGCTTCCTATATTTTAAGAACTGTAGTTCATTTGGGAGACAACTGATAGGAATTCAGCTGCAATAACAAGGTATTCATTGCTAATAACTGTCAGGTGATTTCTTCATGTTATTCTTCTACAGATACAGATATATCTATGCAGAAGTTTGTGTTTTTCAGAAATAAATTAGTGCATTGTATTTTACTAATAAATTATGAATGTTGAACTGAGGTTAGCAATCAGAATGTCCAGTCTGATTGATAAACTATTTAGAGACTCAAAGATACATCTTCTAATTTTAATTAAAAAGATATGATAATTTGGTCCGTTTCAGATCTGTTTCAGATCATTCCTATGAAAAATTCATGTAGAAATTGTAGTAAATTACAAGATATTTGTTGGATGGTAATCAGATTTTTCTAAGCATCCTAACTAGAAATTGAGTGAGGATTTGGTACCATGTGAAAACTTTAAAATGAAATTGGAAAAGCGTATGTGGAAGAAGTCTGACAATATGGGTAAGGTCTTATTCTTCTTGCAGGTATAAAATGCAGTTTTCCATTAAAATTGGGAACTGTCCTTTCTATATAGCCAAACAAGGTGTTCTGTATAACAGCATTGACAAGATCGTACAAAATTATGGGAGCCCTCACTCATTCAGGATCTCTTCCCCTTACAGGACTGAAATCTGCTTAAAACTGGTATGTGAGTTACTGGTCAAACCTAAGCCGATCCTTCATCCCTAGCAGAGAATGAGCTGAACTGCAGCTCCATCAGGGTCACAGACAGCGGGCATGGGTTTGAGAAGAACTGGGGCAAAATACAGTTCTTCTATGAACAGATGCCAAAACAGGACTCCAACAAAGGGCAGTCAGAAATACTCATGATGTGGAGGAGATGATACTAGTGTAAATCATAAATTGGATCAGCAAGTTAGAAATATGTTTTCTTGGGCTGTTTTTTACATTTTTACTAGGGTATTCTATTTAATTTTGATTTTATCCTTAGAGATGTCACTTTTGCCAGCAAATGGCCAATATCTATAGGTAAGTCAAGTCTGTGTTGGAAATTCAGGCCATGCGCTTCACATATGAAATTTTAACTTTTTGACAAATGAAACAGGAGTATTTCCATCATTTGTTTAACACTATTCACAAACGTGTCTCATGTTTTTGTGCCTGTTTTCTCTGAGGCACTCCCTTTCTCTTGGAAACCTTAATTTTCTTTATAATGCCAGATCATTGAAATGGATATTTCTCTTTGCATTTGCTGAAAAGTCTACATTTAATACAAAAACCATATTTAATCCTTCCCCTCTATCCCCAGTCCTGGAAACCAAGCTAGTAACTTTCACAAAGTTTAGGAAGGGAGGCCATTTCTAATCTTTATCAACCACTGGAGGTCATAATGGGCACAATACGTGGAATAAGTGATCTTATCCATGCTTCACACCCATTTTCAAAAACTGTGGTTTTTTTGTGTCCTTTCTTGCTAGATTCCAGTCTGCATGTTCAGGTGCAGAGTACATAAGTATATAGATTATAAAGAATAAATATTAAAGGGAGAGGAGAATGTCAGTGTCAAGGCATGTGCTAGTGATTCATAAAGCCCTTCCTAGTTGTAAAAGTCAAACATCTAGGAAAAAATGCATATAGTGCATGCATGCGTCTGAGGTGTGGCTTTAGCTGGAACAGTATAGATGCCCAGGTTATTTATCTATACCGGCAGACATACTTTCTCTTCCTGCTGGACTGGCTAAAGGAGATAGAAACACCTAAAGGAAGTTTGACTGAGAAGGGAAGAAAGCTGAGAAGAAAAGCTGCTTGCTCAAGCTGCAAGAAGAGGGGTCTGGGTCTTTATTTTTAGCACAGGAGGGAAGACTGTTGACTGTCACTGCCTCACTTCAACCTGATTGAGCAAATTGTCTCTGATCAGTAAACCCTTAAACAGCTATGGGCATCCTGGTGGTCTGTATTGAGTAAGATTTAAAGATGAGGAATTAAAAATGTTTCATGTTTTACTCAAATTAACACCAATAATCAAGATGAATAAAATTCTATTACAGTAAAGCTTACAGGGAAAACATTATTCAGAATTTAGGCTTCTGTTTTCATAGATAGAAGGTACTTAATATTTAGAAGATGGAAGATGTCTAATTTGATTTCTACATTTAAAAATAAATTTGAGATTCTCAATTTGGCATAAGAGAAGGGGGGGAGAGATTTATGTGCACCAATCTATATTTTTCTCTGCATGATGTCATGATTCACTTTTATTGTCCTTTGGTGCTTTTGATTAACCTGGTTCAACGAGCATTGGTATTATCTGTCATTTGACTGATGATGGAAAGGCAAAAATAGCTTCACAGACTATGGTTTGAAAAGGCAGCTCAGTTAATTTTGACAATGAATTTGATACTGGCCATAAACATCTCAAGTTTTCTTTAGAAAATTGACGTATTTTTTTCCTGTTTGGTGGTATGCCCATCTAAACACATTCCACTGTTTGTGATTTTAAATGAAAACTTAAAGTTGTTTTTTACATTTTATTGTCTCTCAAGATGAGAGACAATGCATGCCTATGCATGCGAGCATTCATCATTGCAGATGTGGTATAGATGCAACTTCAATGGCTAAGGATATAGCCACTAAAGATGTCACGGATGTAGGGACCCCCATGCATTATGGATGCTGTATCAGGTCTGGAAACAATTTTTTGTGTTCATGTGACTGTTGCTGAAGTGTAAGCCTTGATCTCGGCTTTTGTCATGTTGTGTGAAGAAGTAGGGCTTGTATATGTGCAAGGAGCCTTAGAATCTCTGTGCTCTGCACTGCTACTCAGTGTAGCTAAGAAGCTGCTGCAACACAGGAGCAGCCACAGACCTGAGTACTTAAGCTTCTTGTGTAATAATTCGGTAGATTTAGGTACATTTAACTAGGGATTGCAGCAATCAACAGACAGGACAGAGCAGGTGAACTGTTCAGGAGAAAATGCTTTTGATGCGTGTGTTTCAATCTTGCCTCTGACAACAGGTTGGGTGTCCAACTCCTTCCTAGTGTGAGTGCTTCCTTTCATAAACAGCAGAGGCATCACTTTGTTATAGAAAATGTCAGGAAGTGTATGGGAGGTGGTGTCTAAAAATAACAGTGATAATTGCTTTCTGCTGGTGGGAGGTTTTATTTTGGAACACAGTGAGAAGAGGAAAGAATGGAAAGACTGCAGCCAAGGGAAACTGCAGCAGGCTTTAGCCTCCATTTGGTGTTACCTCTCAGTTATTGCAGGTATTTTGAATGCTGCTTATATTCGTACTTGATGTACAGTTTCTTAGCACAGATAGCTGACCAGCCTCTGATGAGACATTTGTGCCATTCTTTGTTTAAATCTCCACTCTCCCTTGGGCATTGAGCTAGAGGCCAGATAGTGCTGGTTGGTGGGGAAGCAGCTTGCTGTCGCATGCTGAACAGTGTTCAGTGCAAAAAACCCAAATGATACGGGGGAATCTGTGTAGGTGTATTGGAAATGTTGGGGGGGAGAGTAGGTGGAAAACTGGTAGACCAGGAGATAGGTGTCCTATTTTAGTCTGCAGGATTACAGGACAAATGGTTGAGACTAATCTGTACTACAGTGCTAGGAATAGACAAGATTATAGCTATCTATCCATCTACCTAGCCTATCACATCTTTTATGTGTTAGTGCCTGAAAGAATAAAACTGGAGAAAGCTTGAGAATTTTGGGTCAGGTGGTGATATGTGGTAGTAATACATGACTCCAGTGAGTTGCATGTCTGTTGACGCTTAAGAATCATTGAAACAGCAAATATTAAAGATAAGTATCTATTGGTGTGCTGCTTCTTCTTAGTCCTTATTCTTAGTACCTTTAAGATCTTGCAAGTCTGCATATTTATCAATGTCAAGCTGTATTTACCAAAACTAGATGTGCTCAAGTTTGTGAGATACACTTGCTAGAACATTAGCAGTACACACACATACCCACAAAATGTTAAAATGCATAGCACAAGTAGTAAGATGCAAAATTGTAGGCTTTTTCATCTTTTTTAGAAAAAAAAACCTTTTTGCTGTTCCAAACTGATTTTCTCAGATCCATCCTGCCCAAGTAATTAAATAATTTAACTTTGCAATCCTGAAATCAAAAGGGAAATTAAGATAATCCTTTCCTTTTTCCTCTGCTCTAAGACTGGATCAAAATCATGTCTTCTATGAATATCTCAAATGATGTAGATTACAAAAATTCCCAGTTGATCTGGTCAAATGTTCCATTGTCCTTACCATTACAAAGGTTTTCTTAATGAAGTCCTCTTTGCTGCATTTTAAGCTGATTACTTTTTCTTTACTTCTTTGATGTATAGAGCACTTGTTCACTCCAGTTTCCTATGCAGGGACACCTTGCAGCAACTTTGGAAAACTGTTCTTGAATGTTCTTATCCCCTTTTCTGTTTTTCAGTGTACTGCACTGGGAGTATGCAAGACTGGTAAGAAAATTGTAGAAAAGAAAAAAGAAAAGATGCAGCAGAAAAGCAGAAAGAAGATGGTGGGATATGGATTGCAATTTTACTCGGTTTAGTGACTCATCATTCAGCATAAAGGATTGATAGTTTGGATGACATTTAGGTTAATACTGATTGGAAATTGCTATCTGGTGCTTTAGAGAAACAGCCTAATGATTTTTGTTCAATTTATTGTGGACAGGTGGCTGTATCTGAGAATTTGGTCCATTTTTCGTACAAATTTGTTCCCCGTTTGGCAATTTTAATGAAGATAACAAAGAATTGCAGATTAAAGACTGAATTGTCCTCTCTATAGGTAAGGACTGAAGTATATTGACAGTGAAGTTTCTAGGGCACATCTGTCTGTGTCAAACTTGTATTGGGCAGAAATACAGTATTGTTCCTGGATCTGTCAGTCATGCACCTTTCAGAGGTAATGAAATGCAAGAGACGTTCTTCTGAATTAGTTCCTACTCTGACACTCATCCCACTTTTGAAATTTTACTGCTGTGGCAGAAGTGCCATATTTCTTCTCTAAGATGGAATAGCAAATTTTTCCTTCCTTGTTGCTATGTTAGACTACTGTTAGCTGTAGATTTTCTTAAATCTTTTAACATAATACGTAGTACACAGACAGCCACACAAGAAGGATGTATCTCCAGTAGATGCTTTATTTTGACCCCTCCCAACCTATGCTTGTTGTATTTTTTTACTGATTTTAAAAAACATTTTCTTTGGCAGATTTATATAGCAAAATGACAGGAGCTGACTCCAGTCTATGAAAGGATCAAGTCTCTTTCTGTTAAGTTTCCCTGTGGTTTTCCCATTTATTTGTTAATTAAAAACGGTCACAAATCAAGAAAAGACACAAATGAAGAAGAGTGCTCCACATTAAACACCATTATTTCAGACAGTGTGTAGTTATTGGTTGCATGTGAGTTAGAAAAAATAATCATATACAACTTCTAAAAATTGTTTAAATAAACATGATTTTAGTTTTTAAGTTTGATAGCTGTGCCTCTGCTCTGGGAATAATTCTTGTTTTCTCTGACAATCTCAGAAGTTATATGGATTTGATTTTTAAGAATGTCAGATTTTCCTGGCTTAGAAAATGTAATCTGCTAATGTCATTGTGGAGGTTGTATATACAGACATGCAAGGAAACAGCGTTCTGTTTGTGAGATGCTGACACGAGAATGTGCTTCTCCATCTACTTGTATTTAGCCAAAATTATAGCTGATGCAAATGCCCAAGTAAAATTAGTTTCTTATCTACAGAATCTTGGGTTATCTCCTTTCTTACTCTGGATTTGGGACAGGGATGGAGAGAAGTAGTAGCACCTAAAGTATTAGGCTCAGATTCCTGCAGAATTAGTAAGCACAATGTCAGCATGAAGAACAGAAAGTTGAGATTCAGGTGTGGCCTCTGAAGCTCACTTTGATTTCTGGAAGGAGGAAGCCACAGGACAGACCTGCTGCTGGTATATATTAATCAGTTATGGCATCAGACCCAGTGCTTCTCTGCGTGCACGGGAACGTTGGACAAAGCACGGCGATTGCGCTCTGTGTGAGGCTACACAGTGGCAAAAATTCTTCGGTATATCAGCTAAGCCATTGTCTGAACTGAGTGTAATACAACTCCAGCAGTGGTTTTTGACACTGTGGAGGTATGCCAACTACACAGCAGCTGATGGCACTCCCATGCTTGAAGGGAGGCTCCTGTCCCATTCTGTTTTGAATTAAAACAAAGTCAGACAAATGAAAAATAGGTTTTATTTTACTGTTTCAGTCCATGCAGAACACTTCCATCTTTTCACTGTGAACTCTTTCAGCTGCCCTGCTGTGATCCTGTACATCTTGTGACTCTCTAAGTAAGCTCTTTCTACCCATCTGTCCTGCCTCACATCTGGTGCTCCATCTCTTACAGTCTCTGAATTTAGCCTGTTTTGAAATTATTTTTTTTTCAGCAAATCTTCTAAAGCTCTCTGCATATAGACAATGTAAATCTGCACTTAACCAGGTCAGGTAACATAAAATGTTAATATTTCTTTTGGCTTGAAATTTACAATGGGATTCAAGTGCCTGAGTTGTTTCAGGAAACAAGAATTTCTGAGGATAATACAGAAATTATTTTAATTCTTTAATCTGTCTGCCAGGGTAGGGTAATCTCAGTAAAAGACAGAATATCACAGTATACTAGGGAACCATTTTAGTTAGTATGACTTACTATGTATCAGAAATTGTGAATACAGTGGAGAAAAATCTTTCTTTGATACAGCATGGCTATGTTTCAAAATTTTGTGTATTATTTAACGCTGTAGTGTCTTTAAACATTGATGAAAGCTTGTTGCACCTAAAAGTTGGTTAGACTATGAGGTAACTGAGGTTAATGTTTCAGTAAATATCTGAAGGTTGCCAGATGCATCTTCTGTATCTTGTTGTGGAAAACAAAATTTTAAAAAATTATACGTACTTTTCATAGATGAAGAGGCGCCATATTCTTGCATAAATTTTATAGTAGCTCTACACTAGATTCAGTCCTGGTTTTGGTCCAGTGACACCTTCCATGAAATACAAATATTTATCCTTTTGCTAAATCTGTCCACTTCAATGTATTATAATTGCTGAAGGCAAAGTTTTTTGGGGGGTGGGTGAATGCTTGTGTGGGGTGTCCTAAGAAGGTGGAACTTCTTTACTTCAGGAACTGGTGACAAGTAGCTTTTTATAAGCATTTGTAACCTGACTAGCATTAGAAATGGGGAAACAATTTTTTAAAAAGTTGAATCTGTTGAGTTGCTGTAGCTTTGATGAAGTCTTTTGCATTGTTAGTGGAGATGCTTTTTGTTGTAACCTCTTTCTATTATGTTGGGGATTTTGGAGCGGTTTGGGTTTTTTTGATTGTGGGTGGGTTGATTGTTTTTGTAAAGAAATGCTTTGATGTATACAATACTTTGCTGTATAAAATGTGTGATTTACTGTGGATCCAAGATCCTTTCTTCAGGCTTAGCTGGTTCTTCCCCATCTTGCATTTGTCCAACTGATTATATTCTTATCTAGAGGCAGCACATAGTTGGCTTGCATCCTGTCTACTTCAGATCACATCTTAAGCTTGTGATTTGAATTCTAATCCTCTCCTACAAAATAACCAAGTTGTCAGTGTCTGCAGATTTAAAAAAGGTATTCTCACTTTCTCTAAGTTGTTAGTAAAAATGCTGAATGGCGGCAGGCTTAAGCCACATTCCTGAACAGTCTCATTTGGTCAATTTTTCAACTTTGACAATGACCTGTTGGTAGGTGGTATTTTGGTACTGTGTTCCGCTGAGTTTTGCTGATGATGTACGGGGATCCCTCTATGAGATCGTTTGGAGTCTGCAAATATCTGCGGGCAAGCATCCTTTTGGCAGCATGCTTTGGGAGCTGTGGCAGGGCACAAGGATCATTTTCCCAGGTCTGTCTGATATTCAGGCTTATCCTACACTTCAGGTGGGTCACTAGGGGTGAGTGGGAATGATTTTGTAAGGCACTAGGATTGTGGCAATGTTTCTGACATGGAGAAGCTTCATGTCTTCTTACTTTGGGCTTTAGCCACTGAAAGAAGAGGCCTGCATTGAAGACCACCTAGAAGGATGGGGAGAAGAGCACAGGCATAACTCGGGGCTTACAGGATCAGTATCAAATCAAGAGTGTATTCACGAGCTTGATGCATTGTGCAGGAAAAAATCATGTACCAATTCTGTACAACTGGGTGTGTTTGCAACACATGTGGCAGTGTCATGCAATAGACATGGATCTTTCTTTTTCTGAGGTACCCTAGTCTCCCTCTTCTTTGGCTAACAAAAGATTTATTTTTGTGTTCTTTTATTAGTCTAGTCCCAAATAGGCACATGGGGGAAAAAAAAGTAATAAAACTTAACTGTATCTGTGTTTTCCTAACTAGCTTAGGAGGATGACACATGAGGAAAAAGCCAAGAGTTACTGCATCCTTGTGCTTTTCCCATCCATTATACCTGGGATCCTGTCACACAAGCAAATTAGATTTGTTTTGACATGGTTTGTTCTTGACGAGGCAGCATTGGCTATTACTCATCTCCCTGCTGTTTTGTCTGTGCTTAGAAGTAGTTGGACTGTTTCTTCCAGTAGTTTTTTAGGAATTGAAGGGTTTTCAGTAATTCCTTGGATTGCTGTTCTGTACATTTTTAAAGGTAAGTATTCTCTTTGTCCCTTCTAGTCATCTTGGATGTTTTCAAAATAGTTATTAAAAGGCTATGTCATTAGTGCAGGCAATTCCTTTAATGTTCTGGAATGATTTTTAATCAGGCCCAGGTAACTCAAAAACCTGTAGCTTAGTTAAGTAGACTCCAGACTCTCTAGCTAGTCTAAATCCGATTCCTACTCCTTGGTGGTTTTGTTTGTTTAATTACATTTATTAAGAATGAAGTATGTTAGCTTTATCAGAGTCACATGTTTCTAATTTTTTTTTGCTATTGTCTAATAGATAAACTATTTCCTCAGTCTTCTATATGTTGGTGTTCTTCAGGAATTATTTTTTCATTCCCTTTACTGTATCCTGCATGGCAGTTATGAATTTTTTAATTATTTGTTTTTAAAGAATCTTTGGCCTGTGTGATTTTATCCATACACCTCTAATGCTATAGCTTTGATACTTATCCGTAATAATTTGATCTATTGTTCGCATTTTAACATGGGTTTTTTTTAGTTTCAGCTGAACAAAAGAATCATATTCTAGTCCATTTGATTTCCCGTTATAACTTGTTTCCTTGCATTGGGATAGATTGTGCTTGTACCTTTTACATTGTTTAAGAAATTAAAAATATCTTTTTCCTTAATCTGTTCTTCCCATGGGGTCTTGCTTATCAGTTCTTTGAGTTTACAGAAGTTTATTTGCTGAAGATGATTGTATTTAGGCTTAACTCCTCTGCCCCAAGAAAAAGCCCAACCCACAGACAAACAAAAAATGTCCTGAAAAAAAGCCAACCCTGAACAAAAGGTCTGAGAGACCTGTGGAGGCCTTCAATCTAAGCTTGTGCTCTGAACAGATCTAGTTTCGAAGTTCAGTCGGGTTTCTCAGAAGAGGTTATTTTTTTTCCTAAGAATAACATGTTCCCTGTTGTGTGAGCTGCCATTTAGATTTTGAACAGCTCCTCCCTTTTTTCAGAGTTAAATCTAGCAAGGCAATTCTAGCTTTTATTTTCAGTCTTTTGTATGAAAAATTTCCAGAAAGATGCTGGATGTGCATTGTGCACTGCCATATTCTTTTTGAAAAGATGTCATTAAATGGTTAAAAACAAGTCCCACAGTCCAGACCCTTCTATCTGTAGCTCAAGAAAAGCCTTTTCTGTGACAGCTCACCACTTGCTGGGCTGACTGCAAGTCACTGCTGGGCTGTGCTCTTTTACTTCTCTTCTGTCCAGAGATTTGGGTGGTGTAAGATGGTACCTTGTTGCTTTTCCTTATTGTTTCCTGCTTTTCCTTCTTGAACATGCTCTGTCCTTCTGTGTCGGTTTCCAGACGTGCTAATAATCTCATCTGTTACTGTCATGCTCCCTAAATTACCCAGGTAGCAAGTTTCTAATGTGCTATAAAACACTGCCCTGTCCATACTGTAAGCTTCAACCAACTCAGAAGATCAACCATGCTCACCTACAGTGATCTGAGATTCACATACTCCTTCTGGGAAAAACAGTCTTCCATGTTCCTCAGCTTCCTATTGACTGCCACTGTTTGCTACTAACAGCATATTTGCAGTGGCAGCCTTACAGAAGGGGAGCAAAAGAAAATACGTCAGAGTGCAGTAGACAGCTGTATGTTGCTATATCATTTATTTGTAGTCAAGAAAGATTAATTCATGAAAGGCAAGACACTGGGGTCTGGCTTTTCTCAGCAGAAATAAATTATGCGTTATATATGGTTGTCCACCATTTTTGTCAGTAACTAATACTTACCAAGCCAGCTCTTATATTTGTCACTTCAGTTCATGCTGAGAAGTTTTTGAAAGTGAAATTGCTGATGATTTTTTTTATGTCAATGATGAAAAAAATGCAAAACCCAAACCTGAATGAGAAATTACAAGCCAGGCTTTAAACACCTCATAGGCTTCTGAGAAGTCATGAATGTAACTTCATGTATATTCAGCTGCACAAGTCTGATGTTTTGTGACTAATTGATCTTTTAAAGTAAGGATCCAGTTGGTTGTTAAAATACTTAGCTTATATGTGACTCTTTCACCCTTGAATTGAAACTATAACCATAGAAATAGACCGTAGGTTTTCCAGATGGAAAATAATTTTCTATAAAACCAGTATCCTTGTATTCAAATTGATACGTAGTGCTTCAGAAGTTATTTTAACACAAAGTGGAAGCTGGCACCAGCACGCTTAGCAGCTTGATGTTGATGGTGGTTACTGAGTAAGAGCTGTCTGATAACCTCTGCTGTAGCAGTGTGCATTCTTAGCCTGGGAACTGTTAGGATCAGACCAAAAAGCCTATAATTAAGATGAAGATTTTCTAGGCTCTCAGCCAGGTAGTTAAGAGGTCTGGCTTCAGTTTTTCAGCTTCATGCCTTTACTCTGTCTTGTTTGAATCGTTGAACTAAAATGGCTTGATAGTCTTACGAAAATACATAAATTATTTTCCAAGAAATTAGAAGAAACTGTAGTTTTTCTGAGATGGACTGAAAACTTTCTCACAATTTTAGTTTTAGTAAAAGGGAAAATTTCAAATTTTATTCAGCTCTGAAACAAAGCACTATTATTGACAGCAAATCTTGCAGATTAATTAATGATACTGCTTATCATATAAAACAATAAGCATGGCTGCCTTCCTACAAAAAGAAATGAATAGATTTAGCTAGGTGGACAGTTCAGTTTTGAACATTGTTTTCATCCTCTTTTTTATATTCTCCTAACTTCCTTTAAAGAGATTAATCTGATTCTTAAGCTGTACTTCTCTACAGTGCAGTCAACTTGTTTTGTATTAAAACCTAATATTTTCAGGTTTTTTCCTCAAAAATTACAGTTTCCCTTGTAAAGGTGAAATGTGAAAGTTAAAATAATTTCAGATTAATGATTTTTCTGGAGACCAACTAACTGACAAGCTGTGCCTGTATTGATTGATTTCAAATCTCAGGGTTTTTACCTTAAAAAAAAAAAAGTATCCATAATTACAAGAAGGCATGAAGAGTAATAATGCTTAATGTAAATTTCCTTAAGAAATTGTGGAAGACTGAATTAATCTCATGGGCGTTTGAAGCAAATTGTACTGCTTTTGCTAGACAAGAAAGCAACAAATGTAGCTCTTCAGTGTAAAAAAACCAAATCTTATGGATAGCTTCTCCTTAGAAAGTTATATATGCTTTCTGTGACCCTCTAGTTATTCAGGTATGTACCATCTTAGGTGCATGTGGGGATGTTTCTGTGCATCTGCAGCATGCACGCTCTTCTGAGGGGAGCCAAACCAGTCTTTTTCAAGTGATATTTCCAGTATAACTGTTAGTTTTTATTTGGAAAATACTGAAGTGTGTCCTGAAGTGATTTTGGAATTATGATTACACTGATTGTTGCATACAATCAAATACTTTTTTATGAGAGTGTCTGTGTCTGTAAAAATATCATAAACCATTATTGTTTATTAGTAATCCATTTACATGCTTTTCCAAGGTACAGCACTCACGCTTTTTCCAGATGACACAGGAGACTGATGTGTTGGCTCATATAACAAGCACATGTGTTAAGCAGATGACAATGAGAGAGGAAATGCAGTTACAACGTGTCTGTATCTGAAAAATACATTTTCTGTCCTCTGTGTGGGGCAGAGCTTCCAGGGCAGAGAAGCATTATAGTTTCATGCTTTTTCTGTGACCTTATTCTCCAGATGAAGCTGAGGCTCGCTGCTGGGGGCAGGCAACAGTTTCTGTTGGGTGAAGCCTAGGAATGCAAGAGGAAGGTTAGGGAGAGCTTGCAAATGCGCAAGATGCGAGAGGTACAGCAGGGAACTGGATAATCTGGTAGCATGTGAGGCTACAACATCTGCAGCATCTTCTTACTGCATTTATGATGGAGAGGAAAGAAATTTTAGCTGGAGATGGCAGTTTGAATAACTTGAAGGTGTGCACCAATCTTGGAATGATTTTTGATGTGATCTGCAAGCAGTGGGAAAACACAGTGGGGCAAGACTTCATTCTCTCCCACAGCTTGTATCTGCAGCCTTACCAGTTTCAGAGGACAGCAAAGCTGCATGGCATCACAAAAAAGAAGTTTTCTTATCATTTAAAATGTAACATCATCTAAAGTCTCCTGGTTTTATTCTAGTAAGTATCTAAAATTCGTCTTGGTTTGCACTAGCTTTAGTTTGGGCTCTGCAAGCAGCGTTACCATACCAGTGCAGAGAGCTGTGCAGGTGCAAAACCCACCCAAGTTTTTACATAAACTATTTATTAACCATGGAGATATTTCGCAAAGACTGAGCTGTATGTTACCGTGGAGACCTTGTTTTACTTTAAGCTGGATTGAGTACATCCATGCAAGCTGCAGTTGCATCAGTAACTGCAGGGAAGAATACCCTGAAGGAGACATGATGGAATTTTTAATTTTCCTTAATCTTCAATGCAGTTTTGTCCAGCTCCTTAATGAACAGTGATAAAAATGTTTAGTTTCAGTTCTCCCTGATGCTGGGAGGGAGGGTATTTTGTAACAGTGTTTGTGTCCCCATGGATTCTGGAATTTTGCATGAACATGTTGTGCTGCTCTCCATCACAAGCTGCTGCTGCCGCCTCACCTCTGCGTCTCTGTATTGTAACATGCTTTCCTGTGCATACCTGGTCTCCTGTGGCTGTGCTGATGAAGAATAATGCTTATTGCACCATATTTTAGCCCCTGCTCAGTTTCACATGCCTGATTTCAAGACTGACAGTGGTCATACTGGCTCATCTTCACAGACATTATTCCTAGCTGCAGGAGCCTGCCCAAGAACCTACCTGAATTACAGCCTAAGATGTACGTAGTGAAGAAAGTGACCTTTTTTAACTCTCCAGAGGATACTCCCAGCCTTTTCAGTAGGACTATTCTTTGCTCCTTAAAGAGAAAGTTGGCTTAGGTTGCCTGTAGTAGTATACTGAAGGTAATTTTTCTTGCTTTGTATGTTGGTAGGTATTATCTGCAAACTCTTGACCACCTTTTAGAGACATTTGAAATGCACAGATGGAAACCTGTGTTTAAAAGGTACAATTGCTGCTAGATTTGTATGGTGAGGGAGGGAGACCCTACTTCAACTGTTACTGTTTTTCTGTGTTTCCAGAGATCTTTGGACCCATCGGTGGGGTATGTGTCCTCAGATAGTCCCTTGGCATTATTATTTCCATTGTCTAATCTATTGACAAGACCGAATTGTTGGTTGTTCATGGGAGTACTCATTTTGTATGGCTGTATAGACTTTGGCTGGGTAGCAGCCATTCTGTGTGAGTCCCTTGTTTGTTAGTCATTCTTACTATGCCCTACACAGTAATAAAAAGGTAAGTCTTGCTACACCTTTTCCAGCAAGAATTTGCTCTGACATCTTTTAGATGTATTTTGAATAGGAAAATATCCTAGTCCCAGTATGCCAGCCCATGATTTTTTGCATAATCTTTTCCTTTCTGAAGGATCACAGTTATGTTTAGATTGTAACTGCAGGGTAGTTCTTAGCTGGCAAAGGGCCTCCTCCTTAGTTGTGCAGCTGTCAGATGATTAGTGAAAACCTTTTACAAAATAGAGCCTTAAACTTGGCATTGACAACTAGCATTTAATATTGTGATTGACAGCCTCAAAATTAATTTTCAGCCAGGCCCTCTTTTCTTCCCACACAATGCAACGATTTGGGGAGTTTTTTAGCAAGATTGGCTAAGAGCAATAGTGTGTCTGCTCTAGCCTTTGCAACTGAGAACCTGAATTGTGGTTAAATTTTATGTGGTAACTTACCAGTCCAGCTGCCAGTTTTATTTAAAGCCTAACAAATTTACATCTCTCAGAAACAGTACAAAGTTCTTCCCAAGTGTAAGATTTTTGAACCGGGTATCAAGAGAATAACTTTGCACAAACTCTTCAAAACCAATTGTCTTTTCAGTTAGCCCATTCAAAATCAATGAAACTGAGTCTGCAGTGCAGTAGGAGAAATAAACCTTGAGGTCTGTATTGAGGCCAGCACAATCGATAAACATTTTTCTTAAAAATACTGTTAAAATTCTTATAGACACCCTTCCTTCTGTCTGCCCCTTTCCTTGGTGTTATACTCAACTTCTATCACCACAGGGTGGGTGGTCCCCAAGGTGTCTAGCTTCAGTTTGGGTGGGTGGTGATGGTGTAAGCAAGCTGTCAGCATGCTTGTCATGTGCTAGGAGGGGTACGGTGTTGAGTATGGTGTTGATAGTACACGTTTCTTCCTCCTCTTTGCCAAGGGAAGCATGATGACTGGTATCTTCTTCTCTCTGGAGCCTGAGGGGAGGCTTCCACCACACTTTATGCCAGGCTTATTTTCATTGGTCAGTTTACATTGGAATTTGATGTATGTTAGGTACTTGCTCTTTGTTCCTTTTGCTGTCCCTAAGAAAAATGCTTTTCTCAGTTCCCAGGTTTTCAATGCCTTTAACGACGAGGGAGTTGCTTATAGCCATAGGATCTCCATTATCATCCTCTACACCCTCTTATCATATAGTGTCCATATTCCTCTGCACTTCATACTGTGTCCCCACTTTTGAGACTGCTGTTGTCACACCGTGCTGCTTTTTTTGCACATGACATCATCACGACAAGGTCATAAGTATTTAATTCAGTGCAGTCTGACTACTTTTTCTTGCTAGCTATATAAAAACTATGGTTATATCATGTGACTATGCAAGGGTAATTAAAACAAAATAGACAGTAGGCATGTAGGCTTTTACAGCTAAACCAGCTAAACAAATCTCTACTCAAGCCAAGACATACTCAGACAAAGCCTGACAAGTCCCGAGGCCTTTCAGAGTCAGTATGAAATCTATTACTAGCAGTGGTGATACTGTAGTCACAAGGCTACAGAGCGACAATAAAAGCATATGCAATGCATATTTCATATGATGAGTAATTTGTTGTATAACAGTCTTAAAGAATTCTTAGCAGTCAGGAGATCTTTTAAATTAGTATGAAAGACAACTGTGTCGCAATTGAAAACCATGATGGAGATAGGGTAATAAGAGAAGGGTTCAAAAACTCTCTCTGCCATTTTCCAGCTTGCAACCCAGCTTCAAAGGCAACAGACAGAGGAGATATGCATCATCAAAGTTGTGTTTTTACCAAGCAGGAAGCAACACCCCCCATTTGATATAAAAAGAAGTAGATCTAAAAGGCCTTATTAATATTGGCTCAAAAGCAGGGCACCAAGACAAAAGCAGAGTGAAGAATAGAAAACTGAACACAGAGAGTAGAAATGCTTGAAAGTGGGACAGCAGAGCATGGGGAATATGTCACTAGCTTTCAAGCTAGCTTCAGGACAAGATTCAGAAAAAGCTGGTAGTTATGCAGACAAAGTCATAGATCTGGTGACTTAGATATGGGAAGTTGGGAGTCTTAATGCTACAAAACGTAGGTGAAGATTGCACTTAAATATTATTCTGTCATGCTGTTTCCATTCTTAAAATTGAAGCTTAACGTTTGAATTTAGCGGAATTTCTTTGTTTTTACTCTAGTTTGTCTGAAACTACAAGTGAATCTGAGTGTGATCATTATGGATGCCCTTTAGACAAATAGATCCAGAGCAGAAGTGATTCCTGCCATGTTGAAAAGTTAGGATTCTAAGAAGAGTTATGTCCTGAAATAAGAGTCTTTTGCACGGTGTACAGATGGTACAGAGAAAGCCTTGCAGTTGTAAGCAAGCACTCAAGTGTCATACCCATATTAGCCGTACATTTTCTAATCCTAAGTAGCCCTATCTTTTTAATACCCTAGAGGGATTAAAAGTATTGATGATGGGTTTATGTGTATGTCTTCATTCATGGTGACTGTCAGCATCTTAATCTTCTTTATGGGTTTTTTTGTAACTTATTTTCAGCTGCAGTCTTTTCACAAGTATATCAAACCAAAATTAAAATACTAGATCTCTGGTGGAAGTAATCTTAAGTGTGTCTTTTGTAATTGTAGGGTTAATTTCTCTTTATATACTAAAAAATATAGATGCTCTTATGACTTTGTGGGAAAGGAGAACCAAAGGTCTCAGAAAGGAGAGATTAGAGGTGGCATAGGAATGAGCAAGAAATTCCTCTTGAGTAGCTGTGAAATCTTGTATGATTCTTATGATAAGTTAATTTGTTATAAAATAGCAAAACCAGCTTCGTTGTAAGTGTCCCTGAACTTCAGAGTAAATAATGGTATCACAGGAACAAAAGCAGTGCTTCATAGAATAATGTTTCCCATTTTTTATATACATGTGTACTCCTGAAATTGTAAGTTTCTCAAGCAGTAGATTTCATTTGTTTTCTTGATGCTGATTACAAACTCTCAGGATGTTGGGGTTTTTTTCTACACGTCCATCATAACCAGGATTTCTACACATGCGATGAAACTTGAATCTTACTTCACAATCTGCAACATACAGAAGTTGTGAATTGTTTTTCTCCTATTGTATCTCTATGTTTGGTTCCCTCCTTTTTTATTGAGAAGACCAAAATTTTATTTCTTAAAGGAATGCAGCCATTTAAAAGTAGTGTCCTAGAGCAGATAAGACTTTATCATTATATAATAATAAAATTATCATTCTCTGAAAGCCTTCCAGTGAAACCATGCTTTCAGTAAAATAGGGCATGTCTGGGCTGGGAGGACTTCTGTTATTATAGGACAACTTTGCATTCAATAGTACATTAGACCTGTATTTACAGTGTGATAGTGGATTAACTAACAGATACTATGGGAAAGTGCTTATCACCATGGGCTAGGGCATGAAGGGAGAGCAAGCCACGTGTTTCTTCTTTAGCTACAGATGAGAATCAGCTAACCAGACTGCTCTAAAAGAGTCACATTTTAGCCCAAGTGTAAATGGGGCAGACGTACGTATACAAGACAGTTGGTACCACTTAAAAATAAAACTCACACCTCTCATATTTTAAAAAGTCTAACCCAGAACCCTGAGTTTTAATGTGTCTATATTATTTAGGTTACTTATGTCCTGTGAATTGACTCTTAGTTTGTCTCCCCAGACTAGTTATCCAACAAGACAATTATGAAGTTGTCTTCTTTTGTCCAGATATATGGATTCTTTTATGGGGGCACGGGACCTTGAGAATGGGTTTGAAGTATCTAATATAGAAAACAAATTACATTACTGAAATGCATAGGTGTTCCGCTGGTGGGGGAAAGCCTAAAGTCTCTTGACTCCTTCCTGTACCAATGGGATGAATTGCAGGTGTCTTGCAGGTGATTCATCATGACTTTCTGCAGACTGAACTCCTTTGTCCTGACTTCTCAGTGCTTTTGAGACACCAGTGTTAAGGGTTCTGCTGTTCTGACTCATGGTTTTCTTCAGTAAAAACAGGAAACAGAATCAGAACACAATGTATTTATTTTAAAAGGCTTTATTTTATTTATAAACACTTTCTTAAAATATTAATGTGGGGACAATGTTGGAGAACATTTTAAAAAAGCAGAATAATTATGAAGCTAACATTTTCTGCATGATTAGATAAATAATGTTTAGGTTTCTGAGATGCTGCCTATAACTATGCAATTTATTTCAAGGAAGGTAGATAGTAATAGCATTTAATGATTCCTTGTCTAAGTTCAGGTAGTAAAAAGCCCTGCTAGTCTTGTTGTAAAACCAAATAAAGCCTCTGAAGTTAAAGACTGGCAGCTCTTAGCCTTCCTAGGGAATTCCTGTGTATTCTATTATTATTATTGTTAATTTTCCAAAGTTTAAGGTGTGACAGAAATTGGTTATAAAGCTTTGGAAATCAGATATTAAATAAAAATTAGCTATTTAAATGCTGTGAGATCTGAAAATATGCGTAACAGTTTTCCTGAAGATCTTTAAACATAATTTAAACTTAAGTACCATTGTGTATACACTGTTCTGAGTGGTAGGGTTAACTGTGAGAGTTCTCCAAATTAGGGATTGCTGGGTTAGAGTTTTAAGAGAATTCAGTGGAAATACCAGATCCCTCAATATTACTGAAATAGATTTTAAGAATCTGTCCTACAGGTTTTTTATGTTCATAACATAAGTCTTTTTTCTTGAGTGTCTCAATATCTGTAAATTGGGAATGACAGAAAATGATAAATCAGAAGTGCCAAAACATGAAGATGCCAAGGCAGTCATAATCCTTCTGCCCCAAAATCAGCATCTACCAAGGGAGGCTATCAAAGACTAAAATGGGATAATATTCTAGTTGCCATGAAAAGCCAAAGAGTTTTGGAAGGCTAATTTCCTTGAAAACTCTGCATTTCACATTTTGTCTTATATCAGTTGAAAATGAAGCATGTGCTTTTCAGGACAGAAGATACTGCATCAGAGAATTAGATTAGCATGGGAGAACCTGACCTTTTATGAGAGGCTCTAATTAAAGAAATAAAGGATAGAGCATATTTCTAGTGTAAAGCTTAAGGGAAGAAGTATATCTCAGTTAAAAACTCAGAATTTTGTATCCTACCCCAGTCATGCTCAACTTGTGGTCTGTGGACCCCTGGGGGGCTGCAATGTTGTCTTAAAGCAGGGATGGGGAACATCCACCCTGGAAACGTTTGGTCTGGCCTGTGGCAAGCACTGCACCTCCCTTTCCCACAGCCCCCTCCCCTCAATGCTCCTCTCATACTCAAGGGCCTCCCCCCCCCCCCCCCCCCAGCCTGCCCTGAAGTGCTAGTATATTTGGTGCTAGTATGGTTGGTGGGACCTACTTCAACTAGGCGGTTTTTCTCTTAAAGACATTTTCTTAACCCAACGGCCCTCTTTAGGGTCACAATGTCTGTTCCTCCAAGTGGTGGCCCTGGACCCATGAACAAAAATATATGGTAACAAACATGGGGGGAGGTGAGAAGAACTGTAAAAACTTTAAATCAAATTTTAATGTAAAAATTGGCATCAAATTCGGAATTAGCATATTAAAATACTGTAAAATGGGCCATTTGAACAAGAAGAGTATTGATGCTATTTTTTTAAATTCATAAGGAATCATTGCAATAAAGATATTATAATAGGAGTGTGTGCATTAACAGATTAACTTATTTCCCCTTCTCTCCAAATTTGAAGACCCTTCATGAGAAAACTGAAATGATGCAGTCTAGTGCTTTAAATCTTAAATTAAGTCTTGGTGGTCCGTGGCCACAAAAGGTATTTAAAGGGGGTCTGTGGTGAAGGAAAGGCTGAGAACCCCCGTTCTACCTCATTCACAGTCAATTTATATTGCAGTATCTGCTTGAGTTTTATATGTAAAAGTTCTTATTTTGAACACAGAATTTTTTGTTACTGACCTGGTGCATTCAGCTTTTTACTGAAATTACCCAATTTTGTTCTGTGTACCATCATTCTGTGAAGCTGTATTAATAGAATCGGTCTGAAAACCATATGCTAACTTTTTTTCTAGGAACATAAATGGCTAGAGACCTTATAAAATGCGTCTGACAATCAGGAAAAAGAAATACAGACTAACTCTCAGGGGGCATATTGAAGCTGATCTATTCAAAACTATTGTTTTATTTGAACCATAACACTAATACTTTTTTTTACCATAAATACTAAATGTAGTCAAAGTGAAAGACATGCAGGCAGTGAAATGAGAAGCAGAAGTATCCCTTTTATTTTTTATGAAAAATCACAAAGCTCACATATGGAGGAGCTGTCAGTGACTTGCATGCATTTATATTTGAAATGTAAGGAAAATACTTTTCCACTGACTTTTTTTTTTTTTTTTTTTTTTGGTATGCCAGCATGGATAATTGTTTAGGATTGAAACTGATGAACACTAAATGTTTAAAAATTTTCAATGCTTCCTGCACCTAGCAAGCTTTGGTTTCTTGAAATAAAAGATTTATTTCTGTCAAGAACTTTTTTTAAGAGCAAAAAGAAGAACAGATGGATATTGCCATGCTGTTAGAAGTGCTTTGTCTATGACAGTACAAAACTCTCCTTTGAAATTCCAATAATAAGTATCAATTTCTCAAAGAAATTTTACTGTAAATTATAGAACATGAGCCAGTGTATCAACAAGATTTTTTTAAATACTCAGTACATTATTGATGTGAATTGTTAATACTTTAGTTTCTGAAAATCTCCAGAATGTATGGAACCCAGAAAATCATACTATTGTAAAAACAAATACACAAAACCCAAGAAACACTTTTGAAAAATGAAACATAATCAAATAAGTTTACTAAAAATTCATGAACAGAATACCAGTGTACTGCTGTGTCATTGCTATCCAGGAATTTCTCTTTGTGAAGTCCTTTTCTGCCTCTGCTGCCTTTAGCTTACTGCTTTGGATAGTTGTATCTATGCAGAGAAAATTCATTCTTTGCTCTTGAGATCATTTGTTGTATAGGTGAACCTCACTGTATGTCTTTGCAAGCTGCAGTATTACATAAACCATCACCTAAACTCCGACGTGTTGTTATGATATTGTGATGTGTACACAGGTACTGAGCACGTGGCAATTAAAGGACTGATGCTTTGTTATGCAGCATTTGAATCATATATCCCAAATGTTGACAAAACACGTTACAAACAATATCTAATAAGACCATGAAAGCTGCTGAGCATTTGAAACGCTTTTTGGCTTCATAATACATCTAAAGGTCTTCAGTCACCGGTGCTCTCTGAGGTCTCTGCTCCGGAAAGCGGTTTGAAGCCGTAGGAATTCTGCTCTCACAATCATGTCTCTTGTACCTGAGGGAGACTAAAGCTGACTGTAAATCACATTGGTTGTCCTGCACTTGATGTATACTGTTGTTCTTTTTTGCCTTGACAAATGCTACTTTAATAAATTCAGTTCAGGAGGTGTGGTTGAGGAAGAGTCTTCGTATTTATCATTCCTTTATATACATGATTTATTTTTCTCAAAAGCAACCACTGGCATCATTCCCAGTCACCTCTCTCATGGTATCAAATTACTCCTGGTAATATACATCAGTTGTAACTGGTTTTTTTTAAACTTAATGCTGGGTTCCCATCATAGTCAGCTATCTGAACGGAAGCTGATTTTTCAAAAGTATCAAACAGTACTGTTGAAGCTAGAAGTGGTTAGTAGTGCTGCTGTGTGTGTCAGAGCATATCTGGGCCTCCTATGTGTCCTGGTTTCATCTGGGACACAGTTAATTTTCTTCCTAGTAGTTGGTACAGTGCAATATTTTGGATTTTGTATGAGAATACTGTTGATAATACACTGATGGTTTAGTTGTTGCTGAGTAGCACTTATTCTAAGACAAGGATTTTTCAGTTTCCCATGCTCTGCCAATGAGCAGATGCACAAGGAGCTGGGAGGGAGCATGGCTAGGAGAGCTGACCTGAACTAGTCAAAGGGATATTCCATACCGTACATGCTCAGTATAAATTGGGGGAAATTGGCCATGAGGTGCCTATTTCTGCTCGGGGACTGGCTGGTCATCAGTCATCAGGTGGTGAGCAATTGCTTTCTCTCTCTTTTTGTTATTCTACTTTTCATTACTATTGTTATTATTATTATTACATTTTATTGCAGTTGTTAAACTGTTCTTACCTCAACCCATGAGTGGTTTTTGTTTGGTTTTTTTTTGTCCGATTCTCCACCCCATCCCACAGGGGGGGAGTTGGAGGGGAGGAGTGAGTGAAAGGCTGCATGGTGCTCAGTTGCCAGTTGCAGTTAAGCCACGACACTGGTTTTCATGCCCCATTATGAAAAAGACATTGACAAACTCGACAGAGCCCAGAAGGCTTTCTGGGTGATTTCATGGAGTGTGAGAAGGGGCTGCGGGAACCGTGCTCCTTTGTCCTGCAGAGAAGGCGGCAAAGAGCAGACAGGGGGCGCCTAGTGAGTGTCTTCCACTACCTAATGGGAGGTTTTGAAGAAAGTGGAGCCAGACTCTCGTCAGACATACATAATGAAAGGATCAGGTACAACAGGGAAATTGCAAGAAGAGAAATTCTGATAAAGTGTTAGGAAAAGAAATTTTACAGTAAAGATGGTGAGATGCTGGAATAGGGGATACTTTGGGATTTTTAAAACCTCATTTATTAGACTGAAAAAATCTAAGGAGTGTTGTAATCAACCTCAAACAAGTAGTAACTTTATATTAAAATTTAGTTTACTTAGAATTTATTTTTAATTGACCAATGGTGAGGATCTTTTACAAACAACTTTTAGTAAAATTTTGCAGTACCTATTTTAGTATACTTGGGAACTAAAACTGCTTATAGGTTCTGTGTTTCATAGGCTCTTTTCATTTATTCAAGAGGAAATAGTCTTGGTGAGGCTTTTTAGTTCAGCCTGTAGAATCCATGTTCCTTCTCCTATCTCTTAAAAAAAAAAAATTAACAATTCTTTTATTAAACTGGTCTAGTAACTCTGAATCAGAATGAAAATCAACAGCCATAGAAAAAGATCCAGTTAGGGTTATTAAGATAATCTTTTAGAAAAAGAGTATCATAGGAATCCAGTTGAATGCTGGGACATTCCAGCTGAATGTCATAAGGACAAAATGAAACCATACTCAAAGGAAGAGAGTATGTCTCAAAGATGTTTTTATATTATCTGCCAATAAGGATATTGGTCTAGTGGTAAAAACCTGTAGATATAATCCTGACATGTGGGACTTCCTATGCTGTGGAAATAAAATGGTAAAGAATTAAATTTCAATACTGAGAGATTGTGATCATTTTGAGGAGTAGCAGTACAAATACACCGTTGAAGAAGATGCCTTAATAATCTTAAAACATGAGTCTACAATTACACTCAAAGACTCCCAGGTATTTTTTCTCTTTAATTCTGAACACATACATGGACTTTCAGTCCACAGGGCTGAGAGATAATTTATGGCCTTCGCATTAATGCTTAATTATACTTAGAGGCTACATTATGTTTCTTTGCCAGACCATGGAAGACAAATAAGTAAAATTTTAAAAAGAGACATCATTTAATCTCCAGTTGCAGTGTACAGTGTCTTGTCATTAAGCTAAATGAAAAAACATTGTTAGAGAAAATTGGTGGGTTTTTGTTGAGGGTCTTGGGTGTTTTTTTTTCATTTAGCGGGTGGGAAGGAATGTTAGAGTCAGATTTGTGTCCATGACAGAATTTAGACCCCTTCCAGCATTTCTGGACCCCACTATGGATTGATTGTGTCTTGGGTTCTACATAGTGGTCTTAAATGAAACTAGGGTGGTTTTGTAATGAAGATGAATCTAGCAATTGTTTAAAAAAAAAAAAAAATAGAAATTGGGTTAGATCCAAGAATATGTATAGGTCCAAGAAATGTACAGTATTGAAAACTTTCTAGGCCATGTAAGCCTGCAAAAAAATAAAGCTCCTTCCAGTCAATCAAAATGAGTCTTGTCAGTTTCAGTTGGTTAAAGAATGATTAGGCTTATGATTGACTTTAGGTGCTGAGTACTTCAGCACTCCAAAGATGCCTTTCAGATTAACTTGAAACACCTTTTGAATCTAGAGGGTGTGATACGTAGTGGAAGGAGGTAGGTTCTTGTTATGGTGATCTGTCAATGACTACATTTTATCCAAAATTGTAACCCAAATTTTATCAAAAATTTGATGCATTCTAAACTGATATATAAGAGCTGTGCTGGGTAAGGCTATATCCAGCACAAGAACCTGCCTCCAGTGGCAGCCAACAATTAATGTTAGAAAAGTGACATTTGCATAAAATTAGGTGATATTCATCCATTTTTGTTATAAGATTAAAGATCTTTCAGATATTGTCTATTTGTGCAGAATGCTGTCAGTGTTTTCCTGTCGATTGTTCAGAGAGGTAGCCACTGCCATAATATCATATGTCTGATTCATTTCTGTAGCAAGACTCAGCCATCCATGCCTTAACCTTGCCAGCCTTTCTGCTGGTAACTCCATCTCTTCTAACTATTGTATAAATGAAACCTAGGCTTGTCCCCTGCTATCTTTACTGAGCTCTCCTCTTGTGAGTATCAGAGCTGGTTAGGATCATGTGTGAAATGGCACACCGGATCTAGGTCACTTCCACCCTACTGCGATGTGTGTGAAGGAAGGTTGTATATATAATGCCATGGGACATGTTGCTTCTAGCAGTATTGCAGCACAGTACCTTCAATCAAAACTTACATGGGAACCTTACATTTAGCAGCATTGCTTCTTGAACAGTTACTGTTAATATTAAACCTTGATTTCAAAGAATAAAGCATTTAACAGAATTATTTTTTAACAATCTTCTGTTCTCACAGTTGAAACACTTAGAATTTCATCATTTGCCAAGTTACTGTTCAGCCAGGCAGCATCTCCTGTCATATTCATGTGAATCTGTTGCAATAACAGTTAAGCAAAACAAAACAAAACAAAAACCCACAGCAAGACCCAATGTCTTGTAGTGGGAGCCCAGCACTGGGCCCTAAACTTCAGATGTATCTCACCAGTGCTGAGTAGAGGGCAAGGATCACCTCTGTAGTGGTTTAAGCCCAGAGGGCAACTAAGCACCACACAGCCCCTCTCTCTCTCCTTCCCCCTCAGGGACAGGGAGGAGAAAATAAAACAAAAGTCTCGGGAATCAAGACAAGGACAGAGAAGGATGACTCACCCATTACCATCATGGGTAAAGACAGACTTGATTGGGGAAGAAAAAAGAACATCAGTTTAATTTGAACACCACCACTAATTCATCAGTCAGATTAGGATGGTGAATATGCAACCACATCTGAAAAACACCTTCCCCCACACCTCCCTTCCTCTGGGCTCAGCTTTGCTCCTGATTTCTGTCCCTATTTCCCCTTAGTGGTGCAGGGAGGGCAGGGGATGGGGGTTGCAGTCAGGTCATCACCCGTTGTCTCTGCCGCTCCTTCTTCCTCAGGGGATGGTCTCCTCACACTCTTATCCTGCTCCAGCGTGGGGTCCCTGTCATGGGAGACAGTCCTCCATGAACTTTCTCTGATGTGAGTCCTTCCCACAAGCTGCAGCTCTTCACAAACTGCTCAGTGTGGGTCCCTTCCATGGGCTGCAGTCCTCCCAGCAACAGACTGCTCCAGCACGGGCTTCCCTCAGAGTCCCAGCCTTCTTTGGGCACAGCTGCCTGCTCTGGTGTGGGGTCCTCCATGGGCTGCAGGTGGGCATCTGCTCCACTGGTGATCTCCATGGACTGCAGGGGCACAGCCTGCCCTCTCACTATGGGCTGCAGGGGAGTCTCTGCTCTGTCACACCTCCCCCTGTTCCTCCTCCTTTCTTCCACTGACCTTGGTGTTTGCATAGGTATCTCCCTCACAACTCCTCCTCCTCTCAGTTTCCCCTTCTTAAATATATTATTGTAGAGGCGCAGTCATCATTGCTAACTGGCTTGACCTTGGCCTTGGCCAGAGGTGGGTCCAACTTGGAGCTTCGAGAAAGTTCTCACAGGGGCCACCTCTGTAGCCCCTTCTCTTGCTACCAAAACCCCGCCACACACAAACCCAACATAACCTCCCGAGAGGCTGCTGGATTTTTGCTGTAAGGGCAAACTGCTTGGTCAGGGTCATGGTCAGCTTGGCGTCCACCAAGACCCCCAGGTGTTTTTATGCAAAGCTTCTTTCCAGATGCTTAACTATTTGGCACTGTAAGTCATGAGCTTCCAGCCCCCTTCCTCATGGGAATCCCACTTGGATAATCTCAGACTTTGCCAGCTCTGCCTTTGGTACTTTGGAGGTTCAGGCCCGTGAAGCCACAGGGGCTTGGAGGAGATACAGTCCAGTCCATCTTTCTTCTCACCTCTGATGCTGTCCAGGCTGCTGACGTCCTCTGTGGCACATCTCTTGCAGGTGCTCTGAAGATAAAACTTGTCTGTTGTCTTTACCTCATAAGGAGGCTGGGACCAATACTGGCATTCCATACTAGTTTGAAGAAAGGTGAAGGATGTGTTTAAGACCCTGTACCTGGAATTTCAAGTATTCTCCCATCCTCTTACACTTGCTTTTTGACTGCATGTTTACTTTTTGTCATAAGCAGTAATTGTGAATGCATCTTTGCAAAATTTGACTTGTTGTGATTTCAGGACTTTTTCCATTTGTCAGTCTGTGAACTTGGTTAGATGCATTGGTTCTTCATTTTCTGTCTTTGAAATTTCACAGATTTCACAAAGAGCTACTAAATTTTATCCATTTTCAGTGCAACTAGAAGTGGTGACAATGTTGAGTACCGTGCAGGCCAAGAAGGTTTTCAGATTTAAACACTCCTTTCTCAGAAGGAAAACTAAGTAAAAGGTTGCTGAATGAGAGGAAATGTCAGTTATTCCACAACAGTACAGATGCCCAGTGGCTGTGAGCTGAAGGGAGATCTGCTATGGCTTGAAAATAAGCTTCCCCATTCATGTGAAATTAAATATTAGCAAGTAGTAAAGAATCTGAATTTATATTACAGCCTGTTTTTCTTTGGCATCTGACTGAAATTAGGTTTTCCTCTTATAAATCCATTTGTTAGGGTAGCCTGCAGCTACAAGGAGAAATTAAAGTTCTTTAATATTATTTGATGAGAAGTTCATGCCTTTAATTCCAGAAACTGGAATAGCTGACCTCTGTATAGAGGTCAAATAATACATACTGCCACATAATATATCATATCAAGGATGATAATTGCTATCAGATCCCATTTATAAATATATGTGCTCACTAACATCACTAGAAATTTTTTAATTAGAAATGCCTTTTCAGTAGAGAGATTCATGGGACACTTTGTTTCCATGCATGAGAAATTAATTGGGTAATTTTACAATGGCATATAAAGATTGTTGATTCTAATGTAAGCTAAGAATTCTTGGCTTTTGTAGTTCAGCTGTAGTGTTTAATATACTCAAAATTTCAACTATCCATTTTTGCACGCCTATTTAGTCTGATAGTCCTTTATGTGGATATCTCCATCTCTGAATGTACAGCCAGCTTCTGAGAAGGGGCTGCACTCCTGAGAGGCTCCTTAGCCTACTTTTCAATCAGCATTATTTTGGAAACCCAAGTTCAAGTGCATGCTTTTTAAAAGATTTTAAAAAAAAATAAAACTTGCCCTCTTACACAACCATACAAGGGAAGCAATGCTTCAGGCAAACTAGGACAATTGGGAAAGACCAGCTCTTTCTTGGGAGGTTTCAGCCATGCAGACATCACATTTGTTATCTTACAATCAACATGATGTGAATAAGGATTAAGATTCTTGTAAACTCAGTCAGTCATAGAATCACAGAATCATTCAGGTTGGAAAAGACCCTTGGGATCATCGAGTCCAACCATCAGCCCCACTCTACAAAGTTCTCCCCTACACCATATCCCCCAACATCTCATCTGAACGACCCTTAAACACATCCGGGGAAGGTGACTCCACCACCTCCCTGGGCAGCCCATTCCACTGTCTGACCACTCTTTCTGTGAAAAATTTTTTCCTAATGTCCAGTCTGAACCTCCCCTGTTGCAGTTGAACCTCCCCTGTTGCAGTCCATCAAAGCAAAGATTGTACTGTCTGAAATTATCTCTTGTATTTGCTTGAATACTTCAGTGCTCTTCATATTATTTAACATGTCACGTTTTTCCTACTACAGACCACAGTGGTCAAAATGCCAGCTTCCAAGTCTATTAAATGCTGTGTTTCTTTTCATCAAGCTATTGCAGTATTTGCTTTCAGACAGAGCTTGGATATCAGTGTTACCCATTGTATGTTTCACAAATGTGAAGGAACTGCAGCATTTTAAACTTTCTTCTTCCATATGAGAGGCAAAGGGACTTCATAGCTAAAGTCTGAATGGTTTTTATTTGATTGTCTTGTAATCTGAAACATCTTTGGGGTAATAATTCCCATACAGTGAGGTTTAGGCACCCTGTTCTTCCTTTCAGGGAGAAGTTTTCCAGAAGATAGTATTACTCAATTATGGCATTTAAAATGGAGATGAATATTTTTTTTCTTAAAAGTTAATTTGCAAAGTGTTTACTAATTCAGAACAAGTTAGGCATAAAAAGGTATAATACACAATTGTAAAAAGAATCTTAAGACTCAGCAGATGTGAATTCAGGGTAAAAGGAAATGGCAATTGAGATCATTAATCGTCTTTTTTTCCTTTTGCCAGAGGTACATAGATAAAGTTTCAGGAGGAACATTTCTTTTCCACTCTGCTGCATAAAGGGGAAGTGGAAGAAGTACAGAAATTGTGTTTATAGAACTGCTTTGGAAGGGGTAGCTTGAAATTCACCAGCTGTAAGAAAACATCTAGGAAACTACTGCCCGTTCAGCAAAAGTGTAGAAGACACCTGGGAGAGAAAATTAAATATACTTGATGCTTACAGTGTCTTTCTTTTTTTTCATGTCATCAACTTGTGTTTCATCAAGTTTTATGAAATAGCAGTTTTCTAGTAGTGTTCCAAAGTCTCACCACATGATCCCAGGCCACATTATGATCTCTCTATTGTTCCTTAGTCCTTGTATCCTCAACCTGTAGACCTCCAGCATCTAAAAATGCCCACAGTGGAAAATATAGAGGAGTAAACTGGGGTGGATGCTTCCTTGATCTTTCCCAGGCACCTCAACATTACAATTCAGCTTTGTTATTTTTACTTTTTAATTTAGAAGTGTTAGGAAGTAGACAACTGGAGCACTGATGTCTTTTCTGTCGCAAAATCTAACAAGGAAAAAGTTACGATAAAATTGTATTCTTACGTAAAACTGTTCTGTAAATTCCAGTGTGGCAGGTGTGGTGTTAAATCGAGTAAATCCAGTGTGGTTCATAAGTCTGAGATGGCAGAGGATGCTGCTGACTTGTCAACCTTCTCTTGCACAGCTGAAATTGACTCTGATTTGTAGTTGCTGTTGATTAAATGGGAAACCACATGGATTTCCATGAATATCTTATGCAATATGCATGCATATTTTCAACACTTACGGAGCTTGACGTGTATGACTTTTGCATGTGAATTAAAATCCCAAGATATTTACTCAGGGTTGTACATACTGTATTTCAGTGTATATTTTTAGATACAGGTAATACATAATCACAAATGGTGAACACTCAAAAAAGTGATTTTTTTATATGATGTCTTCCTGTGTTTTGTTTTTAAAATCACCCCTAGTACAATATTGACTTTCAATATTTCTAAGTAAGTATTTCTTTTTCCTCATTTCAACTGTTACACCCTGACATTTGTTTCATGCAAAGCTAAAATTTTTAAGGCCTCTTTCTTATTCCTTTACATGCATGAGCTCCATCAAAACTGCTGTTATTACTAAGGGAATAGTGCCAGCTGATTGTTTCTTGGAATCGAATCTGCAAGGTAACTGACACACTGCTTCTGCCCGCCCTCATAAAAGCAGTGGTTGTTAATGTACTTGCAGGTATTGTTTTAGTTTCTTTATGGGAGAAGAAAAAGTAATTTTGTATTGCTTTGAAATAAACAGGTAAACAGCTCATGCTTTAAGATTAATATGGTGGGGTAGGTTTGCCTAATCGTGAGATATCTGCAGAGATGAGAGTTTTCAGTGGTATAGGGTTCCGTGTTTTCATTACCTTGGAGCAGTGGACAACATTGCATAAAATAATCTCCATATTGTTGTTCTCTGAAGTCTGCTCAAATTTCAGGAAAAGGGTATGCACTGCAGAGTTAAAGGATCTCAAATTGGACTGTTTTTTCTTCATTTAACCATGATATTTTAAAAGGGAACTTCATTAATTAAGAACTGAGTGCAGTGAGCACAGTGCCTTGGATTTAGTTTTCCGGTATTCAGTTGTTCTGAGTCCCATTTTTGTATTTGAAGTCTTCCCTGAGAGACATGAAAAATTAGAAACCTGAAAGGAGAGTGCATAGGGATTTAAGTAAGTTAGCAAATACCTTCTGAAAGCAGCATATACAGAACTATGTATCTCTTAAATTTTGGTATTCAGTATTTAACAACTTGCTTGATTTTTAAGTAAAATGCCTCTTTCACTATTTTATTCTTTCCATTTCCTCCTTCCCATTAAAGAAAAAAAAAAAAAAAGCACAAGAAAATTACTATGTTTTGTGCTAGGAATTCACTTATTCCAAAGGCAGCCAATCAAAAGTGTCTGAAAAATAAAAGCATATGTTCATCTCTCTGTGTTAGCCAGAATAATTGTATTCCCTTAAGATGTGACTTAATTTACATGAATGAATGTAACAATAAATAAAGCAAATGTACTATAAGTAGTGCTCTTTCTGCATCTGAACAGCATTTTTGTTTAGTATTTATGTAATAAGATGTTTTTCTGAATGTGCTGATATTGCAGATGAACTGTAACAGCACATAGCTTCATCATGATGAGCTTGTATCTCATGTCTGAACAAAAGTAGAATATTGGTAGTTTTTCATTTCACGCAAATATATTTGATTCTTCAATTTTAACATCTGAAATGTGTAGCCAGACATGTTCTTCTGCTTATCCTGATGGACATCCATTTCTAGACTGTATGTGCTCAATAAGAGTTGCTGATATGGGCTGCTGGACACATCAGTTAAATAAGTGTCCTGACATCATCTTATCTCTTGACAATGCAGTTTACTTTTTCTTTCTGTTGAAAATGCCAAAAGGATGTAATCTGGAAAAGATACTCATCTGCAATTCATCCTAGTTATCTGCAGCTATGTTCCCTTCCATGTTTCATTAATCCCTCCTGTTGCATATTCTTACATTTATTCACATAGGAGAACAGTGTGACTCTCCCACTCTTAGATCAAGCTTTGACTTTTATGTCCTTAACTATATGTCCTCAGTAACTGGTTTTTCATTTTTTGGGGAAGGGGTCAGGGCATGGTGGGTGGATGGAAGTGAACAGGGAAACATAACAGTTTCTGTAAATCATAACACTGTATGTGTCTTTTTTTCCCCCCTAAAAAACCATTTGCTAGAGAAGAACTATTGAAAATGAATATTCAAGTTTCTTAAAGGATTTTTGCAATGGAAGAAGAGTGCAGTAAATACAAAAGAATGACTGATTTTAGCTAAGACAAGAATTACAGTTATGCTGTGTCTTGAAATTGCAACTTGATAGTTTCATTTAATGCTCCTTATGTTCTGCATTATGAGATTGAGTGACTAATTTTTACCTTAATAATGATGAATAGGAAAAAGATTAGTCACTCATACTAAGGTGTTGGTGCATAGCAGTTTATGATTTGATTGTATCTTCCTTTAGCTGTTGCTTTTCCCAGCTGAAGAATCTTAGTTTATTTATGATTTTTCTTTCCCCCCCCCCCCCCCCCCCCCCCCCGTGTGAAAGCCATTTCATTGCTTTGCGGCCCTTCTAGCTGCGTTTTCTAGTTCCACTCCATCATCTTTGGGATGAGGGGCTGGAACTGAGCACATCAATCCGAATACAGTATATTTTGGAATTATTCAGTGGCCTCCTGCTGCCAGTAACTAAATTCTTGTTGCAACTAAACTTCTTTACCTGGTTAGCTCACTCAGCTTGGGGATTTGCTTGTCCTGTGCTGGGAGCCTCCCTGCTGCATTTCTAACATGTCTTCATTGACAGAGGAGGGAGAAGAAAGGAGAGGGGAAAAGGAGTAAAGATGTGCATTTCAGTTTGATTCAGTCTTACTGAAGCATTCAGGGAGTTCATTGTTCTCTGTAACATATACGGTTAGAGTTTAGAAAATAGCTACTGTGTGTGGTGGTGCAATTCTCACCCCTCCCCGCCCCTCCTTGTTGGGCTGCTTGGTGCTGGGTGTGATTCCACCCACATCCCCCGAGCTATACAGCAATCTGTGGAGATAAGGACTGATAACGTTAAGGCGCCCCCCTAAAGGAGCCTGGCTCCTGCCCCTCAGGGAAAGGGTTGTAACGGCCCATCATCTCCTAATAGCCTGGCACACCTGTGCCTGGGATGTGGTCAAATGGGAACAATAACAGAGTTGCACATTCATCAAGTTCTTGTGCAACTGCTGGAAGGCACCAGAAGGTATCTGACAAAAGTCAATTCTCTTGGACCCTATAAATTGCCACCACAAGGGAGACCCTTTGAGCTCTCCTGGATCGCAGCGGGCCTGTGACCAGCATCTCCCCTGAGCTGGGATGCCTCTCAGGTACCAAACCCTTATGGTGTCATCTGCTGCCAGAGCTGACGGAAGGCCAGGGCGAAGTCCACCTGCTCGAGTCTCAATTTTCACCCATTGAGGAATGCCAAGGCATTGTGAGTATTTACTCTAAACTCGAGAGGGAAATTTTCTTTGAGCTAGCTTCTCTTTCACCTGTTCTTTCTCTGTTTATTGGTGTGTGGGTACGTACTTCATTCTACTGGATCCAGATACTTTCATTTCTGTGTGTGTGTTTGTACGTTTTGTGTATGCGCATGTATATATGTTACCAAAAACCCGGAATAAAGAACTTATCAACACTAATTTGATGCAGATAAGCAGACACTTCTTTATTGACGGGACACTTCTTTATTGACGGCCGGGCACACAGGGGAGTATTCTCACCAACAGCGCGCGCCCAGCACCAAAATCACCCATCTTATATAGAACTTTTTCGTATACAATTTCCAAGGACACAGTTTCATACACAAACACAATTCCCAAGGACACAGTTTCATACACAGACATAATTTCCAAGGGCACAGTTTACTTGGCAGATACTTGTAAGCTGTTACGGTTGTTTCCCCCAGTTCCTATTAATCCTAAACTTTGACAACTACGTGTATTCTCCTGGTCCTATATATATATATTATAAATCAACTTACAGATCAGTTTATATTTGGTTACCTAGGTTCCAAACGTTTCTACTAAATGATTATGACCAATCTCTTCGGCCTTGGTATGGGACTGTATAGGTGATTTTAAAGCAACAATCGGTTGCTAATTCAAACCACAACAGATAAAAATTTCTTATGATTTTATATTTCTATTAAATCAAACACAATTTCTTCTACTTATTGGTAAATCGATAACATATATGTATAAATTAAGGTACCGTTAAGTAAGTTAGTGTGAATCTTGTCATTTTAGAATCTGTAAATAAGTTGCTTTTCTTTCTTTCAACATTTCTGAATTATTTTGTAATGATAAATTGCTGTTAGTTATTAATAAATCTAGATTTCCTGCTAAACCATCACCATGTTAATGCTTTCATCTGCGACACTGTGATAGTGATTTTATTAATCTCAAAGCAAAAAGTGGGGAGTGTTCCTCTGATTCTGATTTTGAAATCTTACTGAAGAAAAAAATAGATGCAGCATGATGCCCTTTATCACAGCCTAACAACTGTTGGAGTTTTAGTTATCTTTACCTGTTCTGGGAAGATTTGAGGCATTGCTGAATGTTCCTAGGTGTTTTTTTTTAAAAAAAAGAAGAAAATAAAAATAAGAGAAGTTATAAGGGAAGATTCTGCCCTCAGCAAGTTTCTGCCAGGAAGACCTGCCACACCACACTAAGCAGTTTTGTGTGGAGGTCTGTTTTAGTGTAAACCTTAGCTTTTTTCTAACAAATTGGTGTTGCAGTCTGTCATCCTAGCTGGAAAGTAGCAATAAGGAACACCAAGAGTAAATAAAAGATTAATCTGAGTTGTCTTTCTCATGGTGGGCAATAATCTATCACTGATTCTGAGCAATAAAGAAATTTTATTCTGGGCTTGCAAGATGATTGTTTATAGGACAATCTATGTATTGATATTCTTAGTATTTCTAGAGATGAACTCATCAGATTTTCTTTTCATAAAATTTCATGAGTAAGTAGGTCATTTGTAATCACAAGTATTTATGAATGAATAAATGCCTGTTTGTGAATTCAGTGTACTGATCTAAACACGGAATTGCAGTAATTTATGCTGTTGCCATAAAAGTAGTCATATATTAATCAACACCGAACTCTGACCTCAGCCTATGGAAATCAGGCTTATTAAGTCATTTATGATGTTCTTGCATAAAATTTTACTGCATAAGGTCTTGCTAATGCTTTGTCAAGCTTATTTTTTAAATGCCTCAATCTGCTTCACTTTTTAAAAGCATTCCCCTTGGCTGACCTTGCTGCATACACTGAAAACTTACTAATTTTGTTAGCTCTTCTCCAGAGCAGGGGACTTCCATTCCCGTTTTCCTGTTTCCTGGGCTTGGACTGTCCACATTCCTCTCATCTCTTCACAGAACTTGATACCGCCCCCCTCACTCCTTCCCTTTCTGTTAAAATTTGAAAGGCACAGTGGGATTTTTTGTTTTCTGATAATTATTTAGGTTTATGGTGGTGTCTGCCTTGGCGTATGGCATATGCTTGGGGAACGTCTGCAGGTGGTACAGGTAGCATGTGTGAAAGCCTGGGTGTCCTCCCTGGAGCAGGTGCTGCTCCAGCCACTTCAATATGCCCCTCACCATCTTGTTCTCTCCAAATCTGCTGATTCTTTCCTTGGGCTTGTCCAGCTACCTGGGTCCTTACAGATGAGATCAGGGAATCAGACCTGGGGTGCCTTATATGAGGGGATTCTTAGATCTATTTGGTGCTTTAATAATTTAAAGACTTTTCAGAAGCTATTAATTTCTTAAAGCAATTTAGGTGATCTCAAATGATTTAATATACAACTTCATTGAGCAAATTATACTTGTACTATACCTGAAAAGACTGTGCGTCTTCAAAAGAGGGTTTTTATTTTATTTTTCATTAATGAAGTAAAATAATTTCTGGGAGACCATATGTTCCCCACCACTACCACAACCTAAATTTTTCCTTATGTTTCATTCTTTGTTATGCTTCTATAGACTATTATTTTGCAAGTACTTTCATGAAATTAACAGAATATTTGATGTGTTTATAGATATGTCTGTATGAATTTTCATAATAAACTATATATATAATATGCATATTAATTGAAAAATAAGCCTACTTTAAGACAAAGTGCATTTGTCATACACAGAAGAAATATGGTACAGGTTAATGTTTTTCATAGAATTGTACAATGGTGTTGGAAGGGACCTTAAAGATCATCTCATTTCAACCCCTCTGCCATGGCCAGGGACAACAACTACTAAACCGCGTTGCTTGAAATGAGAGATGAGATCAGGTTGTTTTGAGATGAAGCAGTGCATTCATTAAGGATGAAATACTGTAAATTGCTTATTCCCACTTTTGCTGAATCTGAACGCAGTTAAAATTCCCGGGATCTTAACATATCCCTGGACATGCACAGCCAGTCAACACTTCCTCAGCCATGGGGCCTTTCTGTCAAAATGGGCTTTGAGCCTTGTGCCAGCACGCTGATGCTCCTGTGAATTGCCTGGATAATCACTTTCATTTTTAGTCGCTCAGAAATGCCATTTGACCAATGAAATGTATTAAAAAGTTAACGTGTTTGGCTATATCTCCTTCTCAAAGGAAATAGTAACCACTGCTCTGAGTACTTGTTAATCTTGTTCATGTAAATCTTCTCTGATGTGTAAGAAGCTTTGCAGAGAAACCCAGCATTTTCCAATATAGTACTAGGCCATCATTTCTAGGATTAGAAGTACAATATTCCACTGATCATTTCTCTCATTCTCTAAGAAAAGTACCTAGCCAAACACTTGCATTGACAAAAGAAATATTTTCACTGGTATGTGAACTTGCATAATTCTGTGACTTCTTTATGGGCAGTTAATCACTCCTTGAAGGTGAATAAAAATAATTGAGGTAATGTGTTATATAAAACCTCTTACATAGCACAGCCAACTTTCTAGACCCATCTTTTCTATCTACAGAAAATCTCCCTAAAATGTATTTACTAGCTTGCTTTTGGTAACACAGTATCAGTCCCAACACACTACATTCTCATTAAACTTGGTATAAACTTAAAAAACAAACTTGTGCAGCAGTAGGAAGAATTACAAGCAATTACAAGCAAGAAGAGACATTGTATGTAATTGTATGTAATTGTATCAAATTAGAAGAGTTATTATTTTTCAGTACTGACCATGTTTTTAGTTTTTCTTACCCTTCAGTAGGCAGTTCTGTCATTCAAGGCAGCCAAATTTTTTTCTAGAGGTTAAGATTCAGAAGCTAGTAAAAATCATGTTGGCAGAACCCTCCCTCAGAACAAATCCTGGGCTTGAGCAAGGGCGTTGTAAGGGACACACTTACTGTTCTGTCCCCAAACCTGTCAGACCAATGATGCAAGAGAAGCTGAAGTGTTGTTCCTCAGTAGGGTATCAGTTGGTAAGGGATATCAGTTCTATCTCACAGGTATCTCAGGAAGACTAATGGAAAACACAGGATGGCGGCCAGGGCTGCAACTTCGAGGGTCGGGGGAAAAGTCTGCAAGCATTATATTACTTTCGCTGGTCCAGCATAAACCCTGGAGACCGGAGATTTTGCCTACCTACATTTCAGTTAATGAAAATGACTTTTTGATATCTGAAGTTGCTCCAAAGCTATGGTAAAGTCTCCTGCCTCCTTTAAGCCTTGTGTCTTGATGGCAGCAGAGTGCTGCCACAGTGCAGTCACATCACAGGCCAATGGAGGGGGCTTTTCTGCAGGCACGGCTGTGCACCCTGTGCAGCAGAGACCACAAGGCAACAAGAGCTCCCTTTCACTGGCACGATGTTGCTTGATCCTCAGCTTTGCTGGCAGAAGAGGTCAGGGAGTGGGGAGACTTGTCCTCAAGGTCTAGCTAGTGTGGTTAGATAAACAAAACTTTATAGCATGGAGCTGGTCTAAAACGTGATGCCTAATGTTACACCATCAGCTGCAGGGTGCGTGCTTGGGCATGGCTGTTGCACTGGTCATGGTGCTTCCTGACAGATGTAAGTAGTGCTGGTACAGGAGCAGTGACTAAGGTAAGGTGGAGGTTTTGGTCAGTGAGGGCTGCACGGTATGTTTCACAGCCATTTTACATTCAGTTGGTGGACAGGTTTTTTTGATTTCTAACAGTAATGGATTCCTGAAATCCTCAGGAGAGTTTTTGTTAAGTTATATATAAAAATTAACATGTGTTGTAGGAGTTTTGCTCTTTGGTCTTCCTTCTGTCATCTCGTTGGTAATGTACTGGCAAAAGTGAGAAAGAGATTATATAGATATATTGTTAACTGGCTGATTTGTATAGTATCACTACTTCCATATGGCTGTAATCACTGTACAACAGTTTTCTTCCTTCGATCATTCTGCATATTTAAGTGTTTCTAGATATCAGTCATCCAAGAGAAGCAGGTACATTACACTCTTTCATGCAAAGATGCATTCTTTGCATGTTCTCACTGTATTAGAAAGCAAGAATATTATCTATCATTCAGTAATACACTCACTACTTTGAAGTTCATGACTTCTGTAGCTTTGAGGCATGGAGCAGTATTAGGACAGTCAGCATATTTCTTCTTAGAGTTGGGTGCTACTAATAATTACTAAGCTTTGAGAAATCTGAATTGTTCTTAGACTTTTACTTGCTATGTGGATGTTGAACATGCATGGAATTTTGAATATTAAAGTTCTAATGGTTAGTTTAATATTATCAGTGCAGTTACTTTGGCATCTCACAGTGGTGCAATCTGGAATACTGGTGTCTTGGCAACCATAGCAATTAGCAAATCTCCATGATCAGATTTTGTGAACGTGAACATAGTAGCTTGTGCCAGCTACCAGAACAGGAGTTCAATGGAAAAACAAATAATTTTCTTTTATTACTGCATATTAATGAAATGATTTTTATTCAGTTTAGCTATAGCTGCTTTAAAAGTTGACCAGTGTAAATGTCAGTTATGCTTTGAACTAACATGATTTTATTTTTACTTTGTCTCAAATGTTAAATATTTTATACTGGACCCATGAATGCAGGAAGGTTGTTTGGCAAAAGATAACAGTGAAAGATCTGAAGAGCAAATAGGTGTCTGATATGTCAGATACTGAGATAATGAAAACTGTGTTTAATTTGCTTCACATGTTTAATCAAAACAAGATGGAGGATTAAAAATCGTGTGATAGAAGTGGACACTGTAACAGACAGTTGCAAAATCTGCAAATAATAGATCTCAAAAGATTTGACAAGGCAATGTGAGTGAGTCAACAGGAAATATAATTCAATTTGATTTCCACTGAATGTTGCTTCTTTGATCAACATCTTTCATAGCTCATGGATTGAAGACAGCTATGTCTTAATTTTTCATAATGAAAAGAAATTATTTCTTCCCTGACTTCTGAGATCACAAGAATTAGTTTTCACCTCCTTTTTTGGTAGAATGCACAAAATGAAAAGTTGGAGCATAGAGTCTGGTTTTAGTAAAGAATTTGGATCAGGCAATCTGCTTTTTTTCCTCTTTCTTTTTCGAAGTTTTCATTTTATTGAGGGAAGAAAGTAGATGTATAGAGGAGTTGAACTGGGCAGAAAGCCGGAAAGAAGTAAAACCTAAAACCCTTTCCCTTTTTCTTTTTTTCTTACTTAGTAAAGATCCTGTGTGTTTGAAAGCCAGAGTGTTTTGTTCCAGCCATCATCTGGTCTTATAAAGATATTATTGCTTGCTTCTTTTTGTAAGTAAACACATTAATCTGAGAGTGAGATGCACTTGGCTGTCTGACTAAGCTGAGGGTTTTTTTTTAAATTAAAGTCTAATGTATAGCTTTCAGTAAACTCTCCTGGTTTCTTATGAGTACAACAAATAATTGCAGCCTGCCTTAACTTAAGTATGCATTCTTCAGAAGATTAATTTACACAGCCTGGATTTACTTATTTGTATGTTTATGAATTCTCTTCTCTGAACTCCACCCTTAGAGAGAAGAATTAAAGGTAACTACTGCTGTTAGTAGCAATGGAAAGAACTGTATGACTGGGTTTTTTCCAATTAGAATTCACCCTTTACTATAGCCCAGTGATAAAAAATACAGATTCTTATTCTCTGCAGTTGTCTCTCCCACTCCATCAGTAAAAACTGTCAGCATGAATGAACTTGTTGTGTATGTCCACAACATCTTGGCTCATGGATTCCCCTTGTTATTGCCTCCTTTATATAATCACGATGTTTTCTTTATTCTCTTTCCTTTTTTTTTTTTTTTTTTTTTAAAGATATCAGTGCTACCATTTTTATTATACTTACTGTTTGTGAGGAACCTAGTTTTAGCTGTGGAATCAGAATCTGATGTCAGTGAATATTAGCCAACAAAATTAATCAACGAGATTAGCCACAATGTTCTGCTCTGAAATAGGGTTGAAGAATAATATTAACAAGTAGCACATATTTTGCAGAGAAGGTTGCGCACAAGAGAAATGTAACTCTTGTTCCAGGGTGTACAGTGTAAATGGATGAGAGATAAAGAGTAAGGAGAAAAATGGCATCACATAAAGAAGGAGCTCCTTTCTTGAATTAACACAACAGTTATGTCAATAACAGAGCTAGAAATCAGAAACCACTGGGCATTCATCTATTTCTTGTGATCTCTTTTAAGATAATCTGTATATTACATATTATTTGAATAGATAACAACTACCTTTAAAGCAATTGTGATTTTATTCTTCTGTCACGAACAAAAAAGAGATGAAGAATATGTCATAAACTATTTCTTCTGCTGCAGTACCTGTGACTGGATATGAGTGTGTTCAATGACTTAATGGCATTGGGATTTTTTTGCAATATCATTATGTTGTTTTTACACTTCTTGATCTGCAGGAGGGGGAGATTTTGGGCCTTAAAAAGACTTAAGGAGGTAAAATCAAGAGCAACAAAACTACTTGCTGTAATCCTGGGGAGAGGAATCATCAGTGGATACCTTTTTTTAGTAATGGTTTTATCAATGCAAAAAGACCACTACTGTAACTGTTAGGCTAAAAATGTAATTCAGCCCTTGTATGTTACTAACCTAGTGAAAAGAACCAACAAAATACAGTGATCACCAGATATATTATAAATAATTGACAGCAGGTGTAAAATATGCATATAGTATATGCATATATATATTTAACAATACTTGTATAATAATGCATATAAAGAAAGAGTTGGGGAAAACTTAAACACTTAACAACGTTTGTGATGTTCTGCAGAGCTGCTTTTGTCTTAACTGTTCTGACAGTAAGAATATTAGAAATAACTCTGATCCGTGTTTGTACATTCAAGTTGGTTTTCTTTAATCTGCTGACATTTTCTCTAGTACTTCCTGTCAAGAAGGTAGTTGGGGTGTGTCACAATCCTGGTGCATAGAAACAAGTAATGAAATTAGACACAGATATTAAAAACAGTACATTGGTACATAGTACTAATGTGCCAGTGTTTACTAGTGATTTAAAGGTACAAAATTATGGTCTCTAGAAGATAATTTAAATTAAATTTAAATGTCATTTAATGTTTAATTTTCCTTATCCCTGAATTCTCATCTTTAATATGTTATATGTAGCCCAAAAGAAACATCTTAACTCCTACCGGGAAGATACAACCTACCTAGCTGTGAATAGAAAGTCCTCTCTTTTTGAGCTGCCTAATGTGTCAGATCTTACACTTTTAGCTTAAATAAATATAATGTTTTGACTAAAACTAATAACCTCTCTTAGGCCTTTTAAAAAACTAAGTGCAAGTTCATAAGGTTTTCAATAATTTTCATTTAAAACTTTAAAATAATTTGCTTACTTACTTTTTCTTTAGGCATTTCAGGGTTGCTTTATTTTCCAAGTACTGATGATATTTTTCAGAGTTTGCAGCACTTTCTTAGATGAGACATATATATTCTCAACCTCAGTATACAGGTCTGTTTTACAGGTCTGAACCCCCAGTATCTGCATTTGCAGTTTATATTTACTTTGCTAAAAGGGCAAATATTGGCTCTAAAATTCTTGGTCTCAGTATTAAAATATGAATTATAACTATAAAGCTTACCTATATAATTTTCTTTTCACTAATAGCCCAGAAAACAAAGTTATTATTTGTTCAGTGCTATTTGATTATGTTGTATACAGCAATAGCAGATGAGATTTATTGCAAAATGTCAGTGCATATACCAAAGGTCTGTTGTATGTAATATCTTCTCATCAGCCATCTTCTGTTGAACAGCAGGACTGCATTTTTATTTGAAATAAAGCAAACCAAGATGACCTCCATAGGATAGCAGCAGAAGCAGGCACTTGATCTGTCTTCCTAGCACTTCTCTGTGCATCCTGCCAGCAGCACTGGAAAAATTCCACTCTTTACATCTAAGGACCAGTTCAACATAATAGGTACAAAACATTTCATTCCTGCTGCCACAAATACTGCAATTATCAGAAAGGGATTGGGAATTGTAAGGACTGGATGTGAGGACTCTTCAAAGTGGATTAGTAATGTGGGTGGCAGTAAAAGAAATTATTTAGTACTTAAGGACTTGCAGAAATTGTGCTGCTTTCATGTTATATATTTAAAAAAAAAAAAAAAAATAAAAAAGAGAGAGAGAGGAAAAAGGATTCATGTTTTGTGAATTCCAGAAGGCAATGTGAAAGGAAGGTCTAGCAAACATAGAAAATTGCTTTTTTTCTCTTCATGATGTTTACAGCAGATTTTCCTTGTATTGTTATAGTCACTATAGAAATAATTATTAATATAACTTTAAAATAAATATTCCATAGCTTTTTTATCAACGTGCTAACTGAAAAGGCTTCGTAGGGAAGCCAAAAGCCAGAACAAAGCTTCAAAGGCAAAGTATTAACAATTTGTTTCAACAAGTGAATCCTTTTGACCTTATCTTTGATTGGAAATTTGGAGTAGCTGTGCTGAGTCTTGACTGCAGTTCACCACCCTGCATGACCGAGGTAGGGGGTTGCTTCTCCACCCTGCAAACCACTGTGTTTTGCAGGTCTGTTTGGAAATGGTTTTCTACTCTCTGCATAGTCTCCTACTGCAGTTTCCTCCTGTAACATAACTCTTCATTTATGAGGGAAACAGACCTCTTGAATTTCACTTTCAGCCTTTAATTAATACTTCTGATAAGTCATGCCTCTCTCTTGCATTAAAAATAGAAAGAGTGACTACACCCAAGGGAAACCTATGCCACAGATGCAGAGGCATCTGAACTGAACACACAGGAGAGGGGCTGGACCACAAGTTGTAAAAATATGGTGTCATGGTACTGAGTACAACACAATATACCATGTGAGATGGCCAAATTACCTTTTAACAGTTCAGTAGTGCTGGGAGTGTAAGTACATGACAGGTATAACAGGCCCAGCGTCTCTGCAGATTGTGCAAAAGCAAAGAAAAACTTTGTTTTCTTATGTTATAACCTACCTGATGTTTAATCAGAAATAGAATTGGAACAGCAGGTAACAGTGCCAAAAACATGAGCTAATGGTCTTACAAGGTCAAAAATTGCTTTAAAAAAATCCATAGTATTGTGTTTTGGCACACTCGGAAACAATTACCTCCTTCAAAAGTGCTGAAAATATCTGAGCTACAGATTTCCTGATTTTTTTCTGTTGGGGTGATAAATAGTACAAATACTAGGTTTGAAAACAGAAGACTTCCTAAATCTTAAAGACATCTTAAAGGTGCTAGATAAGTATTTTTAAGGCTCAGCAAATAGAGTGTGTATCTCATTGCAAACATCAGCTGCAAACTCCACTCCTTCACCTTTGCTCTCCATGCATCCTTAATTCATGCTATTTGTTTGGGGTTTTTTTGACTGGAAGGCAGCTAGAAAACTTTTTTCAAGCCCTGAAATAAGTGATTTTGATTAAATTCAGCTTTAACTATAAAGTAAGTGAACCTCTATGTAAACATGTAACATTAGATTACATTATTTACTTTGAATTTTCATTAAGCAGCTGTCTTAGAAATGTTCATGTTGTGCTAATGTGAATAATATAATTATTGCTAAATCATTTAATTAGATTATTTATTTTTAAAAAGTCCTTAGCTACAGTTTGCTCTTAATCACTGTTTCAAATATATATAAATTGTACTAATGTCTTAAAGGGATCGGGTTTATGTATCTGCCTAAGGGAACAAAAGTTTTGTCTAGATTATATTGTTATTAGCTTTCTTCAGATAATTACCATATTGAATCAAAAATATGGTTCTGGCCAAAACCATGGAGAGATGAGACTCAATAAACTATAGCAATTTGACATGTGTAATGTATATAGAACCAAGGATGAGATAAAACTTATTTTTTATATTTCCCTTGTGCACATGTAGCATTTTATTTAATGGAATCTGAAAAAATGTTATCCATAACTATTAAGAAAGAATATTATGTGACTTCTAATTAAATTCCTTAAATATGTTGTGATGCAGTGTGAGCAGAAGTCGTTTAACTTCGAGCAACTAACAATTAAAAGGCAACCAAGTATTCATTTCAAACCTACATGGTTCATAGCAATTACTCTCTCTAGTAGCAGGGTTTGGCTGATTCATTTCTATTATTTATTAGTGGCATAAACTCACCATGGGCTATCTCCTGTTACATATTCTGGCCAGGACATCCAGACGGAAGAAGTCAAATTGAGTCACAAGAAGCCTTCAGGAGGGTGAATATTACAAACATCTTTTTTGTTCTCTCATTCTTGGAACAGTGTCTACAGCACACTTCCAGATGTCGCCAGCAGCTCATTGGGAGAGCAAGGGGGAGAAGGCAGCTTACTCATTTTAAGATGTCTCAGCTGAAAGAGTTATACAACTTCTTAATAATAATCATCATTATCAATAACATCATTTTTATCCAGGCAGATAGTTCAACCTATTGTATAATCAGAAGCTCTTTTTTTCAATGAAACCATATGAACAGAGAGAGTATTGCAGATATATCTGAATTTAAAAAAGCCAACCACTTTAGTATTTTTTTCACTGTAAAAAACAAATGATGCTGTCACTTCATCTAAAATTTGCTTTGAACTTTGGAATTGTTCAAACTTTTAATTAGAAAGAAACTTAATGGATTGTGCAATTTTGGGTCATGTTTTAAAGCCAAAAGGACTGATTTGAAATGCGTCTACTAAGCTGAATCCTCCAGTTCTGTTCAGCTCTGTTGAAACTGTATTTTAATAAGTGTCCAACAGTCTTGGAATTAGTAGTTCCAGATTAATGTAAATTCATTGCACACTTCATTTGGGCTTAAATGTGGCTTTGGAGCTGTAACAGAACTGGTGCTGAAATACAAAATACAGAGGCTATCTAGATGCAGAGTAGTATTATACTAATAAAATCCTTTCAATCAAAAAATCCCCAGCCTTACATGTGGTCTCCCAAAATGTATATTAGCTGTTCTTGGGGAACATCTTTTTGGTTTTTTGAACAAAAGGATGTTAAACATTTATTTCTGGAGTCTCATTTAGACTGTCAGAGGAAAAGGAAGGATGCTGATGCCTAGTGAGGTGGTTTATTTAAAATCAGAGAAGTATACCTAGTGCTTAAGACTGGAGTTAACACAAAAGAATTCTGATAGCATTGTTTACCAACTTCTCAGAAAATTCGTTTGGGTGTACTAAATATTTTAAATTATTTTTCAAAGCTGTGATGTTGCAAGGATTCTTTTTTTTTCACAATAGCTGTTATTAATGTATCTGAAGAGTGTACTTAGGAAACTATTTATCTGATTAGGGGAACATTTTTTTCTAATCTTACAGGGGAACTTTCAGTCTCCATGGTGAGCATTAATAGTTTGGTGATGCATATACTTTAAGGGACTTCTACACGCTGTTCACATTAATAGTTAAGAACTTAGACAAATATTTATCATTCATTTAAATTAATATGATATATGATTAGGCAAATCACTGTATTTATAGTCATTATGAACTGATGTTTATATCAAAGGTTGTTATGTAGGGACTAAGATCTCCAACATTTTATGGTACTGCATTTTCAGCTGTTTTACAACACTTCTATTTAGAAAACACTAGAAATAATGAAAATGTACAGACTAACCATTCCTTAATCTTTGTCAACGTGCAGCCATTTTCAATTTTGTTACCTGCTTTGAGAGAGAAAAGCAGTAGTAAGCCACAGCTTCTAAAATGTTGATTTAGAAAGATACATCTGATTCATAAGACACACCAAAGTCTCACAACTTTGGCCTTTTTATATTAAACCGAAGAGGTCCACTGTCAGGGAGTATTACTAAAACATGTACACAAGGGTTCCACATTAATTCTCTTAAGTTTTTTTACAGGGAAGCCTTTTTACTTTTATTTACATGTGTATTTAAGCATTGAATACTGATTAGCAATTTGTCGTTTAAATTTCCTGATTTGTGCCAATGAATTAAAAAATTATGTATGCAGAAATCATTGATCAAGTGCATATTTATCATGTCTACCTTCATCCTGTTCAGTGTTTTTTCCTTTCTGATAGCATAAAAATAGAGGTCTGCAGTCTTTGTGTTGCCAAAAATCTAATTTATAATTCTACAAATTCAAGAGAAAATGTACAAAACCCAAATAATAAAGTAGTTGTGCAGTCTCCTTATTATAGCCTTGCATTAGCCATTTTCAGAGATAGGATAAAAAGTAGGCTTCAGTGTCCCCAAAAAGAAAATGAGAATTGTTCCATTATTTTCATGACCTTAAATAGTCACACAGGCTGTGTCTACACTGTCAAACCTAAACTCAAAGAGTAAAAAAATAAAAATAGTATAACTGACATCAGTATAATAATAAAGGGAAAATTGCTGATTTCCCATTAAATTGGAGTTTGTGAGTCATATGAAATTAAACTTTCTTTATATTTTATTATGTAGTCCTCATTAGTTTCTCCATTACTTAAAAGTCCTTTCTTCCAGTTGTGAGTCTTTTGTTGATGTTCAGAACAAGCTGGCTCAGATTCACTTGCTGCTCTTGGAATCTGTTCTTGAACAATTCTTAGTTAACACTGCTGCCCATAGAGATACACATCCTACATGTTATTTCAAATATGTGGATTGATTTGCTATGCTTACATAGCTTTGGTGACTATCATTATGGGCAAGAGAGGGGAGCAAAGGAAAGTCATGATGATAACTCTAGACTTCTTTTTCGTTGTTGAGTCTGAGTTGCAGTTTGTCTTTCAGCCTGGGTAAAGAGCGACATGTGAAATCATTGCACTCCCTTACCAGAGTTAAGATAAATGTCATCTCTCTGTGTCTCTAGATGTGACATAAAACCAGATTTAGCCCCCTTTACTTTTGTGAAATTATTTCCTATATTGTCAAATACGAGGTGATGTGCGTATTTAACTGAAAGTGTGAAATTCTGTTACCAATCATAAGGAATGCTGACTTATTTCAGTTAATATTTTAGAACAGCTATCTTTTGTAACAAGTATTCTTTCAACTTGCTTTTTCTAGAAAGGGATTTTTTGGTTGGTTGGTTTTGCTTTCTTAGGGTTTCTGTTTGTTTATTATAATTTCATCAGGGTTCTTTTATGCATGACAGGAACTATAATTGTACTATTCTTGATGCTATGAATACCTGGCACATACCTGCTTTCATCTCTCTCTTTAATCTTCCAAGCAGCTTCCCTAGCAAACTTCATCCAAAGGGTACACAGAGGAATTGCCATGGCTATGTTAAGTTCTTAAAGGGGAACACAGAGAGCACCTTACTGCCTTTTCTGTATCTTTCTTTATTCCTTCACGAAAAAAAGAATCCTTTTTCTTTTAAGATTTTGAATATGGGCTTCCCAGTTTGCTTTGCCTGAAATGCTAAGTTGGGATGATACTGAGCTTTTATGGCCTTGTTAGATTCCCAGGAGTCCAACATATTCTTAAATTTCCATTTATACATTTATGTCCAGCCTAACTTGGTGTTCAGTCTACTTCCAAGTGTCAAGAGTCCAGTTTAGTGTAAAGCCTGTCAGTGAAAACGATGTATTTCTGCATTCATTTATGTACAGAGGCTAAGGTTGAATCAATAACTCTATTATGTACTCCAAAGGGAAATACTAGTTTGCTGAAGTTACTAGTGTATTCTTTAGCAAAAACTTTCCAGTGGCAACAACAACTGCATGTGGGTTTTTTCTGTTATTTATTGAGTTGGGATGTGTGTAAGTTTGTTTAGGATGGTGTTGATCTTTCAGATACCTTAACACTGACAGGTCTCACACTAACCTTGCCCTTTGCTGGTGCTGCAGGGTGGGTGACTGAGCTGTCTGAGACGCTACTGTAAGAGTTGTCTCCCAAAAGTTGAGCTTTGAATCTGCCTGGAAGTATGTATTAACTCAAATATTGGATTCATCCCTAATGCTATGCTAGAATATTTTAGCATAAACAGATATGATTATTATATATAATACAGTTTCAGATACAAAGATGCTGCTGAATACACTGTAAAAATTATATTATAAGTTATTAGTGGTGGCAGAAAGACCACCAGGTGTAGCCAGCTATTTGAGTCTTGGTTTCCTTGTGTAAGGTTATTACTCTTTGTTCTACAGACATTTATCATGTATTTGATTAAATTAAAAAAAAAATTCCAAGACTGAGAGGGCTTGCATAGCTGTGGTGTTACAAAACAGCTACAGTGAGTCCATGAAGCAGTTTGTCTATAAAAGCTTCTGTGTTTTCTCTCAAGCAGAAAGAGGACTAGGTGGTATATTTGTATCATGAATGTGGGAAGCTGCAGGATATTGCAGATGCTAAAAGCTTATACGGGTTCAAGCAGAAACAGGCGTGTTCACGGTAGATAAATAAGTCAAGATCTATTCAGTGCAAAATCTGTTAAGAAGTACTTGAGTTAGAAGTTCTTTGAGACTGGGATAAAATTCTATATAAATATTTCTGTGTGACTTTTCTATTCTTGTATTCTTGCCTGGGCACCTGCTTTTTTGTAATTTTTCACAATATTGTACTAAGTAGACCATATGTCTCTCCTAGTAGAGCTCTCCTTTTGGTTTGTATTTGCAAATTTTTGGCTTATGCAACTTTATAAACATGTTTTTAGTCTAAATTTGGTTCCATTTCTCCTTGACCTGGAAGCTGTATTCACTGGCGGGGGGGACGGTACGGTGCGAGGGCGAGGGGGACAGCGTAGAGATTAGCTGTGACAAATGCAAAAGATATGACCATGGATGACTGAGAACAGGGTCTTATTCCGATGTTATGCAGTTTAAACTGTAGAGGGAAATACTGTCTCTCTCACTGTTAATAGGGACATCCCTTTCATTTGTTGTTCAGGATTTACAGACAAGGACTTGGTGGGGAAGAAGCCTGCTTGTGTCCTTAGTTATATTGAATGTTCATTTTTGTTAACAAAGAACTAGTAACTCTACAGGAAATAATGAGCTAAGATGACAGGAAGGTAAATAGTTTGACAGCTTGTCTTAAAGACTCCTGTAGTAATTTTAGCAAGCAATCTCTTGTAGGATTAAAGATGCAATCATAAAATATTAGAGCTACTGACATAGCATATTTGTCAGTTCCTTACTTAAAGGCAAGAGTAGCCTGTTTGTGATAGGGCAGATTGCTGTTTTATTGTTAAATACATGTTTCTTCTGGTTTGTCACGTAGATAATTTTTGCATGTATAGTGTAAAATTTATCCATGTCAAACTTTGCATGTTTTTGGAATTGCTTCAACAATAATAAAATTAAGGCATTTTTATTGCACTTATTTGTAATTAAAGAATGCCACCTGATTTTGTTCCTTTCCCCAGTAATTCTTTTAGTTCAGATTAAGTAAGCAAAAACTTGTGCTAGTCTCACAACCTGACTTGATTTCAGTTGATTTAAAATCAAGATCAGTATCTGTCTGTAACTATTAATTTTCCAGAAAACTTCCAGCAAACTGTTAAATCTCTTAGCTGCACACTGCTGTGGTGTAGTGTTGAGCAGTAATATATGGGTTATAACTATTCCATCTCTGAAGTAATATCACAGCTAAGTACCATTTCCATTTTGCTTATGCAGCTTTTTTGGGAGGGACTATCCTGTACAGAAGCAAGTAATTAAAAAAAAAGTAAATCTTATAAATCCATGTGAAACTTTGAAGAACATATGAAACAGTGAAAATGGCTGGATGTCTTAGGAAAAATTATAATTTTGAAGTTCTGTGGACTTAAAAGTTTATGAATCTTTGAGAGTATATTACTTTTCTTTCTGAAAATCAATTTGCTTCTTTATTCAAGAGTGGAGAAAAAGCACAATTGTCTATGGTGGATTAAGTAGTTTATATATTCAATGAACATCAGTACCTTACTGCCTTGTTTCCTACTGCCTTTAAACAGGAGGAAAAACAAACCGTGTAAAACATTTATTGTAAGGAGATTATAAAACTCTCAATAGATTACATATACCTTTGTGGATGTGTATGGCATAATCACACGAAGAGAAGCACTGCAAAAAGCGTGTCTAATTGTAGATACTCTTTTCAGAGAAGTTTAGGGATACAATTAAAAAGTAAAAGAAACTGTTACTTTCTGTGTTATGTTTTAGTCTTTTTATTGCCAAGTTAGGTTCTTATAAGGAGATTCTGGCATCCTGTTAGAAAGACAGAGTTCTGAGTATTGGTCTAAATTGAGTTTGGATATTCACTCACAAAAGTTTTTTAGCAGAGGAGATAAAAACCAGACAAAACTTATAAGTACAACTAAAACAACAGAAATATTAGGCCAGCATAGGTTGCTTTTGATAATCATGAGATGTCTTGGACGAAATTCTCAGCTGCTTTAAACAGGGACTGCAGTTTGAACTCGGTGGAAAAGCAATAACTTATGCTAGCTCTGAATTTTTAAGCAATTTAATATGACTTTGATAACACTGAAGGATAGGGTTAATTGTAGGATATCTTTGCATTGCAAATTGTTTGTAACTTCAGTGTCTTCCTTTGTTTTTCCATTTTTTTTTCTTTTTTTATTGGGGGTGGGTAGTATTTATGTCCTTTTGACCTCCTCACTTTGATAGTACTGATTCATTCTCCGTACACTGGTGGTTGCAACACAGAATTTCTGAGTCTAAATGCACATTGCTAAGGTTTTTTTTCAGTAGTACATAACTTGATCTTACCTCTGTTTACAACAAGGAGCTTTACATTTTCTCAAACACTTTAATATGCTGTGCACTCCCAGAGAGAACAGAGAAAAAGGTTGTCCCTAAATAGTAATCTTTAGTCTCAGTTTACTAATGGTTGTATCTTATGTCACACAAATCATATTCATGTTTAATCTTAGTGAAGTGGGAATAAAAGCTCATGTAATGTTACTACAGTTCTTACATACTGTATAAATTTAAAAGTCACGTGTATGAACTCCTGCATGCAGTCTTTCTCACAAATGCTTCTAGAACATTAGCCGTTACCTCAAATGTTTTGTCAGCTCCTTGTGAGATCTGCTTTTACATGGCTGCCTTTTCTTTCTTAGTTTTCTTTACACTATTCTTTCACTCTCAGGAATCACGTTTGCAACATTCATCCACTGATTTACTTTGGCTTCTTCAACTTCTATGCTGTATTGCTCAAGTATACCCAGAGTGCAACCAGCGTTTTATTTTGTCCTCCCATCTTAAAACTGAGTGATCTTGCCTCATTGCCTACTCTTAGTAACTACCACCTGGCAAGTTGTCAGCATGAAGCAGTCCTTGGTTACTTCATGTTTGCTTTTCTTCTCTCTGATGGCTGTTTGTCAGTTCCTGCACAGGTACTTTATTTCATTCCTGTCCTCTCTGGAGTGTGGGGTTTTCAGTTCCACATGTCCTGTTTGATGAGCTTCTAATTGTGTTTCTTTGGCAGATACTGTTGTCACTCAAGTGGCGTCATTTACCCTGTGTGCAATATGCCAATCTTACGCACAGAGCAGAGGTATTTATTTATTCCATGTCTACGCAGAGTGGGGTGCTAGGTGGTAATTACAAAGCTAGCACACTGAACAAAAAAAAGGTCAATATATTTATACACTCCAGACTACACGAATACACATTTACTATAGTGACCATTGGCTATCATTTTGTCCCTCATCTCGATGTAACACCTCACACCTCATGTGTGATGTAACAGCACACCTCATCTCAATGTAAAGTGACAGTGTCTTTTAATTAATTTTAATGTGCAGACTCAAAGGGTGAGGGGGGGTACATCTTCTTGGTCTTAAATTGAGTCGGTGGTTGTAGTCTCCCCACCGCCATCTTTATCTTTTCCCAGTTACGCTGATTTGCACTGACTTCACACTTCTCAATCATCCATCTTCTGCAGTCTTCTGGGGTAGGATGTTCCCCTCTTATTGGTCTTATAGCTCCTCTTCAAAGGTATAGTTGTTAGTAAGGCATGCATTTTTAGGCAAACCTGGAGTAAGTCACTCCCTTATCTCCTGGTTTCTTCTTTTCAACTGCAGCAGTCTTAAATCAGTAACTGACCCTGTCATTGTTCTATTTACAAGTTCAGAATGAGCAGAATGGAAGATTTCCTAGCGATATCAATACTATTCCTAGCATTTACCAGAAATTTAACATTATCTAACAAAATTAAGCACAATTTTCAGATGTAATTACAGATCTATCATTTTCCTTTTGGGTTAATTTTATTCTTATTCTTTAGTTTTCTGTGTCTAATCCAAACCTGCAAGCTCTTGAAGCAGAGAGAAATGTGTTATTTCGCTTGTCAGTAAAACATCTCAAGCTTCTATGGCATACTCTAAAGATCTGGATTTTGCTAGTATGAGGAAAGTACCCCTGATTACTCCCTACTATCTTTTCAATTATATATTTCTACATTCTTTTAAAATGCAAGTTATTAGTTTAGATATCTTGAGAAAACCTTTTGAAATAGAGATTTTAAAAATAATTTTAAACCACTATTGAGTTAGTGCATTGACAAGCAAGACCTCAACAGCTGTAGTATTCATTTGCTTTAGCAAAGATTTGTGATCTTCCAGTAGTCATATAACACTGATTTTTTCCTTGAAGCTGTTATTGTAGTTAGGTAGTCAAAAAGGAGGCAGCTTACAAGGTGAGTTAGCACCTCTGAGTTAAGTAATTTAAAAGCACTGGTGAATGGGAATGCTTGGCTGTTTCCTCATTGGATTGTTCATAATTAACATTTTTTTCCCAAATCTACTGAAAGGCTTGAGTGTCTACATAAAAATTTAAAGGAACAACAAAAAGCAGAATAATTGTGAATCATAACTCTAATTCTACTTTTGTTGGGGTTTTTTTGTTTGTTTGTTTTTTGTTTTTTGTTTTTTGTTTTTTTAATTTGGTATATTGCTGTTAGCTAGTGTTGGTTTTTAAACATACCCCTGCTGTTTAGACTTTAGGTAGAGATGAGATTTAATTCATGTCAGTTGATTGCTGGTTCTAAATGATGATTATAAATTCTTGTATACATGTTCTACAGAAGCTGTTCATCTCTCTAGTTTGAGCAATACTGGAAAGAATGGCTTGAGTGTCTACATAAAAAATTAAAAGAACAAGAAAATACAAAATAATTTTCAATCAGCAAAGTGGGGATGAAGGATAAACATAATATCTACATTAAATTTGCTTTATCCAAACAATTGATTTTTTTCTGCTCATTGTGTGGTAAAGATACCCAGTTCTTGTAAAAAAAAAATTAAAAAAACCACATCCAAAAGCTCCACACATATTTCTAAGGATAAAGTGATGCTATAAGCATAGATTTGACTTGTTAAACCATTTGGATTTCAGGATAAAATATTTTGGGTCTGTACATGTGTTAACAGACTTTGATTAATTTCTTGGGGTCAGCTAGAGAAATCCAACTCCATCACCGCTGGGCACCTAATACTGATGTCTAGTAACAATTCCGAAAGGGCATAGGAATGAGCTGATGACCTGGTTCATTCACACCAGATCCTACAGAGCTTGAAGCCTCAGCATATTGCTGGTGAGGGAGAAGTGGGCATCTCTGCAGAGCTCAAATCCATGGCTAAGGAGCTCCTCAGGCAATAAAAGGACGTCTCCCCCATGCTTGTGCATGTGAATCAAGTCCTGTTTTATTCCAGAACTGAAAAATGGTCTAATTCTGCACAACTAAAGTAGCTTTTTTGTTTCTAAATATTCTCTTTCTTACTTCCATAGGAAGTGCGTTGTTTAAATGGAGGCTATTTCTTTCAACCCATTTTTTTTCCTTTTTTTTTTTTTTTTTAAACTACATCACTTTCACTGTGTTAGTCACCAGTTCTGTTACTTTTTCATCTTATTTGCATTTTTACTTCTGGGACAGAAAAAACAAAAGAAAATAACATTAAACAATCACAACTTGTGGTGGGAATGAATCTGGACAGATAAACTGTGCTGTTATGTCAGAGCCATTTTGTGCTGTTTTTATGTTTCACAAATGGGTAGGTGACAAAAAAAATTTCTATGTGTACTACATTTGCCCAGAGGGCAAGAGATAAACTCTGTAGTCATTTAAATTCAAGGACAGTTCATAACAGACTTGCCTGTTACTCCTGAGAAAATTTTTTCACTGTCAGAAGGACAGTTTGTATGGATGCAAATTTTCTCACCAACATCTCCCATTTTATGACACCACGTGGTGCATAATTGCATCTATATCCTCACAACACCAGTGGAATGTCACCATTAACTCTCAAAATAATAAACACCAGGATTTGTTTCTTTAGAATTACATTGCATGGAGCACATTTATTTTGTACAATGTGGAACAGAGACAATCTTTGTTGCACATGAGGCCTAAAGCAAAGTAGTCATCATTTGTGACTGTTTCTGCAGAAAAAAAATTACACTAAATGATTTAGAATTTTGTGTATGTCTTAAAATAACATTAAAAGGCATTTTTGTTATTTTATTCTTTATTGGGAATTTGATATTGGAAATTGTGAGTGATTTTTATTATGGTGAGGAAGATTTAATATATTATTTGGATTATGACCATGAGATTTATTCATAACTAATTATGGAATAACCACGTCAGTGGTCCATGTCTGTCTTTTTCCTGACATGTCCTATGTTCATTCTAAGGTCCTGTATGATTATAGGTACCCTTTGAGGGGACTATCATGGTAGAAAATAGAGGAAACCAATTTTTGTTCTTGGTATTTTAATATAGCTCCTATTAAGCAATGTGAAGCAACTAGATATTATCACATAGTATTATCTAATACTATAATAGGCCAATGTACTGTCACATGTACAAGTTATCCAGTGCTCCTGGTTGAGCATCCTTATGGATATGTTTTTCCTTTCTCTCTTGAATGCAGCTGTTTAATGGCTCTGTTTTGTTTCTTTGCTTGACAAGGAGTTTCTTTGATTTATGTTACATCAATCAATTCTGTAGCTTTATAGTTTATTAAAAGATTACATTTTGAATTCCAGGAAAGGGTTCAATAGTATATTTAGCCATATGTGGGCAGAACCTAATATTTACAAAAATCCATACTAAATTTTCAGAGGGGTGCTTGAATTTCAGGTTTAGTGCCCAGAACATGACTGTCTTTTCCTTGTTCCTTTAGATTCAGTGTTTCATTTTGGGAAGTTGTCTCTGCCTTGGTTTGCATATGTAAAGTAAGGGGATAATGTAAGTTCTTTGTCCTGTAAACTTTCATACTATGAGTTTTGCATTGTCTTAGTAGAGGTATGGTTTATCTGCTTTTATTCTGAAATTTCCAAGACTAATCTAATCATATGCTGTACCCTGGAGGAGATGTTTGGGATCTGACAGTTACCAGAGTTCAACTGTAACTTTCAACTTTTAGGAAAATATTTTAAATCCTGATTTTTTGGGGGAATTAATGTCTGTCTTTTAAGGGTATAATTTTTATTCTTAATTGGAGAAAAATCAAAATGCTAAAATAGAAACTTAAATGCAGCGTGGTATAGGGCTTTGAATAGTGAATAAATGAGTAGTTGTTTTTGTCTTGGAGAGAAAAAGTATTGTAAATTTTTTCAAAGATTTTTGAAAGCTCTCTTTCTGAATCATGGTTATCTGCATGTTTGCTGTTTTTAGGAGAAGGAAGGTGCTGAACAGAATTGTTGCATATGAATTTTTATGAATTTTATATTACACAACTCTTAGTTACAGTATGAGTGGAAACTAAAGTGTTCTTTCATTCTATGGTGGTTTTGCTTTCATTATTTACTGTTTACCACTGGGCACATAAGTGAGTTATTGGTTTGACCCCATAAAGAGTTGCTGCCTTCAGTAATGACTTAAAATATTTTTGCCGTTAACATATGGCTTATACTCCTGAAAAACTTACTTTAAAATCAGTAGTATTATGACCAAATTATTGAAAGCAGGAAGTAGGAATGAAAGTCTCAAAGGGTAAGAAGGATTGATGCAGTGGCACAACTGGAGGCGTCTATTTTCATTTCAGATATACTCGGGTGCCCCCTCCAGCTCTCCCTCCAGAATATCACAGATCTCCCATAAGGACCCCAATCTTTTTATTCATGCACCAAAGCTGGCTAATAACATTTCAGCTACTGATTACTTGATGTATATCCTGTGAGGATGTAAAGGATAAAGATCAGTTTTTAAATGTGTGCTTACTTCCTGTGGTGTGTGTTGTAGTTACCTGTACGTTATAACTACAATTGTTCAATTAGGTACTGAATGAAATGCAGTTTTAAGGGCTTTTAATTGTTGTATGACAAATTTTTGCTGCCTAGTAAAGGCACCATCAGTTGCATGTCCTATAAAACATTGAGTAGGAAAAGGAGTCTGTAAGACTAGAAGAGATGTAACATTGTAGAAACTACAAACAGAAATATAGGAGGTAGAGGAAATCTTGGAACAAAGTGCATGAGTTAATAAATGCTTGTAACTTTGGAAACCAAACTATTTTTCCTCTCTTCTTGCAGCAAATGCTATTTCAGGATTGCTTCAGGGGATCTCAGATCTTAAGGGAAATATTCATAAAAGGAGATAATGCAATCTAATTCAAGAGGGCAGTTGCTTCTCAGTACCTTATTTATGTTAAAAGATTGTCAGGAAACCATGTACAAAACCTATGATTGTAGCTGTATGATATCACCAATGCAGAGATTTATATGTAAACCTAGACTGTGTGAAAGGTCAGACATAAAGGAGACTCTGCAGAAGATTTGGATTCGGAAGCTGTCACGTGGAAGCTAAAGTTAAATAATTCAGTCTCCTCCTGCACTGGAAGGCAAAGCATAATATTGAAGGATTACAGTTCACTTACAATGATATTGCTAAGTAAACCATAGGGGGAAGGAAATGGAATTTCATTCCAAAGTGTTTTGAAACAAAGGAATTAACTCAACAGTCAGAATCCAATATAACTGTTAAGCAGGTATTCTTTATTGGCAGCGCTGGGGTCACCCTGGGGATTCTCCACCATAAGGGCTCCCTCGAACTAGCAAGGGACATCATTTACATACACACAAATCATACATATTCATTAGATTTCCTGGAAAGGGGTGTCTTATGATAATGAGTTCCCAGAATTCATTTACATAGTCTGAGCATGCGTAGTAAAAATAGAGTGAGGCTCTTCAGTGGTTGAGGGAAGAAGTAAGTGGTCTTCTTCACGGTGTTCGCTAGTTGACCTTCTTTCCAGAGCATGTGTTGTGAAGTAAAGTCCAGGTGTCTTCTTCCTAAATGGACAAGATCATCCTCCCTAGATTGTATCTCTGTGTCCTTTTGTTCAAGTTCCCCTCATCTTAGTTTGCCCAAATGCCGGTTGAAGGCTTTGAGTCTGCTATCACTGAGTTATACAGGGAGTGTTTTACTTTTGTCTAGGGAGACAAAGAGGCCTAGGGAAAACAGCTGAGGAGTAATTGGGAAACAAACACAAGCAAAACTGTCATGCATCACAATTTAGTCTTAATCAGAAATTCATTGGTTGGAGCCCTTTCAGTTTCAAGTTATATTTCTTTTGTATTCAGGTGATGAGCTAGTGTCACGACCCGGACTGGGAGCCCAAGGAGTCTAAAGGTTCTGTGATCCCCTTGGGTTAAATTAAGATGAAACAACACCAAACAACCAGTTAAAATCTTTTACTTGTGGTAGAAACAACTTAAACCTGGAAAAGGATGATAAGCAATGTGGTCTCTTAGAAATCTATAAGAAAGAAAAGAAAGGAAAGAAAAGAAAAAGGAGAGATAGAGTCAAAGAAATCTGGTCACCACCCCTGGATCCAGCGTTGTCTCAGGTCTGGTAATCTTGGGTGGTGGGTGCACACACAGCGAAGTTTTCTGTCGTCTTTTTTAAGTTGCTCTTATCAGCTGATTAATATACTAGACAAAGAGAGGCAGGTATTCCACAAACTCATTTCCATGAGAGATGAGGAAAAATGTGGAGCATGGGTTCTGCACATGCATTGAGGGGGAAATGGGGTACACCAGTCCCCTTGTCCAGTTGAGTTGGTGGTCATGCTCGCCCTGCCCACCTTCGTTTTTTCCTCAGTTCCCACAGTTTTTTGCTGACTTCATGCTTCTCGAGTAATCATCTGGCTTCTGGGGCAGAAATGCTCAACTCTTATCAGACCCTACCACTTCATCAGGCTTACACAATAGAGCCAGTGATCTCCCCTTTGAGGCTCATATAAGGAATCTGTCAATTCCTTAGATTTGGGAGTGGGGACATGCTTCCTTGGGAGACATTCCTTAGAGTAATTACAAAGGCCACAGCTTGTCCTTGAGGTTTTCTGGGTCAATGGATGTTTGAGGCATTACTTCCTTCAGTTTATTACAGCTATCAAGCTAGCCATCCCTATTACTATTATTATTATTATCATCATCATCATCATCATCACTACTACTACTACTATTACTATTATTACCTCTTTATTACATTGGCAAGAAAAAATAAATAGTGGTCAAAAAAAATGAATGCTTCAGTTCTGGGAAGGACAAAACTGATAGTGGAGAGTGCTTTTGTTTTTCTGTGCCTTTACTGGACTAAGCTTTTCTCACTGTTTTTACTCTGGCTGTTGTGTAGGTGGTTGACCAGATTGACACACTGACATCCGACCTGCAGCTGGAGGATGAGATGACAGACAGTTCCAAAACAGACACACTCAACAGCAGCTCCAGCAGCACAACAGCTTCCAGTCTGGAGAAAGTCAAGGTGCGGGGCAGCGCACCGCTCATCAAGCCGCCCGCACACCCCTCTGCTATCCTCACCGTGCTGCGGAAGCCGAATCCACCCCCACCTCCTCCACGACTGACACCTGTCAAGTGCGATGAGCCTCCAAGGCTGACTCCTTCCACCAATCCTGTCAAGACTAATGGTACCCTGCTGCGAAATGGGGGCTTGCCAGTTGGGCCCAACCGCATCCCAAATGGAGATATATGCTGTATACCGAACAGTAATATGGAGAAAGTTGCGGTGCAGCCTCTGATGCACAGACCTGAGAAGGAGCGGTGTCCTCAGCCGGGAGCAAGGGAACGGGTACGATTTAGTGAAAAAGTGCAGTACCATGGCTATTGCCCTGACTGTGATGTTCGGTATAACATTAAAAACAGGGAGGTGCACTTGCACAGTGAGCCTGCCCGTGTTGTGGGAAAGTTGCCACACCAGTGCCCTCCTCTGCCACCTCCACCACCTCCACTGCCTCCATTTCCTCTGGAAAATGGAGGGTTGGGGATAAGTCCCAGTAATAGCTTTCCTCCGCCAAGACCTGCGACTGTGCCTCCACAAACTGCACCAAAACCCCAGAAGACCATCTTGAGGAAATCAACCACTACAACGGTGTGATGTATGCCACTTGAAACAACTCTTTCTTTTATCTTATATATAAACATAAATAGGTAATGAGCACTTTCTACTTGAGCAATAAAAAGCCCCAATGTATTACTCCCTGTGTCCAGTGAAGTGGCATAAAAATCACATGGTAAGTACAAAGAAGAATGCTTGTTGATCTTACTTGTACTCACCAAAAAATGTCATTATGGCAAAGGATACTGAAAAATTATTCATGCTTTAACTCATATGTTGTAAACATCTATTGCAGTTTCATATCTGTAGCGTAGTTTAAAAGACAGTGAAAAGAAAGTTCAGTTTGAAATTACTGAGTGGTGATTCATGATAGATTTCAGTCTATCTGACATAAGGGAATAAACATTGCTCCTGGGCTTTGGGAAACTTCCTGTTTCTAGCAAGTACCTTTTAAAATGTCATTTGACGGAGCAAAGTGGAGTACCAGATAACAGGTTTTGACTGAATTCTAGCAAATTCATTTTTCTCTGCCTGACTGCTTGAGTGAAGGCATTGTGTGTGGAGGGGTGCAATAGGAGGCAATCACTGGACTTTCAGGCAGCTTGATCTTTGGTGGAGAAGTAAAAAAGTAGTTGAAAGGTATGTTGACATGGATTTGGAAAACTGTATTTCGCATTTTATTTCTTGCTTGCTCGGTCTGCCACAGCCAAGGTGAAGTACAGAGTTTTCAGATAAGCAAGGGTAGTCCCATTCAGTTCCCCCCTATTTCCACTGCTCCATCTACAAAATGGTAGGAATATTTTATCTCATGTGGGATGGCAGTAGATTAAAACAACAAAGTGCAGTCCTGTGTTTTTCACAAAGCTTTTGTCTGGTTCAAATCTCTTTTTGAAGGCAAAGAAAATTTTGCCTAAGGCCTTCAGGGATATCCATTTAATTCATGTAAAGAGCTTTAAAGTTGAAAAGCTCTGTGCTATTACAAAGCATTAACATGCAAAACAAGATATTTTACATGTTACCACATTTTGATGGTGAACTCAATATTCTTATTAGTTGAAAAAAAGTCCTCAGTGTTTTTAACTATTTTGTGAAAGAACATTCTTTTATTCTCACGAAGAGAATTGTGGGGACCTAGAGTTAAAAAAATCCAATCAGTAAAGAAAATCTGATAATAAATCTGTTATTTACAAAAGTTATGCCAAATTAATCTCAAATGGCCCAACAGCAGATGCTATATAAAAGCAGTATGTTTTTTTCAGCTGAAATGTAAAACGTACTCAATGACAAAACAATGAAACTAGACAAAACAGATTTTTAATTTAAATTTCCATTTACATACAGTAATAGGTATTAAACTGAAAAACAATCTTAAGGCAGTTTCCCTGTATACACATTATAGTACATTTATAGTATTTAAACCACAATAATAATAATAATAATAATGACAAAAATTCTAACAGATAACTACCCTTTGAAAACTTTTGCAGTAAACAAAGATTGTATTTTGTGCAAATACACAGGGTCTAAAGCTTCATGTTGTATTCCCTGCATAAAAGTGGCAAAGCAAGGAAATCATCTTAAATGCTTAATCATGCTTTTCCCATATGCTCCCACATGCTTTTCATGATGCACTTTACATTTTGTGTTGTTTGGTTATACTTATTCTCATGAGAGCTGTGGCCAAGTCCTAGTGCTTGCAGCAGGAGGCAGTAACTTGTTCTGCATGTGTGCAAGATCTTTGCTGCCCAAATGAAGTTTCTGTCAGGTGAATTCTGCTCATGCCCTGGGACTCCACAGCATCTCCCTTGCTCACACATTGAAAATCACATTTAAAATCACTGCAACAATGTGTTGACATATCCATATTGCATATCTACAGGTTTTTCTTTTAAAAAGAAAACTTCTGCTGTCTGTTTGACTTTTTCACTACTGTGGAGATCATAATTTAATATTTTTTCCATCTTAAAAGAGCTGCTGTGTACAAGAAATTACAGGATAATGCAAATCAAACATTGCATATTTCATGTAAAATGTTTCATTGTAAATTAGAGAAAATAACACTGAATAATTTTAGGGGGGAGGTCTGCTGCACATGTCTTACCTCACTTGGCTCAATTACTCCAGTATAGTCTCTTCTCTGATAGCAGAGCACAGTATTTCTTCTCTGGATTCTGCCCGTGGGCTTGTCAGAGTCTCATAAACATGTTAGTACCTCCAAATTAGATGCTCTACTCTATGGATGTGCATTGATGTACGTGTAAATTTCAGGTTTGTTGCAGTGCTAAATTTACAGTTCTCAGCTCTGGAAAGTTTAAGTGACATCTGACTTTCAGCATTTCATGTTCAATTTTGGTATCCAACATCTCTCTTGCAATTTCTCCTCTCTTTCAGAGGAGCTTTCTTGTCTCTTTCCCCATGCCTCCTGAGTACCCTTTCACAAACTACTGCCCTTCTTTGTGCATTTTCATGGGGGTAAAAGTGCTGTGTTAGAAAAACAGAAGATGCAGCTTTTCGAATTCAATGCTGCTTTTGGTCAGAAATGCAGTTTCCAAATGTGAAGGAAATACATTGTTTTTCTGCAAAATGTGCTTACTCTTGTGCTTTAACCTCAGCCAGCAGCCAAGCACTAGGCAGCCGCTCCCTCACTCCTCCCGCCTCCCAGGGGGATGGGGAGGAAATCGGACAAAAGAAAGTAAAACTTGTGGGTTGAGGTAAGAACATTTTAATAAATAAAATAAAAATAAAATAAAAATAAAATAAAATAAAAATAAAATAAAATAAAAATAAAATATAAAAAAATTATTCTCGATGAAAAGGAATATAACAGAAAAAAAGAGGGAAATAAAACCCAAGAAAAGACAAGTGATGCATAGTGCAGTTGCTCACCACCCACTGACTGATGCCTGAGCAGTGATCTGCACCCACTGGCCAACTTCCCCCAGTTTATATACTAACCATGACGTTCTATGATACGGAATATCCCTTTGAGAAGTTTAGGTCAGCTGTTCTGGCCATACTTCCTCCCAGCTTCTTGTGCACCAGCTCGCTGGCAGAGCATGGGAAACTGAAAAATCCTTGATTCAGAAGTGCTACTTAACAGGGACTAAAACATCAGTGTGTTATCAACATTACTCTCACACTAAGTCCAAAACACAGCACTGTACCAACTACTAGGAAGAAAATTAACTCTGTCCCAGACGAAACCAGAACACTAACCCAAGCTCTCTTTAAGGCACCAAAGTGTTCCAAGGTCTTTGTTAAATTATGCTATGAACATTGAATCAGTTCTGTTTTAATAAGAATGTCTCTGGCCTGTGTCCTATTGTAAGGACAGTATTTTCAGTATAACAATTTCACATTATTGACATGATAGAGTAAAATTCAGGTTAAAACAGGTAAACTTGCAAAGCATGGGAAATAATTAATTTTAAGCTTTGCAGCACTGTCTGGAAACTTCTAATAAAAATGACATAAGAAAGAATGCAATACTATATTCAGTGAGCAGTGGTTTTTAAATTTATATTAGGAATATGATCTCTGTGAAACATTTTTAAACACCTGTAACATAGCATATTTCACACCTTACTGAGGAAAATGCAAAAACTAACCAGAACCAAACAGGAATTATCTGCCTTTGAAACATAAATGTAATAACTCTGAGGTCGTATTTAGTCTTTTGCAAAGGTGTTAGTACCTGAAAAACTGAAAGGCAAATAACAGTACTCAGAGCTTTAATTCAACATCTGCCATCACTTTAGACTTCTGCTCAGTTTGATTCCCCAAAGGTATTTTAAAGTCTGAATTGTCCAGATCTAGATTTCTCAAATGCAAATAGAAGAAGAACGTGGTTTCTATCAACTTAATTAAGGAGATGAGCTTAGGAAAATGGAAATAAGCAATGAAAGTTGCTTAATTTATAATGTCATTGCTTAATAAAAGCTATCCTATGGATGCTATGTAAGAAAGGGACACTACGAGAGCAAAATCCAGTGACAATCCTGTTTAAGCCAGCTGAACATGAGCCAGCAGTGTGCCCAGGTGGCCGAGAAGGCCAATGGCATCCTGGCTTGGATCAGAAATAGCGTGGCCAGCAGGGACAGGGAAGGGATCTTACCCCTGTACTCGGCACTGGTGAGGCTGCACCTCGATGACTGTGTTCAGTTTTGGGCCCCTCACTACAAAAAGGACATTGAATTACTCGAGCGTGTCCAGAGAAGGGCAACGAAGCTGGTGAAGGGTCTGGAGCACAGGTCGTACGAGGAGCGGCTGAGGGAACTGGGGTTGTTTAGTCTGGAGAAGAGGAGGCTGAGGGGAGACCTCATCACCCTCTACAGCTACCTGAAAGGAGGTTGCAGAGAGCTGGGGATGAGTCTCTTTAACCAAGTAATAAGTGATAGGACAAGAGGTAATGGCCTCAAGTTGTGCCAGGGAAGGTTTAGACCGGATATTAGGAAGCATTTCTTTCCAGAAGGGGTTGTTAGGCATTGGAATGGGCTGCGCAGGGAGGTGGTGGAGTCCCCATCCCTGGAGGTGTTTAAGAGTCAGGCTGGCATAAAGCTTAGGGATATGGTGCAGTTGGGAACGGTCAGTGTTAGGTTAATGGTTGGACTGGATGATCTTCAAGGTCTTTTCCAACCTAGATGATTCTGTGATTCTGTAAGCACATGAGGTAAGAATCTTCAAAAAGGTCGTGGTTCTTTTTATCACGTAGTAAAAGTCACTGTTCTTCCTTCTCTCATCTTCTGGAGTTGTTACACCTTTCATCACATTGTCCATTGTTCATAGGAACAAGAAAAGATTCCAAATCTTCATCCTCCTTTTTTATTATCAAATCAGTATTTTATTTAAAATGTTACGTGAAATGAGTGGACTGCAGCTTTTGTTAACTTCCTTCAGATAACTTGAAGCAAACAAGAGTGCAGCATGAATTCTTTAATTACCAGAGGGAGTTGTGTGTGCCCTTTGGACCTCCTCAAATGTCTTTGTTTCCATGTTCTAACTATACCTTTCCTTTCAGTGATACCATGAACAGTAATTTTACATATGGAGATATAATCATGCTATGGCTGCTCCATTACTTGTCTGATTTACTCTTGAAGTAGGCATGAGTACTGGGCACATATTTTTACAGAGGCAGCATTTCTCATTCCTGGTTTCTATGTATGCTGTGATCTATGCTTTTTCAGAGGGGCTGTGTGTATGTAGAAGCAAAATACCTATCCACTCTTCAAACTAGTAATAATAATGAAAGCATCAGGCTTAGAGCTGCAGTAAGGTCTTGTAAGTGAGGTATGTGGCAGAAGAAATGTCTATGGTAAACTATGGTATGTTTAGAAAACTTAATCTGAAAAATACTTGGCACCTATTGAATTTTGTATTTTGTAGGGCAATGTGTGATATATAGCCTGCAATAGTTAACACGCTGCAGCCTAGCATTTCTGAACCTATTAGCACAGACCGTGCTGTTCATAACTGAAGCAGCAGCAACAGCAGCACTGGTGTTACTGGCTCAGCACACTGCAGCGCAGTGTGTACAAACTGCAGTTCTGCCTCATCTTTGGTAGCAGTTACATGGTGATGGTTTTTAAATGGCAAAAACTAGCGGGGGTTTCATCTCACTGTCCAGCTCAGTGGTGGAGAGCCCAAAGGAGCAAGTTTCTCTCTCAGTCATGATTTTGACAAGGTATCTGTAATACTCCACCTTGGGATAGCTCTGGGGAGTTTTAATTCTTTAATTCCTGATCTTAAATGTTTTGACATTTGACTACCTCATGTTGGTCAAAGAGCTCTCTTATTAGCTGAGACTGGAGCTGCTGGGATAAAGGGACTTGACCGGCACTTGACTTGATCCTGCTGCAGGAGAGTGGCCTGTGCTCTTGTCAACATGTGCAAGCTTGCTACTGTTCACTGTTTTTTCACGTTTGTTCATGCATGGCAAAATCTCCATGTTACTTATGTGGTTGAAAGTTTTTGTTAAGAAGTTGCACCATGCACTGTATCCATCATGTGGGCCACATTATTTCAGTAGTATAAGCAGGTAGGACCATGACTGTATTTAGGTTGACCAGTCTTTTGTGATGCTGAATCTTTGGAAATTTTGAGGCAGAGTTTTCTTATTGTTGAGATTATCAGTCTTCTGTCAAATTATAAAAATAAGGTGAGAATCTCTCATGCAGGTATGACCAAGAACTAGAACCTTTCATATTTTGCAGATATTGCAAAAGTTTTTGATATTGCAGACCTATGTATCGTTTTGTGGTGTGAAAATGTTTTTTATAGATAGATGAGAAAAAAGCCAGATCTCATCCAGAAGTAGGACATAAATTGTACCTGATAGCCAGTCAACAGCAGTGCTTTGACCAGTGAGTAAGACCAGGACCATTCTGTTGCCTTGCTTGGGGAATATAAAGAGCAGATCTCCAGAAATTGCTGTATCTTCTCAAGAGAAGAGTATTTTTCTTTCATCTTGAAATATTTGATGTATATACTAAGATTCTTTTAAGGAACTGAGCACAGTCAGTCTCACTGTTGGTTATAAGTGATGTTCATAATAAGAAATTGCATTTTTATAAGAGTTTTCTGATCTCAGATCTGTCCCTTTATGTTGTTTGCCTGATCTTTTCACTGACTTTTGCAATCTTGCAAACAATAATGGGAAAAAATAATTTACATAAGAAGGGAAAAGTAATAGGTAAGTCATGAAAAAAAGGAACTTTGAACAAATACGTTAAAGTGTATTCTTAAGCAGGCTTGAATGATGATGACTACATCAATCTCAGAGTTTGTTTTTCTTTAAGTAGGGTTATTATAATTACTTTAAACTTAATCTTGAATGACTTTAAGCATGAAAGAGCAAGAAAAAAATGTCAGTGACAGAATTTTTCATAGAAGTGTTTATTTCTTTCAGTTCAATGTTGGCTTTGCCAAGTAAGAGTTATTAATGCATGTCAGTCTCCTTCCTGGATAAATTAACATGTGAAAAACAGAACATGATGATAATATCTTTTTGTATAAATCTCTAATGCCTACAAAATATTTTGTTTTTCATTTTTTGCAAATACAATGATGATTGTGTGTTGGTGCTACAAATTATATTATCTTCTGTCACCAAGGAGTAACTAACATACTGTAATTCTAATGGATAAGTGTTTTCTTTCAGTTTCACAATTTCAGCGTGGTTACATGGTTCAACTTTATAATGTTAATTTTGGGCTTCTCACCCATGTGAGATAAAACATTGTGTTTAGCAGTCATTAAGATGAACTACAGCTAACACAGTGGAATATGACTTTTGAAACAAAGCCAGTGTACTTTCCTCACACCCACTGCAAAAGGGTTGATTGCAGAATCCTTCTGGTACTACATAAAAAGCTGTTTGTATGTCTGTATGTTCCAGTTTCTTTCTTGTTTATAAAAAAGATTGCATAGTGACATCTACTTCGGTAAATGTTAGATTTGCAAATACGTGATATTAGGAAATACTGATTCTCTGAAAATACAAAGCAAAAGAAAAACCTCGCTGATTCTCACAATATCATGTATTTACTCTTATGAGAAAACTATATAGCAGTTATTTCTCAATAGTGTGTACATATGAGTGTATAACAATAGTGTATGAGGAAAGGCACTACTACGTAGTAATTGTTACAGATGAAAATGCACTTCTTTTGCATTGGACAGCAATACCTCTTTCTGTACTAATGAAATATATGAAGGAAATGGACTGGAGGCAACTTCCAAGTTTATCTGTATCTGTGTGGACCAGCTTCCTCATACTGTGTTGTTGAACCAGTCCAGTTGAATCAGTACCAAAAAATGGACAGATGATAAAGTGATTTTTGTTTTGCATGCTTTCCTTCTTTTGTTTTGGGTTATAAGACAGTATTGGTCTTTCTGTATCTGTAAGAAAGAGAGGCTTGTTTTTTAATTTATTTAAAGCATGGGACACACATATGCTTGTGAAATTAGTCTAGCACAGTGGGTGTAGCACAGGCAGAATCAGAAATAATAGAGCCAGGCCATTCTGTCCATGCTGGAAACAGCAAAATTCATCTGTATTTGAAAGCTGCCTCCATTTACTCCAGCAGCTTTAAACTACAGAGATTTTGAAGAATGTTCGTAAATGAATCTGCTGATACCTTAACTTGTACTACTAGACGGGAATGTATTTGAAATGCGTGTCTCTTTTTAGTTCACTGACTAAATAAAGAAATAAAAGTACCTTTTGCTGTTTAGGATATAACTGCTGATAAATTTAGAATGAGATTCTAATGAATTAGTAAGACTTTAATACCTCTGGGACTTGTCCATTGCATACAGCGTGGAAGAAGGTATGATGCATAGCCACACTGCCCAGGAGGAGCACTGGGAGGCGATGGCAAACTTCCTCCTGGAGGGACTGTGTTCCTAGCACTGCAGCATTTGTAGACCTGATAATAAATCAGATATAAGGGACATATCTCAGTAGCCCTTGCATAGCCAGAGAGGTGTGCTGGTCAGCGTAGTAAGAAGGCAGTGCCTCAGTGCACTACAGAAACCACAAACCACACAATTTGCTCAGCCCAGGGTTTAATTCTACCAGAATTATATAGTGTTTGGGTAGTTGGACGGTTTGGCTTTTTGTACCCTTCATTATCTTCTCCTTCCCTACTCCTCCCTTTCTTTCTCTACAAATGCACAGTAGCGTAAGAATGGGATAAAGTTTACCTCTAAGTGTTTAGCTTTATTTAATGTGGATCAGTATTACTAAAAATTATTAGATGTGACAATAAAAATATTTGTAATGGATATTCAGATACTCTCAGTTCACTTTTAACTGGAAACGTGCCAGTCATCAACAGTCAGTGCTAGGAGTTGAACAAGAGAAAAAACTATTTTACCTTCCTTGCCTTAGCATGCATTGACTGGTGCTGGACAGCCGACTTGATTCCCCATACTATCACTGAATTTACTTTTAAGCAGATGATTGAAACTAAGGTCTCTGTGGTTGTCACAAACCTAAAGGTGTTGTATTTCACAGATTGAGATCTGTCTGTCACAGATCAATATATTTACAGCGTTATGGTCAGTGCTTTTCATCCTAAATATTCAGAATAAAGATTCTGACACTGTCCTTCATGCTTGAATATTGAAGGAGAGAAGAGAGTGGGCATTTTTTTATCATCTCTTTGAGCAACATCAAAATCTTTCCATCAGAAACCTATGTAGTTTCTTTTCAGAACTGGCCTGGCTGCCTAGACTCTGATTTTAGACTGAAGACTAAAAGGCTGAGGTTCCCTGGGGCTCTCAACTTCCCACCAAAGTATAGGTAGCTCAGGAGGACTGTTTGTGTAGATCATAGTAGTAAATCTATCAAAAGACTGAAATAAAACGCTTCTTTCCTGAAACAATTTTAATGGTATATTTGTTTCCATGAATTTTTTAATAACTCTTTGTTGTTCTGAAGTGAAATAAAACTTCTATCAAAATGCTGTTATTCCCTACCAATACAAATACTCCTAGCTTTTGCCCAGTCAAGTCTTTCAGTCAGCATATGTCATGGACAAGAAAATCTTACAGAATGACTGCTGCAAATGTAACAACTATCCTGTGTGTATATGTTTGGTGGAGCATAGGATTGCTTGCTGCTCCCAAATAAGCCCTTATTTTCCCAATGGATGTTAACAGGACATTGTGTACAAATTTGGAATTGCAATTTTCTTTTTGTATTGGAAATCAAACCTTTATGTTGTTTCATTTGTTTCCAGAGAGCTGTAATATTCAATGTGTGGCTTGTGCCAAACAGTAAAATGTAGGAAAGCAAGCTTTGCTGTGGTGGTTTAGCCCCTGCCGGGGTCTGAGACCACGCGGCTGCTGCCCCTCCCCCTCAAAGGGAGTGAAATGCAAAGCCCCGAGACTGAGATAAGGAAAGGTTTAATACAACAGTGCAACAGCAACACACAAACAATAACAATAAGAATAACAGTGATAACAATGAACAGAGCAAAGTATATACCGATACAGCAGTGAGAGAACCGGCTGCACCAACCCACGCAATCACCGATTCTTCCCGTGCTGGCGCCAGGATGTGAGGTCAGCATGGTATATGAATAACCTGGCTAGAGCTCCCCCCCACTGCTGGGGAAACTTAACCCTATCCTGGCTAAATCAGGACATTTGCATACTCCAAATGTCTAAATACATGATCAACAAATATCTCCTAAAATATGTTCACTGTTAGGGCTTAAACATGCTTAGATCTTCCATTGAATGGAAACCAGGAATCAAGTATTCGAAATATCCTAACTCTGCTATTTTAAAATGCAAGGAAAAACTGAGTTTCTTTCATTCACCAAGGTTTCTACTTGTCCAAGTTTTAACCTCCAAGTGTGTAATACTCCTGATGATAGAAATGGGTAATGACAGTCTCTGCCTCTAGAGAATTTACCAGTCTAGATTCAGGAAATATCTGACGCCATCAAGCTAATTTTATACTAGCTGACTTGGTGTCCCGATCCAATGTCAGGGGAGGTTTCAATACGATCCCAAGAGCGAGATTAAGACACAAACAAGGTCAAATGCCGTATACCCAAACCAGGTTTTTATTATTAAAGAAGTGAAGAGGGGTAGTGGTAGGACAGAATGGAAGGAAAAGGCAGAAATAAAGCAAGGATGCAGGATAGGGCTGCAAGAATAGTCACCACCATGGATCCAGCAACGTCCCGTTGGTCCTCAGTCTTCAGTTCTTCGGTGGTGGGTGCACACAGATCTGGCTTCAATGGTAGATGCACACTGAGAAAGTTTTCTGCTGCCTTTTTAAGTTCATAGTATCCGCTGATTAACATATCTGCCCACCTTTAGTTTTTTTTTCTCTGGTCCAACAGGTTTTGTTACATCTGGCTTCAGGGCAGGAACCTTTGCCTCCTGTCAGTTCATTAGCAATGCAGGCATGGTGTCTGGCACACACAATAGAGCCACAAATGGCTACAGGATGGGGCAACTCAGCACAGGTCTGCCCCTTTGAGGCTGGTCTAAAGAGTCCGGACAATGCAACCGCAAAGAAGTGGGGGGGTGCATCCTTCAATACACTCCGGCTTCTCTGGGAGACATCCCCCAGACCAATTCACAGGCCGCAGCAGCTTCTCTTGGAAGTTTGCACAGACACAAGCAAGCTTTGAGGCAGTCATAGGACATTTCAGTCTCTCACACTTGGGAACAAGAAAGTATTCAAACTGGACAGACTGTATAGTGTGCAGTCCTCCAATAAAATATATTTTTAGTTTAGAGGGACCTAAAAGAATAAAGGGATACCAAAGAGATAAATTACAGACTTCTCACGTTTTACTATATATACAATGATTTTAAAGCTTAGATTCCATTCGTACTGAGGGAAAATCAAATGGTGTGGAGGACAAACAGATTGATGAATGCTGGTGAATAAATGTCAGAAGAAAAAGTAAAAGCAATGTAACATTTTACCAACTGGCCAAAATACAGATTTTATTTTAGCTTCACAACAGTAATGTGTTAAAAATATGTTTTACTGCAAGATAGGTGGTAGGGGTAGACATACATGCTCAGCTCAACCCCGTGCAACAGAACTAGACAGAGAAGCTGAAAGTGGATCGTACGTCTTGACTTCCCTGGGATTTTCCATTGGGATAGGTGTTGCTTGTTTGGCTGTTGTTCCATAATCATTTATACTTGATGTGCATCTACAAAGCAGCTTTTCAGCTGTACAGCCTTGGTCTGGTGTCATTCAGTTGAATTAGTCTGTGTTTCTGGGTATCTGTGTCAGGTTGCCATTGCCAGGTACACCAGGTGCTACCCCCTGCCCATTCTTCCCTAGCTGAAGTGGAAGGTCTTAGAAGAGCATCCCAGGCAGTGCCAGATCCTATCTGCTGTTTTCGTGTCTCAGTTTGGACACAACCAACCTTCTCATAGAAGGAACAAGACTTCTTAGGAGTCCATTATTAACCTTGGTCTTGTAGCCCTACTTCAGAGATTTTCCTCTACACTTCCAGTTGTGGGCAGTGATATTGGAAGAAACAGATGGACCCAGCCTATTACTACATGGCTCTGTAGCTGATGTCACTACTGTAATTTTGGGCTTTTTGATAATGGGATGGTCTACACAACACTAGGCCTGCTGACGTCAGATGGGATTCATCTTTCTCAAATGGGGAAGAGGGTTTTTGTTCATGAGCTAGCAGGGCTGATTGACAGAGCTTTAAACTAGACTTGAAGGGGGAAGGAGGTAGTATGAGGCTCGCCCATGGCAAGCCATGGGATGCCAAGCCAAGGTTAGAGGGATGGGGTGCTAGCAAGGGCCCTCGGGCTGTTGCTCTGAGACTTGTTGGGTATACTGGAGCACACTTGAAGTCTTACGGAGATGAGCAAGGGCTTCCTGAAGTAATCGGAGCCAACAAGGAACACTGGTGAAACACCTCAAAAGAATTAAAGTCTGTTCCTCTAAAAAAGTGACAACAGCCAACAGCCCAGCTGAAGTGCTTGATGGGACAAATTCCATGACTGGAGTGCGACTACGAATAGCTACAAGCTGTTCAGAAGGGACAAGTGAGGAAGAAGGGACAGAGGAGTTGCCCTCTATGTCAAGAATTGGATAGATTGTGAAGAGCTGTCTGTGAAGAATAGCGATGAACAGGTTGAAAGAATTGGAGGCTGAGGCAACAAACAGGACCTTGTGGTTGGTGTTTGCTACAGGCTGCCCAGTCCGTGGGAGCCTATTGACAAAGCCTTCTTAATCCAGCTACAGGAGGCATCATGCTCACAGACTCTCATCCTGCTGGGAAACTTCAACCAACCTAACATCTACTGGAAAAGTAGCATGGTGAACTGTAGGCAATCCAGGAGACTCCTGGAGTGCATCAAGGATAACTTCTTAAACCAGGTAATATAGACAGCCCTAGCGGAGGGGGTGTGTTACTGAACCTATTGGTCACCAATGCAAGTTAGCTAATCAGTGACGTCAAGACTGGAGGCAGCCTGGGCTGTAGTGATCATGCACTGGTGGGGTTCAGTCCTGAGGAATATGGGTCAGGAGAGGAGTAAAGTCACGACCCTGAATTTTAGGAGAACAAGCTTCCAGCTCTTCAAGGAGTTTGTCAATGGGACCCCCTGGGAAACTCCCCTCGTGGACAAGGATGCAGAACAGAGCTGGCAGATCTTTAAGGGTGCTTTCCATAGAGCACAAGAGCTCTCAATCCCCAGGTATAAAAAATCAGGAAAAGAAGGCGAGAGACAGGCATGGATGAGTCAAGACCCGCTGGTCAAACTAAAGGGCAAGAAGGAAATGCACAGGCTGTGGAAGCAGGGACAGTTATCCTGGGAAGAGTATAGGGACATTGTCTGCTTGTGTAGGGATGGTGTCAGGAAGGCCAAGGTGCAGCTGAAGCTGAACTTGGCAAGGGTTGCAAAGAATAATAAAGGCTTCTATGGGTATGTCAGCCAGAAAAAAAGCCAGAGAAGGTGTACCACCCTGATCGATATGATTGGCAAAGTGGTAGCAATAGATGAGGAGAAGGCTGAGGTACTCAGAAGCTTTTTTGCCTCAGTCTTCACTGTCAGTGTCTCTTCCCACACCCTTCGAGTGGGTGGACCTCAAGGCAGCAACTGGAGGAGCAAAGTCCCTCCCACTGTAAGAGAAGATCAGGTTCGAGACCACCTGAGGGACCTAAACATACATAAATCTATGGGACCCAACAAGATGCATGCCATAGTCCTGAGGGAATTGGCTGATGTAGTTGCTAAGCAACTCTCCATGATATTTGAGAAGTCATGGCAGTCAGGTGAAGTCCCCAGTGACTGGAAAAAAGGAAATATTGCACCCATTTTTAAAAAGAGTGGAAGGGAGGACCCTGGGGACTACTGACTGTCAGCCTTGCTTCTGTGCCTTGGAAGACTGGGGAACAGATTCTTCTAGAAGCTGTGCTAAGGCACATGCAGGACAAGGACATGATTCAAGACAGCCAGCATGGCTTCACCAAGGGTTGCCTGACCAACCTAGTGGTCTTCTATGATGGAGTGACTGCATCAGTGGACAAGAGAAGAGCCACAGATGACATCTATCTGGACTTCTGTAAGGCCTTTGACATGGTCCCCCACAACATTCTTCTCTTTAAATTGGAGAGATATGGATTTGATGGATGGACTGTTCAGTGGATCAGGAATTGGTTGGATGATTGCATCCAGAGAGTACTAGTCAATGGCTCAATGTCCGGATGGAGATCAGTAGATCAGTGACAAGTGGTGTCCCTCAGAGGTCTGTACTGGGACCAGTACTATTTTATACCTTCATCAGTGACATAGACAGTGGGATCAAGTGCACCTTCAGCATGTTTGCAGACAACACCAAGCCGAGTGGTGCAGTTGACATGCCTGAGGGACGGAATGCCAAACAGAGGGACATGGACAATCTTGAGAAGTGGGCCCATTTGAACTTCATGGGGTTCAACAAGGCCAAGTGCAAGGTCCTGCACGTGGCTCAGGGCAACCCCTGGTATCCATACAGGCTGGGGGATGAAGGGATTGAGAACAGCCTTGCGGAGAAGAACTTGGGGATACTGGTGGATGAAAACCTGGAGATGAGCCGGCAATATGCACCTGCAGCAGAAAGCCAACTATCCTGGGCGACATCAAGAGAAGTGTGGCCAGCAGGTGGAGGGAGGTGATTCCCCCGCTCTGCAGGGAGGATCAGTTTGGTGCAGAAGCTTGAAGAAATGAACTTCTCTGGGCGTAGTGTAAGTGTTGCCCTGGCTTATGTCCCTGAACAGGTGTGAATGGTTCCTCTTCAGGGTCTTTTAGATGATCACCCGAAGGTATGCTGGTGCCATTTTACATGAGTCATGGTATAACCACAGTGATGTCTTTGTATAATGGTAATATGGTAGCTGGTAGTGTAACTCTTTGATTTGATCAGCAAATACTTCTTCCAGTGAGTGAACATCTCCAATCTTTTACCATCTTAATTAGATCAGAGCGCATCTTTCTAGGGGAAAGTTATTAATAAATAACAGCCATCACAATACCAAAGTTACTACGTTAAAATGACAGGAATGTTTTAGCTATCAAGCAAAAAACTCTATAGGCTTTGGAGCAAAGATGTGTAGTACTAGGAAAATTAGTAAAAGATTTTTCACTGGGAGGGTTATGGGTCCCTTCTAACTTGAGATATTCTATGATTCTCTGAAAAATGTATTCTGAGTGCTACTACAGCAGGCAATTATTAAACATTTGCAGATGGTAACCATGCATGTAACTGTCTTTCAGAGAAAGTATTTAGCACAGAGCTTTTCTGTTTGAGTATGAAAGAGGATTCATTCTATAGAGAATTAGAATTTAGCATGGTGAAGTACAGGCCAGGCCACATACCTGGGCACCTGAGGTAGGCTTGCTTGGTTTAGTGACTATGTGTTGAAGCAGTGATTCCTAGAGATTTACTAGTCCTGATGAGCAAGTTGAACAGCAAAAGCAGTGTATTGGGTTTGCATGGCAAGGTTTTGGTAGTGGGGGGGTACAGGAATGGCTTCTGTGAGAAGCTGCTAGAAGCTTCCCCTGTGTCCGATAGAGCCAATGGCAGCCAGCTCCGAAGACAGACCCACCACTGGCCAAGGCCAAGCCCATCAGTGACTGTGGTAGCACCTCTGTGATAACATATTTAAGAAAGGGGAAAAAACACCCAAAACTGTGCACTTTCAGCCAGAGGGAGGAGTGAGAATATGTGAGAAACAACTATGCAGACACCAAGGTCACTAAAGAGGGAGAGGGAGGAGCTGCTTCTGGAGTCAGAGCAGAGATTCCCCTGCAGCCCATGGTGAAGGCCATGGTGAGGCAGGCTGTGCCCCTGCAACCCATGGAGGTCACTGGTGGAGCAAGTCTCCACCTGCAGCCTGTGGAGGACCCCACGTTGAAGCAGGTGGATGCCCGGAGGAGTCTGTGACCCCTAGGGAAGCCTGCACTGGAGGAGACTCCTGGCAGTACCTGTGGAACCATGAAGAGAAGAGCCCACACTGGAGCAGATTTGCTGGCAGGACTTGTGACACTGTGGGGACCCACACTGGAGCAGTTCATGGAGAACTGCAGCCCATGGGAGGGACCCCATGCTGGAGCAGGGGAAGAGTTTGAGGAGTCCTCCCTTGAGGAGGAAGGAGCAACAGAAACAATGTGTCATGACCTGACTACAGTCCCCATTCTGTATCCACCTGTGCTGCTTGGGGAGAGCATGTAGAGAAAATCAGGAGTGAAGTTAAGCCCGGGAATAAGGGACGGGGAATCACAGAATCATCTAGGTTGGAAAAGACCTTGGAGATCATCTAGTCCAACCATTGACCTAAAACTGACAGTTCCCAACTACACCATACCCCTAAGCTCTATGTCAGCCTGACTCTTAAACACCTCCAGGGATGGGGACTCCACCACCTCCCTGGGGAGCCCATTCCAATGCCTAACAACCCGTTCTGTAAAGAAATGCTTCCTAATATCCAGTCTAAACCTTCCCTGGTGCAACTTGACGCCATTCCCTCTTGCCCTATCACTTATTACTTGGTTAAAGAGACTCATCCCCATCTCTCTGCAACCTCCTTTCAGGTAGTTGTAGAGTGCGATGAGGTCTCCCCTCAGCCTCCTCTTCTTCAGACTAAACAACCCCAGTTCCCTCAGCCGCTCCTTGTACGACCTGTGCTCCAGACCCTTCACCAGCCTCGTTGCCCTTCTTTGGACACACTCAAGTAAATCAATGTGTTAGTTTTTATTTCTCATTACCCTACTCTGATTTGATTGGTAATAAATTAATTTTCCCAAATCATGTCTGTCTTGCCCGTGACAGTACAGTAATGGGTGAGTGATCTCTCCCTGTCCTTATCTCAACCCATGACCCTTTTGTTACATTTTTTTCCCATGTTCAGCTGAGGACAGGAGTGATGGAGTGGCTTTGGTGTGCACCTGGTGTTCAGGTCCAGGGTCAACCCACCACAAGCAATGTCTAAGAGTGACGAGATCTAGTGAGGCTGTTACTGGAAAACATCCTTGTCTTATAATCAATCGTCATAAGAAATAATGCAAATTAAAAAATCAGGAAAAATAAATTTTAAAAAGTTATTTCATACTCTTAAAGCTTTTCTGGAAGTTAAAATTTTTGGGATATGAGTTGCTTTAACTTAAAAAAATGTTTAGAAGGAAGCTTATTAATGAATTCAGTGGAAATAAGGTTTCTGACAACAAAGGACTTATTAATATAGTAAAAACACAAGGTACTGTTGCCTAAGTTAATAAAATCAGACTAGAAATAAGCTAAAATTTTGTAACAGTGAGGTTTGTAGCTACTGGAGCAAATTCCTTGGAAAAGTAGTCAGTAATCCACACTATAAATTTAAATTGGACATCTTTTAGTATAGAGACACACTAAGTCTGAGGAAATCACTTTGAAGTTCTACAGTGGTAAGCAAGAGGGCAAAGTAATTTGCCCTAATGCTCTCTGTTAGCCATTAAAAGAACTGATACACCTTTCATAAAAGACAGGTGAAAAATATATCTTTCTGATATTTCTATCCTGTGCAATTTTGTACTTGACAAAGAAGAGAGATGAAATAAAACAGTTAAGCATGCCAGAAACAATGGAAAATTAAAATGTAAAACCTTTTTTTATAAACAGGCACAACTCAGTACAAATTGTGCAGTGTTAATGAATTTCTTCTACTAGTATGATGACTTGAAATGAAGGGGTTGGATGCGTTTTATGCAGATATATGGAAGTGCCTCTCTACCTTTTAGAATTATGGTTTTGGAAAAAAAATCCTTTTCCAACAGACCAGCATACTCCAGATCAACCATAGTGACAAATCCTTTGGCAGCCAGTCAGCCTCAGAATCATTCTGTGGATGCTGCCATAGACAAATGCTCTTCAATTCCCACTGCTCATGTGGCTTAGTATACATTTAACCCTACCCTGTTTTCTGGAAAACCATCTTAACCCATCTCTGCAGCTCATTCTTATGTCATCCCTACAGTAAGTCAGCTGCAGACATCTTTGCAGTGAAGCAGCTAACCAGATGGGTGACCCAAGCTATCTGAAAAAATGTTTATCCCCAAAATTGGTTTGTTGATCAATGAGACAGTCTATGAAAGAGGAGAGAGTGGATTTTTTTTTTTTTTTTTTTTTGTGGTGACACCTAGTGTTTACATGTCTTTGCTTCTCGGCACTTAGATTAATTAAAAATAGACATCTAAGCCTGTGTGCTTCTATTTGATTTTACCATTAAATGAAGGAAAAGAATCAACTTTGTCACACAAAGTTGTTTTTGTCTTGGCTTGATTAGTATCTGAAAAGCATGTAAGGATGCAGGAGAAATGTTTTCATATATACATACCATGATATATTTTAGATAGGTGGTTGGGCTTCACCAGTGTAACTGAGGAGAAAATATATGGGAATTCGAGTTGTGTTTTTATGTGATTTCAGTAATCCTAGTAAAATATATTTTCATAAGAATTAATGTAAGCTAGTATGCTACTTTTAAAAAATTTATAACATATTTCTTCAACAAGTTGTCATAATACCAGTAAAGTAATGAACACATAAGGAAAGGCTTCTCATGGATGTTTATTTTCTAAAGCATAATCCCTGCAGATATGCATGAAACACAGATGGATTTTTAGCAACAGAGATAGCACCATTCATATTTGCATTAATAAGATAGTAGTCAAACTTTTTTCTGCTAGGGACTTATTGGGGGATTTTTTCTTTCTGTCCCACCAAGTATAAGGAGGAAGTTCTGGGGGTTTTTTTGGTTTGTTTTTTGTTTGTTTGTTTGTTTGTTTTTTAAAATCTTTCATTTTGAGTTCTTTCCATCTAAAACCAACTGGTGGGGGAGGGGGGGGGAGAGACAAAAAATATCTGCAATATTTTTGGTTTCTTTATGATACAGAACACAACATCTTAAGACATTTTTAAATACATCGTAATTCTCACATGGTCTACTCCTGAGAAACTCTGACAATTGAAATACTAGTGAAAAACTGACCTACAAGAAGATGAGAGTATCAAACAACAGAACAATAAATTCACTGAAATTTTGATAAACATATAAAATATCACTAATTACTGAACAGATTGGGCAGGAGACTCATCTGATAAAGATTCAGTGCTCCCATGGTTTTTTCATAAAAAAGGTCATGGTTCACAAAAAGAAATTGTGAGACTCCTTCAACAGTTTATGCAGAATGTTTTGTGCTTTTACCTTCATTGAGATAGCAACTGATTGATAATGTTGGTTGTGAGTCTCTACGGGAAAGAGACGTGTAGGCCAATAGGCCAAATTTTGATGATGCATATATATTGATAATTCATAATATGTTTTCATAATAAATCCAGTTTTATGATAAATTTACTAATAATAATTTTTGCAACCTCAGTGATAATATCTTACTGAGAAAGTTTATCACTTTGTGACAGATTTCTTTAAAACTTTTCAGTAATCACACCTCCTGAATGATAAATGAAAAAATGCAGCTATGATGATTCGTGATTTGTAATTTATGTATTTGAAATCTGTATAAACAGCTGAATATGATCTTGAATACTTTAGAGACTGATGATTTTAATTTTTTTTTTCCTGTGGTGATTTTTAAATACAAGAGTAGTATTGTGAGAGTATGTCTAACTTGCAGACTTATACACTGCTTGGAGACTATGTGGTATTTGAAAACTATTTAAACTTGGGTTTTGCCAAAACTTGGAAAACAGTTGTAAATACTGAAACAATCCTTTTCTTATGATATTGCAAAGCATTGTTCTAATTAGAAATATCTTTTATTACAGTATGTTGGTAAATTACTATTTATGTGCATGAAAAGGATATCATGTCTTAGTGGCAGGAAACGATGAGAAACTCATGTTAGAAAAATAAGAATACAGTTTCTTCATCTGAAGGCCAGTAGTTAACATTGACTTCATTTTGTTAGGGATCTTAAAATGCATATATTTACATTTTGGTTTATTGTCACTTAGGGCTGAACTTGTCACAGTGGTATACAAGCCGATTATGTCAGTGTTTGATGCACAAGTACAGAAAATTAAAGACTCTGTTCCAAGTAGTTTATCATTTGGTATCATCCAGGGTCATTTCTGATCACATTCACACTTACAGTAAGTCTGCTAAAATTGTTAACCATTCTTCCATGGGAAACAGCTTTTAGAGCCTGAATTGCATTGCTGAGGCGAAGCGTCAGAAAAGTTGAAGCAGAAGAGTAAATATGGTAAGCAAAACTTCTTATAAACTTAAGGCTCAACATATAAATTTTGTAGTATTAATGCATTTTACATGCATTGTTCTATTTCTGCCTCTTCTTTTTCCTGATACTCAGCTCCAGCTGTACAAAGACATGCTGTTCAGTTACTTCTTTTAAGGGGAATAAGAAACAAGGTTGTAAATAAATTACAACTGACTCACTGTTTTCTAGAAAGAAGACTGACAATGTAACAAGCTTCAGTGATGATCTTGTAGTCTGAATTCACAGACTGAGGCAAGAAAACTATTAGAAAAGCATTTGTATATACTAATATCTCTTTTAACAAGTTTGTTTCACTATCACTTATTAACCATGCAGGAGATTAATTATTTCTCTCAGACATGCAATGAATCTTTTAAGTCATGTTCAAGTAAATTCTTTATGAGCTTTCAGCAACTGTGTTTTGTGTGGTGTGTTTTCAAGGAAAATTTGATCTATGTGTGGAAGCTTTAAATGTCTGAAATGCAAAGCAAAGAGCTTTATCATAGTGCTGTAAGATTCTAGGACACAAATATTATAAAGTACTATGGGTAGGAAGGTATTGTACGGGTTTTCTGTTTAACAGGAAATTGCCTGTTTGATAAACCAACCTTGTACCATTCTGCTTCATCTATATTGACTGGAAAAACTATGAGAACTTATCAACACTAATTTGATGCAGATAAGCAGACACTTCTTTATTGACGGCCGGACGCGCAGGGGAGCGTTCTCACCAACAGCGCATACCAAGCACTAAAATCATACATCTTATATAGAACTTATTCATGCATATTCATTAAGTGTTCATACATAAATACACAGTTTCCAAGAAATCATTAACATACTCTCCACCTACTTCCGATTCTGCACAGTAAGGATTAGAAGTGTCTAGAAATGAGTCTGGGGTGTAATGTGAGTAGGTGGTCCATGGGTCGGTGGTCGCGATCTTCCCCTGCCAGAATTACCTTTTGGTTAAGGACACAGTTTTCTTGGCAGGTACTTGTAAGCTGTTACGGTTGTTTCCCCCAGTTCCCATTAATCCTAGACTTTGGCAACTACTTGTATTCTCCTGGTCCTGTATATGTATTATAAATCAACTTACAGATCAGTTTGTGTTTGGTTACCTAGGTTCCAAACGTTTCTACTAGATGATTATAACCAATCTCTTCGGCCTTGGTATGGAGCTGTATAGGGGATTTTAAAGTAGCAGTCGGTTGCTGGTATAAATTACAACAAATAAAAATTTTTACTAAATATTTCTTACGATTCTATATTTCTATTAAATGAAACACAATTACTTCTACTTATTGGTAAATCAATAACACTTGGACTAAGAAACTTGGAGTGCTTCTAGGGTCCCAAATTTAGATTGACAGAGTTTACATGGCAAGGTTTTGGTAGTGGGGGGGCTCCAGCAGCGGCTTCTGTGAGAACAGAAGCTGTCTCCATGTTGGACAGAGCTCTTTCCAGCTGCCTTCAAGATGCTCCCTCCAATGCTGTCCAAAGCTGAGCCTGTCAACAATGTTGGTAGTGCCTTTGTGATAACATATTGTCCTTATTTCCCATTATCCTACTCTGATTTGGATTGGCAATAAATTAAATTAGTTTCCCAAGTCAAGTCTGTTTGGCCCATGACAGTACTTGCTGAGTGATCTCCCTGTCCTTATCTCAACCCATGAGCCTTTCATCATATTTTCAACCCCCATCCAGTTGAGGTAGGGGAATGATAGTTTGGTGGGCACCTGGTGGCGAGCCAGGGTCAACCCATGACAACATTCACACTCACGGGCCTGGCAGTGCCCTAGTAGAGCAAGGAGGGTTGGTCAGTTGCCCAAGCCAAGCCTCGGTCTGTCTCAGCAGCTGGAGCACAAGGCACATTCAGATGCTGTCTCCTAGCCACTCAAGCTCAGCCTCAGGGATGCACTAAAAGCTGCTTCCAGCACCTGGTGCTCCACACACAGCATGTCTTCCCATCCAGGTCTGCTTAGGCACTTGTATGGTGCAGCAGTGGGGTGGCAAAGGCCCTGCTGCACATCACATACTCACCCTGATTTCTTCTCTGCACTCAGCTCTGCCCTGAGACATTCCCCTACTGTTCCACTCACAGATTGAGGGGGAGTAAAGAGGGAGACAAGAAGGATGGATCCCTACAATGTCTCCATCTTGGAGCATGCAGGATGGTGTTTGTGCAATGGGGACAAGGGGGAACCCCAGCAAAAAGAATGCTGACACCATCTTTGCCACTCAGTGCAAGGTGACAGTTGGAAAAGGGGCTGGATTACCATCTCAGGCTGACTTTTATTCTAAGGGATCAGGGTCTCAGCTGGGTTTACCACATGAAGCTTCAATGCAGTGACATGTGCAGTGGTCTTTTGCTTGAAGCATTACGCTGAAGTGTAGCAGCCCTCCAAATGCCAGAGGCACTGGTTACCCTCTCCTGCAGAAGCCCGGACAGAGATTCCACTTCATCCTGTGGTGGAAGACTGTTGTGACATAGGTTGTTCCCCTGCAGCACGTGGAGGTCCACAGTGGAGCAGATATCTATCTACAGCCCATGGATGACCCCACACCAGAGCACGTGGATGTGCCCTGAAGGAAGCTGTGACCCTGTAGAGACTCTGTGCTGCAACTGGCTCGCTCCTGGTAGGACCTGTGATCCCAAGGGGGACCCATGGTGGAGCAGTCCACTCCTGAAGAACTGCACCTCATGGAAAGGACCCACACTGGAGCAGTTAATGAAGCCCATGGGAAGGACCCTGGAGGCAGAGAAGACCACCTGGCTGAACAGGGAGCTTTGGCTGCAACTCAGGGAGAAAAACAGTTTATGGCTTTTGGAAGAAGGAGCTAGCCACTCACAATGATTACAAAGACGCTGTGAGGCTATGCAGGGTGGAAATCAGGAGGTGTAAAGCCCAGCTAGAAATTAATCTGGCTTCAATAGTCAAGAGTAACAGGAAATGTTTCTATAAGTACGTCAACAGCAAAAGAAAGACCTCGGAGAGCCTCCATCCCCTACTAGACGAAGGAAGAAACACTGTAATGAGTGATGAAGAAAAGGCTGAGGTGCTTAGTGCCTTCTTTGCCTCAGTCTTTAATAACAAGACTAGTTGTACTGAGGGAATCCAGCCTCAGCCAGAAGACAGAGACTGGGAGAACGACCCCCCTGCATTCCAGGAGGAGACAGTCAGCGACCTACTGCATCACATAGACATACACAAGTCCATGGGATTGGATGGGATACACCCGAGGGTGCTGAAGGAGCTGGCTGGGGTGCTCGCCAAGCCGCTTTCCATCATTTACCAGCAGTCCTGGCTGAGTGGGGAGGTCCCCACAGATTGGAAATTGGCAATATGACACCAATATATAAGAAGGGTCGGAAGGATGATCTGGGAAGTTACAGGCCTGTCAGCTTGACTTCGGTGCCCAGGAAACTGATGGAGCAGATCGTCCTGAGTACCATCACACAACACATGTGGGACAACCAGATGATCAGGCCCAGTCAGCATGGGTTTATGAAAGGCAGGTACTGCTTGACAAACCTGATCTCCTTCTATGACAGGGCGACCTGCTTATTGGATGAGGGAAAGGCTGTGGATGTTGTCTACCTTGACTTTAGGAAGGCCTTTGACACTATTCTCCTGGCGAAACTGGCTGCTTGTGGCTTGGATGGGCATATGCTTCGCTGAGTGAAAAGCTGGCTGGATGGCCGGGCCCAAAGTGTTGTGGTGAATGAAGTTAAATCCAGTTGGCAGCCGGTCACAAGTGGTGTCCCCCAGGGCTTGGTTTTGGGACCACTCCTGTTTAACATCTTTATTGATGATCTAGACGAGGGGATCGAGTGCACCCTCAGTAAGTTTGCAGATGACACCAAGTTAGTGGGGGTGTTGATCTGCTCGAGGGTAGGGAGGCTCTGCAGAGAGATCTGGACAGGCTGGAGCAATGGGCTGAGGCCAACTGTAGGAGTTTCAATAAGGGCAAATGCCGGGTGCTGCACTTGGGCCACAACAACCCCCAGCAGCGCTACAGGCTTGGGGAGGAGTGGCTGGAGAGCTGCCAGTCAGAGAGGGACCTGGGGGTGTTGATTGACAGCCGGCTGAACAGGAGCCAGCAGTGTGCCCAGGTGGCCAAGAAGGCCAATGGCATCCTGGCTTGGATCAGAAATAGCGTGGCCAGCAGGGACAGGGAAGTGATCTTACCCCTGTACTCGGCACTGGTGAGGCTGCACCTTGATGACCGTGTTCAGTTTTGGGCCCCTCACTACAAAAAAAGACATTGAATTACTCGAGCGTGTCCAGAGAAGGGCAACGAAGCTGGTGAAGGGTCTGGAGCACATGTTGTACAAGGAGCAGCTGAGGGAACTGGGGTTGTTTAGTCTGGAGAAGAGAAGGCTGAGGGGAGAACTCATCACCCTCTACAACTACCTGAAAGGAGGTTGCAGAGAGCTGGGGATGAGTCTCTTGAGCCAAGTAACAAGCGATAGGACAAGAGGTAATGGCCTCAAGTTGCACCAGGGAAGGTTTAGACTGGATATTAGGAAGCATTTTTTTCCCAAAGGGGTTGTTAGGCGTTGGAATGGGCTGCGCAGGGAGGTGGTGGAGTCCCCATCCCTGGAGGTGTTCAAGAGTAGGGTCGACTTAGTGCTGAAGTATATGATGTAGTTGGGAACTGTCAGTTTTAGGTCAATGGTTGGACTAGATGATCTTCAAGGTCTTTTCCAACCTAGATGATTCTGTGATTCTGTGACCCACATCAGAGAAGTTCACGAAACACTGTCTCCCATGGGAGGGACCTCACACTGGAGCAGGAGAAGAGTGTGAGGAGGAAGGAGTAGTGGAGACAATGTGTGATGAAGTGACTGTACTGTTCCCCCCATGCTGGGGAGGAGGTTGAGAAATCAGTACTAAAGTTGAGCCCGGGAAGAAGGGAGGGGTGGGGGGAAGATGTTTATAGACTTATCATTATTTCTCATTAGCCTACTCTGACCTTTGATTGGTAAAAAATTAAATTAATTTCCCAAAGGCGAGCCTGTTTTCCCTGTGGTGGTAATTGGTGACTGATCTCCCTGTCCTTATCTCAACCCATGAGCCTTTTGTCACATTTTCTCCCTCTGTGCTGTTGATGGGAGTGACAGCAGCTTGTTGGGCACCTGGCAGCCAGCCAGCGTCAACCCACCACACCCCAGTGGAACCTATGCATAGCTTTCACTATTCTTGCACTACCTAACATTACATTTTCAATACCACTTAATCTAAGGTAAAGAAGGGTTTCTGAGTCTGTTCAAGAAATAAAAGTTGAATGTGAGCTAAGAAAAAACTGATACAAAGTAGAAACATGAATGAAATTTCATATACATTCATAATGCTCAAAATGTAAATTATGTAGTATTCTGGTAGTCTAGATTCCACACAATATTTTTGTTAGACTACTTAATGATTTTTTATAAATCCTATATACTTCCATCAGGAATGAGGGAGGAATTATTAAAATAAAACTGTGATACAGACAGCTATTTTCTGATTATTAGAGAAACAGCTTATATTGGATCTGTTTTCAAAATATATTACATGAACAAAGTCAAAGGAGCGTTTTCTTCATGTTTTAATTTCACATAGTTATGATTTTCAATTTATTTTATTTTATATTAAAAGGACTAACTTGAAGGAACACAGACCAAGGGAAGTAGTTTTTCAGAAAACTTCCAGTATATGTATGTCTTGATTATGATAATATATACTGACTAATCTCTTACTTGTGGTGAAATAACAGAAGATTTTCAAAACTAGAGCTGCCTCTTCCCTTTCTAAATAAGGGATCTAAGGTCAAATTTGCTTTAAAATTTTTCAGCATAGGGCTGACTGAACCTCACCAGGTGATACCTGAGGTAATCAAGCAGTTTGGTTTTTTTACATCTGCAGAGGAACCTCACAAGTTGCACTGAATATAAGCAAGCAAAAGACATGATTTTTGATTGCAGTCAAGTGTAGTTGCTATTTGATGGAGCAGATACTACAGTACAAACTAAGTTTATAAACCATACTATATTGTTTCTGTAGCTTACCATTGTGGATTTAATATATGAGTGGAGAGATTAATAGTGAATACAGTCTTCCTCACAGCTTTTTTTTTTTTGAAGACTGGTAGCAAATGGTGGCATGAGCCCTGGAGAATTAATTCCTGGGCAAATTGGATCAACGTAAAAGCAAGCAGCAATGAGACTCAAAGGGATGATGAGGAAGAATGAAGGGAGGGCGTGATGAGAAGCACATTTTCCCTGCCCTATTTCCCAAGGGGGAACTGAAGAGGAGAGAAACACAGCTATTGGGTGAACAGAGCAGTTCATGTGCCACAGGCACATGGGAGCTAGTGATTCACTTTACTCCTTAGTTTCTTGGTTTGGATACAATTTATTGAGGTAACTTGTTTATCACTTGCCATCTGTTTCTTGTGATGTACAACAGTGAAAATTTTCTTTGTCCTCTTTTATTTAGAAAACTTTTTGGTCATTTCTCACTATTTATTCATGCATTTCTGAACCCAAGAGCTTAAATTGACTTATCAAAAAATAAAAATTTTTGTGTACTCACTTTTCATCATTTTTGCTTACTGACAGAGTTTTTTGGCCACTCAAAATGTACAGGTATCACATTCATTTCACATTAGAAGCTTTTTCAACATGTTTAGTAGCAAGTATTTTGGCATAATGTTGAAATTTTGAAAGCATTTCCTTTCCCCCAGCTATTATGGCATACCCATGTTTATATGCAAGCAAATATTTAAAGGTAGCTAACAGAATATTAGAAAAACTAGGAAAAAATGCTTCTTTGGTCACGATTTCAAAATGAGATTTCTTTCCTGGCACATCATTTTAGAATTCTGCTTTTAATTTATTTGTAAAAGCCAAAGCTCCAACTTGAATGGAAGAGCTTGCTACTGTTTCAAACATGAAAAATTAGAAAACATTTATACACATTTCTATGTGTGCATATCTGTACATAACAGCGTCGTAGCAAATAACTGCAAGCTTATGCTGTTGTTTCTTGTCCTTGCTAAGACATAACATTTTATAGAGTGGTTATGGAGCGGAGTCTCTTTAATACCTGTCGAAGGTTATTAAGCATCAGTTGTCTGGACCTGGAGCATTGCTGAGGATTACATTTGTCGAGGAGCTGCTGACTGCAACAAGTACTGCACAGAACAACAGGAAGTTGTCTCCCAGTCCCCCCTCCAAAGATCCAAACCTTAATTTACAGCACAGAAACAGTGTGGAAAAAGACATTATGCTGGCCAGATGACCATTGTCAAAGTCATGCCATGACGTTGCAGGGTTGAAAAAGGGAGAGCTTTGGAGAGGATGGCAAAATTAAGAGGAAATTAAAGGAGGGACCCCACTGAAGTGGAAGGCTGAGGGTGAAGTAGAGGTGATGAAAAAAGGGTGAAAGAAGGATGCAAGAACAGCAAGCCCACCTAGAAAATATTCTGACTACATTACCACTGTCTTGACATTGCAGCTTAGATTAGTTTTACAGGTAATGTCTAAGTGGCTTCTTCACAAAATTTCTTTGCTGAAAGCCACATGGCATGAGATCACAAAGTATTTAACATTTCTTGTTTTTCTACTGAACATGCAAGGAGTCAACAGGGAACATTTGCTTTAGTTCCACATCTTCATATGTTTGCTACTTTTTTCTTTTTTTTGTTAAATTCATATAATTCCTGGAAGTCCTTGTGGCTGAACAGGAAGTTTTTCTTTTGAACTTTTCTGACAAACATAACCACAGGAAACCTAAGAGCATTCCTGGGATTTCAAATAAAAGAAGTGCAGCATGAAATAGGTAACATTTCATAAAAGCCATAGAAGTGGTCCTGGGAGTCAATGGAAGTTATAGAAGTACAGATGCATCTTATAGAACATGACAGCTGAGAGGGAATTGCATTGAAATATCATTTTAAATAGCTTAGATAGAAATTAACCCTCTGAACAGACAAGACTAAAACCATCCCTAGAGCCAGTGGCTAGAATAGTTACATCAAGGGTGAATGGGGCCCACTGTACTGATGGTAGGATATGGACCTTGAAAAAGGCATGAAAAAAGATGAATTGGAAACAGATGTCAGAAAGAATTTTGAGAGTCATGTATTTATGAAGTAGCTACTGGGCAAAGCAATTGATGAAAAACACAAGGGGACAAGAAGTCGAGGGGGAGAGTGAGAGACAGAGGGGAGAGAGAGATTGACATCTCTTAATAGCTGCTTCAGATAAAAAAGATCTGTGCAGGTGAAGTCTGTTGTCCCTAACAGTTCTTTTTACTCAATGCCACACTGAGGTCTAAATTGGTAATACTGAAACCCACTTAATACTTTCTCTTGAAATCTTGCTCTGTGTATCAGTCAAATTATAGAATCATAGAATCAGAATAGTTTGGGTTGGAGGGGACCTTTAAAGGTCATCTAGTCCAACTCCCCTTGCAATGAGCAGGGACACCTTCAACTAGATCACATTGCTCAGAGCCAGTCCAACCTGAACTTGAATGTTTTCAGGGATGGGGCATTTACAACCTCCCTGGGGAATGCATTCCAGTGTTTCACCACCCTCATTGTAAAAAATTTCTTCCTTATATCTAGTCTGAATCTATTTTCCTTTAGTTTAAAACTACCACCCATTGTCCTATCGCAACAGGCCCTACTAAAAACTCTGTCCCCATCTTTCTTATAAGCCCCCTTTAAGTATTGAAAGGCCACAATGAATCTTCCCCAGGCTGAACAACGCCAACTCTCTCAAGCTTTACTCACAGGAGAGTTGTTCCATCCCTCTGATCATCTTTGTGGCCATCCTCTGGACCTGCTCCAACACGTTCGCTCCGTGTCTTTCCTGTACTGGGGACTCCACATCTGGACACAGTACTCCAGGTGGCATCTCACCAGAGCAGAGTAGAGGGGGAGAATGACCTTCCTCCACCTGCTGGCCACACTTCTCTTGATGTCGCCCAGGATACAGTTGGCTTTCTGTCTGCAGGCGCATATTGCCGGCTCATCTCCAGGTTTTCATCCACCAGTATCCCCAAGTTCTTCTCCGCAAGGCTGTTCTCAATCCCTTCATCCCCCAGCCTGTATTGATACCAGGGGTTGCCCTGAGCCACGTGCAGGACCTTGCACTTGGCCTTGTTGAACCTCGTGAAGTTCACATGGGCCTACTTCACAGCAATTACTTACAACATTCAACATGTTCCAGGGTATTAAGATTATGGAAGTCATTTCATGATTAAAAAGGCTAAAATTTTGTCTCTTTCAGCTATGTATCCTCACAGTTACAGCATAAGTTCAATCAAGATTCATGCAAACATTTTATCATTGACAGTGAAGGGACCAAATAGGTGGGCTACTTCCTATCATAGAAAATATTTTTTGAAGAGTAGAAGAATACATTTTTTTTAAAGAGTAGAAGAAAATGAGCATGCCATAAGAGCCTTTAACATTTTTTAAATAAATTAAGAGCTGTTGTAAATAATGATAGTTCTGAAAAGGCTTCCTCTTATTGCATATCCTTCAACAGCAAATAACTTTGAAATCATATTACTCTAAAAAAGTATTTTTTATAAGAGAACAGGAGGTTCACAATATGGAGAAACACTTGACCTCTTGGTTGACTGTATGTATATGTACTGTAGTGACTCTCAAAGAAACAGTAAATATGGAATCCCTATCATACTACATTCAAAATCCCTTTCAGAAGACAGTGGCCATGCAGCCTTAGTTTCAGATTCCTTTTTTAGATTAATTATTTTATGTTATAACTACTGACTTAATGTTATCCGAATATCGTAGAATCATAGAATGATTTGGGTTGGAAAGGACCTTAAAGATCATCTAGTTCCAACCCCCCTGCCATAGGCAGGGACACCTTTCACTAGGTCAGGTTGCTCGAAGAGCCATCCAACCTGGCCTTGAACAGTTCTAGAATTTAAGAATTTTGAACAGTTACGCGTTCAAGCATCAGAAAGCAGAGGTATTTATAGATATGCTCTTACACTGAGAGCAGGTAAGCCCTAGAGACAGATGCTTAGAATGCTGTGTTGTATCCATCCCCAGAAACATTCAGATTTCTTTGGGACAAGACCCGGAACAACCTGGTCTAACTAAAGTCTGTTCTGCTTTGTATTGGACTCCACCTATTCCTTCCAGCTTCATTTTTTCACTGATTTTGCTATCTCAGTGAGCTGGTTGGAGGTAACTAAAATGATCTGAAGAAACTGCCTTAGAAAGTTGCTGCCTATCCAGCATGCATCAACATGTGGGGTTTCACTAATGGACAGATACTGATAATAATGCCTAGCTGAATTGTGAAATGTTTGAAAACGTTAATATATATTTTCTAAACCATGTATTAAGCCTGGTTTTGCTCAGAGATTAATATACCATGAAAGGTGGGTATTGATGCACGGGTATGTCATGGGCTGTTTCAGATTTAGCAATCTGGAGAAAGCTATATTAGAGTTCTCCCATGTATGCATTGGTTCTGGGTGGTTTGGTCTTAATTTTCTTGAATTAGCTGAAAAGTGGTAAGAAGGTGATGTGTATGTTTCTTTGAATCTGAATTTTCCTCGTAAATTTGCAGACTGTGTTTCAGTCTTCCTGTGTTAACACTGAGTATTGTCTGAAGTCATGTTTAGCACCATTCTTTTTCCTGCTCTAAGGATATCTGCTCTAAGGATATGAGTCTGTCCCTTCAGGATGTTCACTGAATGTGTTCCACAGTTGATTCAGTCTTCCCACCACCACATACATTCTTAATTTTGTTACTTTGGAAATTGAAATGAAAACACCATGTTGCAATATCATTTGTATCATATATCACTGTTCTTCATAGTTGGAGCAGAGACTATAACCATAAGAATTGTCATTAGTTTTAGTTAATGATACTATCAGTGATACTATAATTTAACATTCACTTGCTTCCTTGAGCTATTACATAATAATGCCTTTGAGCATAATCATGCCTTTCTTTCCATTCCTTAACACACAAGCATACAAATGTGTCTTCTGTTGCTCCAGTATTTGTTGATATTGTCAGTGTAATGTCTGTAGATGCTCTGGCACATTGAATTAATTTAGTAGTGTGCTGAGTTAGTGACTGGATGTGGTTTTGGAGAGACGGGTACTACATAGAAAGTAACTAAGTAAAAAAAAAAAAAGATACTTTTTTCCTGGGGTATTTTTTGCCAATAAAAAATATTTCCTTTTTGAGGTTACAAATAAAAGTTGCATAGAGTATAATTTTGTCATATCAGTATACAAGGTTTGAGCAAAATATCATGTATCTATTTAAAACAAACAAACAACAGCTTTGCCTCTGCCTATGTTGGAAACTTGAAGAACACATAAATTTACTTATCAGTTAGTTGCCTCTCAGTCCATTTGTTTCAATAACAATTCAACATTTTTCAAAAGTGTTGGACACTTAGAATTACTTTGCAAATATTACCACTGCGTTCCAGTAGCACCAGGAGAAATTGTTGTCTTTCAACATATCACAACCAATAAAGCAACCCAGTGATGCAGTGTGTTCTTTCTACAGATAAAAATTATTGTAATTTCTGAAGTAACAGCAGATCTTATAGGACAATATTTCATGAAACTATTAGTTTACTTTGCACTCTCATTTGCCTTGCAGAGAGAGAAAACCACAAGTGCATAAAATAATCCCAAAGCCAGCTCATAAAATGTTCAGGCTAGATGAAAGTTTGTGAATTGTGGTGAATAAATGACTGTAGACAGTGGCTCAGGCTCTTTACATGTACAGATGATTGCAAATATTCACAAATTATATGAAATCTGAGCACTTGATTTCTTCCCAACTCTCTTACTGCAGTAACTTGATTGACATTAAACCTAGTTTCTGACTGCTTTCCTAATCTACAGTCTTTTTTCAGTGGTTCTGTTACCTGGAAAACTTATCCAGAGGAACATCTGAGGAAAAGATTATCTGGCATTTTCTATTGCTCCCATTTATAGGAGTATGTTTCTTCCATCTGTCTGTCTGTCTGTCTATATCTATCATATCTGTCTAGTTATTTTAGTGGTCAGTAGATCCTGGAAGAGTATCTAACTGGGAAATATTTCCTGCTGTCTTATATTGCAATATACCAAAAAGTCAGGCATTTACAAGAAATGCTAATCTTCCTTGTGTCTTGCAAATATTCAAGAAATTACCAGTCGAAGCAGTCAAGAAGAATACAAAATGAGGAGGCAATGATATGGATGATTTAGGCTTAACTCCATAATGAGACTGCTGTCTTGTCCTGTTTAGTTTCATGGGGTAAATTGCAGTGATTGTATTAGGACATCTTATGTGTCTGTGTGACAGCTGGTGTAACTGTTCTATCTGTCCTTTTTTTTTGTTTATTTTTTGGGCACTGTGTAGGTACTGCAGGTACAGCAAGTAATGGGGGTAGGCTATGCCTCCTGGAAAAAGAGCAAAGGGTGCTGCAGAGCAAGATGTTTGGTCATGTGGGATGGAAATTTTGGAATGGGCAGAGAACATTTAGCACTGTTGTGCTGGCAGACTTCAAGGAAGTCACATTTATTTATAAAAACAAAAAAAGTGATTTTTTGAAGATTATTGACTTGTAGGAAGCCACCAAAAAATGTTAGATGTACAGCAAGCCAGGAGGGACATCCTAGACAAGGGGAGATTTTAATTTTGATCCAGTCTCACACAACAGATCCAAATTGCCTTTTCTGTATGTTACCTTATTCCAGAGGCCCTACTGAAACCTAACATTAAAAATGGAAAGACCTTTTGGTCTTCGAAGCATATTCAGTTTAAGGAAGATGCTGGCAGATCCACCTGAAAACTGCATCCCATTTCAGGTCCTCAGAGAGCATTTTTGCTTATAATTTCTCTGCTTAGTGCCCTAGGGTAGCTGTCAACAGTACTAAGTAACACAGTATTAGGATAGAAATGAGGAGGGAGCAAGTCTGGTTTTAGTATAAAATGTGTTTCTTTGTTTATAATCCTCTTTCATCAGAATCCTCCCATCAACTGTAGTGAGTCATTAACTGTAGACATGCTCTCTCTTGCTCAATGACTCATGCGTTATTTTCTGCAAAAGTTGCATAGTTTCAGCAAAAGCAATGGGGGGAAAATCCCATACTTAAGAGTAATTTGTAACTGAGTATCATGGTTGTCTTCTAAATAGAAGACTGGGTTTAAAATCCAGCCACAGGAAGGAAATGAACATGGGTTTTCTTACTACTAGATGGATATTTTAACATTTAAAATCTGGTTTCTTCTCTTCCTTCCTCTCTTATCTCCCTTCCCTCTCTCTTCTCTGGGCCTTCTCTGGGTACATTTTGAGCGGATCTGATCTGATTGGTTTTTACTAGGAAAATCTACGTTCACAGGAAAATCAAGTACAAGAACGCTTGTCAACCTTGAATGTCAGCTGAGCAAAGTGGCTCAGCCCTGCAAAGTGCTTTTGCATATCTACAAAACCCAAAATATGTAAGATTGCAAGCTGTAGCTTTTATTAATTAAAGGCATCTCCAGGATTCAGTAGTCACTAAATATGCATTTCAGGATAGTAATTTTGAATTTTGTACGTGTGTTGTTTTCTGGGCATCTCTGTCATGAGGTTTAACTTGTGGCATGTTAGATAGGGCTTGATGACCTTCAAATGACCCTTCTAAGGTAAACCAGTGGCTTTCTACCACATCACTAACTGAAATCCTAATAACCTTTGGAAAAATTCAGATGTGTCTAGGAACAAAGCTCAAATACTCCCTTATTCTTTTTGCCGTTCCTTACTTTGACAGAGCAATGTTCCTTGCTACTCAATTTCACTGGAAGTGATTTATTTTTCTTGAATATTTGGCATAGTCTAGTTGAAATTACTTTGCATGGAACATACATTGCAGAGATTATACTTTCAGCTGGCACCTTATACCTGCCTATAAAAACAAAACTAAGTCATGATGTGACATTTTATGTTCATATACTATCTTGTGTCTTGGGAATTTTAGTTGAGAGTGTGTAGTCAATTTACTTTCTTAGAAGTATTCATCAATAAGAATTCTTGTTCTGTATGTTAACCTTAGATTCCCTGAAAACTGTTTTGATTGGCTTGCACTTTTATTTTATATGTACAATCAGCATAAATTCTGTCCTAAAGACTTATGATGCAAAGCAAAATAAAATTTGGCCCAAGCAGACTTTTTCTTCTTCTGTCTTCTGATATATTTTAGTTTCCCAACAATTACAAATTCCCCCACGTCATCATAATGCAGCTTTGCTGTTTGCTTTTGAATGTGCAAAGATTTCACTCTGCTGTGAACAGCTGTCTTTTTTGTACCTTGGTAGTAATATTACATACAATTCTGATATCATACATATAATTTAATGGTAATAGCTCTTTTCTTGTCACCTCATTTTGTCTCTTTCCTGTCCTGGCTCACTGGAACTGAAGGCTGGGGTTTGTGAAAGATGGTGCTGAGATGAGAATCACTACCTTTAACTGATGTCAGAGGTAAATGATGGCTTCATTCTCTTTACAAATCCCATCTGCTCTCAGAGGGTCCTCCATCCCGCAAAGGTGTCTGCCCAGTGCTGCTTATGTATGTGGCACCACCATAGCGAGATGGTATAAATGGGTGCTGCTGGGGCCAGTTCTGCAGTTCATCCCTGCAGGTGAATGCTCTTAAAATCTAAAAGGTACCCAAGATTTCTCTCCACAAGCTGTGTTGACAAGTCAACAGAGAATTTTGCCTTGAAATACTTTGTATTAGAAATCACTGTGAAAATACTGTGCAACAATTAATGGCTGCTGCATTCACCTCTGTTGGGCCTAGTAACCACTCGGGTTGTACACGCGGATCCTGAACAAGAAGCTGGTCTTGCAGTTTCCTTCAGAATAAGTTATAGGATGGCTTTTTTTGCCTTTCTGAGATTGTGAAGGATTGGTGGAAAAACAGTGAATGACTTTTAGCATGTAAATGATTTAGTGGTTTTCTCACTGCAGGATCACCAGTAGGGATGGGAATAGCATATAGGCTTTCCTTCCCTTGCAAACCAGCCAGGTCTGGTAGAAAACAGCATAAGTAGTGGTTTGGGGTGTTAATGAGGGTGAATTTAAGAGCAAGTCTGGTCACAAGAGTGAATTAATTCTATAGCAGAGATGAACTTCAGATAGTCCATGTTTCTAAGTTCTTATGGATAAGGCTGTGAGAGGAGAAACTTCCAGAATTTTAATTACTGAGAAAATAGTTTAAAATAAAGTATTTCTTTTCAGCTGGGAGCTAGTTACATGTGACACATTACCTGTCCTCCATGTGTCTCTAATGCAGACAGAGAAACATGTGGTTCATAGCCCAGAACATCTTTAAAACAGAGGCATGGTGTCACATGTGTAATGTGACACCAGCTGTATAAAATGTAGGCATTTGGGGTAAATATAAACCCATTTCAGCCCTGTGGCCTTGATCAGAATTGTATAATTTAAAAAAAAAAAGATAAAATTTTCTGTTAAGAAAATGCCTATTATGAAACTGTGAATGACTTGTGATGGTTTAGCCCCTGCCGGGGTCTGAGACCACGCGGCCGCTGCCCCTCCCCCACAAAGGGAGTGAAATACAAAGCCCCGAGACTGAGATAAGGAAAGGTTTAATACAACAGTGCAACAGCAACACACAAACAATAACAATAACAGTGATACCAATGAACAGAGCAAAGTATATACCGATACAGCAGTGAGAGAACCGGCTGCACCAACCCACGCAATCACCGATTCTTCCCGTGCTGGCGCCAGGATGTGAGGTCAGCATGGTATATGAATAACCTGGCTAGAGCTCCCCCCCACTGCTGGGGAAACTTAACCCTATCCTGGCTAAATCAGGACAATGACTGAAGGTCAAATATAAGAAAACATACAATTTTTATTGTTGCTATACTGATGGTCACAAATAATAACATTTAGAGAGGACTACAGGCATGTTAGTATGCTCATGTATTCTTTCTGATAGTACAAATCTTCTATGATCTACAAATTCTTATCTTCAGACATGTTGTTGGCACCTGAACTAGTTGAAATTTATCTTTTACAAAAATCTCAAAAATAAAATAAAAAACATAGTGTCTCAACAGAAATACGATTACTGGGAAGTTTCAAGGTGACTAGTGGCTCTTTTGATACTCATTGCAGGTAGAGGGCTTAAGCAAATACGATCATTTTACTATTTGTTTTCAGAAGTCTTATGTGATCTTCATATTATCTTTAAAATGCATCAATATAATGGTTAGTTGTGCATTCAACAGGTTTTACTGAAATGAAGTAGTGGATAAAGAAAATATATCTCTTGAAAGTACTGGAAAACTTGTTATAATTAATCTAAGTAGGTTAGTTGAAGCCATGCAAAGTGAGTTTAAAACACTGAAATTTTAAGTAACCTAAGCATTTCTTAACTAAACTCTAGGTTAAATATCAGAGCATCTATTTCAATCCTTTGCAGTTATTTACATTTAAATATTCTATAAATAAACTATTAAATACATTATTTAGCAAGTTCTGGCCCTCTATTTCATTTGTGCAGTGGGTACAAAATATGATGGCTTTATGAGTTTGAAATACACTTTAAAGTGGCTAATGATGTATAGTCATTAAAATCTCATTTTATTTTCTATGTTCAACCTAGGATTCCGTGCTGTAACCTTCTTAAAATTAATGGATAACTCTCCTGTGCATTAGGATTTGAGTATCACTCTTTTATGTATTTTCTGTAATAATTAATGCTGTGCCATCTGACACCAAAGCAGAATTACATTGTTACAGCTAATGAACTTTGTACTTTAGGAAAGAAACAGATTCCTCTGTGTGTCCTAGAATTTAAAAAAAAAAAAAAAAAAAAAAAACCAAACTTGGAAATAATGTTTCCAAATATTAAAAGTGTGAAATATCTATGAATTCAACAATTTACAGGAATGTTACTTGGACATAACAGTATGTCTTTTTCTTTTCATTATTTTAATTGCAGCAGGGCATGTGTTTTATAAAAGAAGAAAACAGAATATTCCTTCCATTAATTTTCTTCCACAAATCTATTATTGCTTTGAGATAGAACTGAACCATTAGAAACACTGTAAGTTCATTATATGGTAGTGATTGTGCTGCAAAAAACTGTAGTGTTTTCAGCAACTGTAATAGATCTTACATGCTTAAATAAAACAGGGTCGGCACTGACTGCAGAATTCTTCAGGAGCTGTGGGAGAAAGCTAGAGGAGAGTCGAAATGACATTTCCAGAGATCCTTGAGAGTCCATAAGAGAAGGGATATGACAGAAAATGGAGAAGGTGAATCATTGGCTGTGTAACTGGTGAATGTTTTAATTTTGTAGGTCATTAGTGAGTAGAACTGTACGTGTATATCATAGATAGAAAGCATGCTCTTCTCTCTAAAGCTTCACTGGAACAGTCAACAGGCATTGAACGGTGTAAGAGCAGAGGACTGAGCAGACATGTAGAAAACACAATTAGCATGATTAAGAAATTGAAGAGAGGACAGTTGAGTGACTATTTGAGTGCTAGGAACCTGGATAACTAGGAAAATAAAAAGGAAAATTTCCATTTGTTGAAAGAAATTTGGTATATTTTTATTATTGTCTAAATTTACAGTTTGCATAACTGGAACAGTACATTCTGAGGTTATCACCTCCCTAATGTGTGACAAGTTCACACATATTATGTGTGAACAATGACATAAATACCTGGGTTTAGAGTAAGTCATTCTAATGTTAGGATCATAAATGCCTTTGGAAGTATTAATGTTCAGAGACATGAAAAGAATAGAGGTAAAAAAAACCCCTTATAGACCCATCTGTGTATGAATGTTTTTTAACAGTGTCTGAATCACTCTTTCTTTAGGAAAAGATCAGAAATATTGGAGTGCCTCCTGGTCACTTGAAGTAGTCGTGGAACAGTAGCAGAAAAGATCAACAGGTTAGCAGGGTTTTAAGAGTATCAATGTAGGTTTCCGTGGAGAGAAAATTTCCATTTTTCACAAAGCAAAATAGGAAGCATCACATGGCAACAATTCACCTCTGTTAAATAATGCCTTGATGGAATTATTTCAGTAAATACCCAAAGAAACAGAATGACAAACCACTACTTGTTGTTATATGCTGGGGGGTTTTCAGGTGATCATTTTCTGAATAAAAGCATGTACTGTAGTTAAAATGCTCCACCCTCACTTTGAGTTTGCCTGCCCTCACAGGAGCTGAGACTTTCCAGGCCAGTCGGATACAGGATGCTGTTGGGGTGGGAATGTTGTAACCCAACTGGCCATTGTGTGTATACCCACCCAGCGGTGGTGGGTGTAGGCACACTCTTGGGTGTCAATATGAAACAGTGCTAGTCATCACTGTCTCCACCATGGGGTTATGTCCACAACTTATATGCAAATTGGTTTCTTGCTGATGTAGATATCTCAAATGTGGTTGTGGCTATACTGCCAGCCACATTGCAGGGCTTATGTAGGTGGGTAGGTGTCCACCTAGTGTGAGACATCATTGTGAGTAATAGAATGGAACAAACAAAAGATAGTTTCAGTGGCCTTTCATGTAGTTGCTGTATTACAGTCTTGTTTGAAAGGTGCAAAGAAACCTGAAATACCCCACATGGAGCATAATTGATTCAGCAGTAAGAAAGATTGAATTATATGATTAATACATATTTCACTCTCTATCTTCCATCAAAACCCATAAATTTAGCATTAGTAACATATCACAGAAGAAATTAAATGAAACATCTATTGTAAGAGTATTAAATCAAGCACTGATTATTTAAATTGATTTTTGTTTGGAAATCATTTTTATAAGTACCCAGGTATTTTTGTGAGTAGTGAAAAGTAGTAAATATTTGTATGAATAAGTGTGATTGCTGCATAAAAGCTAGATTTTAAGTTTACTAAAAATTTTTCACCTTTGGGGACTTTTAAACATAGTTTCCTTAATTGCTAAAAAATTAAATGAGAAATTTAAATATTATATAAATATTAGTGTACTGACTGTTCCTTATAGGATCCAACATTAGGAATTATGTTTTACTTATTACAAATAACATAAATAACCTCCTTGGATTTTCCTTCTAATGCCATCACAGTTAACAGGCCATTATTTCAGAATCTTATTAAACAAAAGGGTTTTATCTGTTTAATCTTGAAGTTTTCTGAGGGAGAACTTTATGATATTGTCTTGATCAAGATCAAGAGCATATTGATCCTCCTCCAAAAGCTTTTATGTTACTTTTTTCTGATTGCCTATTTTTTAAAGGAGAAAAAGAAATCTAAGACACCATCATGCCACTTTTTGTACTGCTGCTATTTGACAGCTACAGTAAAATAAAATTATTACTAATTGCTTCTACACATAGATTTATTAAAATTACTATCTGAACAGCAGAAGACTTGTATTTCAATTAAAACCTCTAAAGCAGAAACCACATTTCAGTTACTGCTGATGCATTCTTATCAGTTACTAGAGCATTCAGCTAACTCACACTTTTTGAACTTTCCTACTTATCGGAGCTATTCATGGGGTAAAGAGGGAGGATGATACATGGAAAGAGTTACTCACTTCTAATACCTACTGTAGAAAATCATTGCATACAAGGTAATTCCCTTTTTTAACTAGTGTATAGTTTGACTTTAGCTCACAGGCAAGATAGAAGGTTCACTTCATCAGTTGCTATCTGTAGCTCTACTGCTGTATTTCTATTAACATTAGAAACATGAGAAGTATAACTCACACAGTACTGGTCTTAAAGAGTTCAGGTCATCAAAAATAAAAAGAAAGGTGGCAGTTTTCCACTATCATCACCATCTGAGGTGGCCACTAGGTTGCATTATTTCAAGCAGTGCAAGCCAGGAGGGCCCAAAGTGTTCATTTGTCTCCATTCTGTTTAACTGTAACTCAAAGGAAAGCCAGTGTATTTTGACTCACACTGAAAGTAAAATGTGGACTGTGTAATTGCATGGCCAAACTGAAAAACTAAAATCTGTCATTCCTTTCAGCATTTAGATATTCTGTCTGACACAAATACAATTGCTTTTCATTCACTCATAAATAAACCATGGAACAGATGTGCTAGATTTACAAATTGCTGGAGAAGGGGATGGTGTTTGTAGACTGCCTTTCTTTTGCCCTGTGTTGCTGGAGTTAAGATAAATTCAACCTGAGTTGCTTTTTCAGCCTGAGGCATTTTGAACTCACAGCTCCCCTTGTGTCTGAGGCATGATCTGTGTTTCTGTATGGAGCAGTATGGCCTCAGCTGCTCATGGCTGCACCTCTTGAGGTTTTGCTAGAGGAAGGTGCCATGATAGAGAAGAAAGTGAGTGCTAGGATGACTGCTGAATTTTAGAAAAGCAATAAGCACCACACTGAGAGGACAGAGTATCCCTTTTTCGTCTACTGTATCCTATGCCTGAAGGATGGATTGAACTCCTCTTTTGCAACCTCCACAAACACACACCCTCTTCAATTTTTCTGACAGTTATGGATGCACTGCCAAGGGCACTCCCTATTTTGGGGCATCTAAAGCAGCCCCATTGCCCGCAGTTCCCCATCAGGACTCCTCCAGGCTCAGAGCTGCTGCTGCTTCTGCAAGTGTGACCACCAGGCAGGCCGTGCTTTGTGTCAGCTTTCCTCCCTTCTCAACAGCCACAAATACCAAAAATGGCAAGTAAAACCTTCAGTGAATCTGACCTTCTGTCCTTCCTTCTCAAGTCCCAGCTCAGAAGCTGACTTTTTCCAAGCCACAAAGAGGGAGTGAAGTCTTCTGACTCTCTAACTTCCACCCCTCTTACCTCCTCATCCCTTTAAGGAAAGCCATATTCTCCAATGACTTGGTGACCTGATACTCATTGCAGCAACAAAGGCAGCTGAGCATCTTTTCACCTACTCTCTACTGGAGTATGTTTAGACATTCCCTAAAATAGTCTAGAATTTGATTCTCAAAGAAAAGTAAGTTCACAGTTGTACTGAGACTTTTAATAGAAGATTGCAGGAGGATGCAGCTAGCAATTTACCATTCAGCACATACTGTCTGTTGGTGGGAGGAGTGGTAAGACTTCACTCAAAATGGAGGCTGGTGTTGTGGAAAAAGGCTTTTCAGAAGTCATCTGTCAGCTTGTCATTTGTCCATTATATACTTTGCAGGTTTGACATGGTATGTGAAGATTTTGTTACATCAGCAATGAATGTTCAACTGATCGCTGACTTACAGTTGTGATTAGTGCAGTGATTTATATACCCACATGCTAAGAGCTTGTTGTTGTTATATTTCTTCCTGTGTTTTGTTTTCTTGTTTTCTTATTGGAAAATCACTATGATACAGGTAAAACAATTTACAAAGGTGAATTTAGCACCTTTACTTTTAGAGATGCTTACACATTGATGCCTTTTTTTTTTGTCTAGGAAATGTATTTTGAAAATTAAGTACTTCTGTGTAAGCAGAAAGCATGTACTTCTAATTATTGATATGGAAGATTCAGTTTACTATCCCAGTTTGTTGTCCCAGTACACATTTGTGGCTATAAGTATTGGAAATAAAAGCAAGCTGTTTCAGTTTTCTTCTCTTACAAGTTTTTGTACTTGATTAGAGGCTCTTTTAGTCATTAAGAGTTAAGAGGCTCTTAGATGGAGAAGTGATATTAAGGAATAATGCAGTTTTCAATATTAACTGTAGACGAAAGTTTCATCAGGCCAAAGTTCCAGCTTCTCTTGTTGGGCTTGCATGGGAAATACAAAGCTAATTTATATTTCATTATTATTTTAATCAGCTAAGCATTTTCAATATGTACTTCACCTCTCCATTGTGCTGTCCAAAGCACAATTCTTTGCACAAAAAAATCCAACAAACCCAAAACCCACCAAAACAAAACAAGGTGCATTGTGACTGGAGCAGAGTTGATTTTCAACCATTTGCAAATGAATTATCCAAATTATGGGTTCAGCAGGCCTTCCTTCCTCTTTTGCTTCTGGGTGCCAGTAGTCATGCTGTCTTAACCAGGGTCTGCTCAATGATGTCTAAAATCATGTCTGGTTTCTACAGAAATATTTCAAGAAAGTTCAATAAAATATGAATTTATGTTTTGATTACTTAATTTTCTTAAGTTTTATGGTATTGCATTTTTTGTTTTCTTCTATATGGCTTACTTCACCATCAGGATAACTGAGAACCCACTGTGTAAATTCCTTTATCTAGTTTTGTGACCAAATTGCTGCTTTTCACCATTATCACGTTTGATACTTCAATGACTTCAAGAGATCACCTTCCCATGCAAGGTCATGGCAGCAAGCATAAGTTTGTGTTAGGCATTGGTATGATGTGTAAAGTGAGAATTTACTTGGTTTCAGACACCAGAAACTGAAAGCTAAGAGACTATAGGGTAGGATTTAAAAAACAATAGTGTGCAAAATCGAGTAAATTCAAAAAATCTGAAATTTGTGCATATAACTAACTGTAACCATAGACTTTTGTTGTGGTTTAACCCCACCTGGCAACTAAGTACCACACAGCCACTGGCTCGCTCCTCCCTGGTGGGGTGGTGGAGAGAATCAGAAGGGTGGAAGTGAGAAAAGTTGTGGGTTGAGATAAAGACAGTTTAATAGGTAAAGCGAAAGCTGCATACACAAGCAAAGCAAAACAGGGCATTTATTCACCACTTCCCATCGGCAGGCAGGTGCTCAGCCATCTCCAGGAAAGCAGGGCTCCATCTCGTGTAATGGTTACTTGGGAAGACAAATGCTATCATTCCAAACATTCCCCCCTGTCCTTCTTCTCCCAGCCTTATATGCTGAGCATGACGTCGTATGGTATGGGATATCCCTTTTGGTCAGTTGGGATCAGCTGTTCTGGCTGTGTCCCATCCCAACTTCTTGTGCACTGCCTTCTTGTGCCTACTCGGTGGTGAGGTGGTGTGAGAAGCAGAAAAGACCTTGACTCTATGTTAGCACTGCTCAGAAATAATGAAAACATCTCTGCATTATCAATGCTGTTTTCAGCACAAATCCAAAACATAGCCTCATACTAGCTACTATGAAGAAAATTAACTCTATCCCAGCCAAAACCGACACAACTTTATAAGATTTGGGAATCTTTGTTCAAGATTAAGTACATTCTTCTAATTTTGACTAGTTCAGCAAGACCATACCATTTCTGGATACATCGATTACAGAAAACAAAGAAAAGTGTCTTTGCTGTATATCAGGACAGATAGAAAATCCACCCTACTTGAAAAAGAATTAACAATGATTTTGGCTTTCTATCCTGTGTAGAGGAGGGAATGCTTGAAGAGGGGTTTCAAATATGCAGAGGACCATCTGTGACTTATCTGAAGAGCTACAAACTCTCTTAGTTTGAACTGTGGCTTGGAAAACAGTGCTGGAGAGGACCTTAGCCAACTCAGCGAGCACATGGTAGATTCAACACTTCAAACATATGTCCAATCCACATAGCCCAGATCATGTACCACCACTCTGATTGGAATCAGGATTTTGCAGCAGGCTTTCTTATCTATCTGACTGTTTTAGATAAATAGATCCAGAGGTTTTATTCTTGTTTTCAACTTCAAAGCACCTCTTTGGTGAACAGCTCATAGAATTGCTGGCTTTAGAGTTTACTGTATTTTGTTGGCCAGACAAATATTGTATTTGAGGCCAGTGCTTAATGTGCAAAGCACTGGATTGTACATTTTGCTAGTAACCTTTTCCTGAATAGCATTAGCAGGAGAGTTTAATGGGCTGTATTTGAATTCTGAGCTGCTTTTGTTGGCTAGAGTATCTTTTTTGTTAAGCAAATCACTCCAAAGCCAGATGAGCATGGATACTTGTGTTGAAGCAGGGATGGCCAGCGATTTTGAGTCAGCAAGCCAGTCTGCACTGGCAAAGGTCTTGAGGTTTGCAAATGTTGATGTTGAAAAAAACCAAAACCACCAATCAACCAACCAAAAAAACCCCAAAGGGATCTTATGTTCATTGTGAACCAAGCCTTGATGCATATTTGATGGACATAACAAAAGTTCTAAGGCAGAGACGCTTTATGGATTTGAATTTTTCCTGTAATAAGGAAAGATCTGAAACTGGGATAGATCACGGCCTGTGTAATCATCCCCTTTTCCTGCTGGAGCTCACTACATACAGCTGTGCAATTGAAATAGTTCTTTACTACATTTTTCATGTGTAAATTTTGATAGGGATGTCTGTGCTAATAAGTGAGAGAAATTAAGTTCTTTAAAGGCTAAGTGGAGGAGAAATTTGTTGCTGAGCTTGTGTTTGACAGTCCCATCCAGTTGTAGATGATATTACACATCATTAGAGCTGGATGGAGAAAAACTGATCACGAAATTTGTCAAAAAATACTGTTTCATTCAAGTCTAGATTTCTGGGCATTCAGCTTAAAATGGCTAAACAGACTACAGAAGTAAAGTGACCCATGGCAGATCTGCAAAATGAGAAGCTGAAATGTTGATCTGTGTTTTCATTGCATTGTTCCAGAATATTGCCTTACCCCAGAATTATGTGTTTGTTTCAAATATAGTGTTATGTCACACCAACATAACAGAATTCTGGAAGCTCATTTTTAGGATTATTCAAAATAAATTAAAAGGCATCATTCTGAATGCCTAAGAAAAAGACTTATATTTTGATATTTTACTTATATTTTGATAAACTCATATTTCTGTCTTTTAAACATCAGTTGCATATAGTTTGTTGTTTGGAGTGATGGATAAGTGGGAATAAGACAGCTAACAAAAGAGGATGCACAAGAGCATCGCTTCTTTTATATACAGGTATTTGAAGAAGATGTTGAAACAGAAGCTGACATCACTTAAAATGAAAGTTTGCATTGAGCTGTTGTATATTTAGAAAAGTTTTACTTCCTGTATGTGTTTTTATAATCTAGAAAGCAAGTACATTCTAGTAGAGTATGTACCACTTCACAAATCAGAGGTCTTTCTTTACCAAGGTTTACATTAATTGCATTTGAACATTCCCATTAAATACATAGTGCTTTCCATAAGGTCATTCTTTCATACATCTTCAATGTAAGTGTTGTGTCAGGTTGATCTGTTTCATGCATATTGTTGCTGAAAATACAAGGCGTGTGAAGATGCTGGGTAATTTACTGATGCTTAGCCATGTTGGTTTTTTTTCACCTTCCAGTCTAAGTATATATTGTTACATTTTTAGAATATCTTTTGCTGTTTCTATTCAATTTCTGCCTCATACCATGATTTCCTTGGGAGCTCAAGAAAGTAGCTGGTTAAGTCTTGGTAAACAAATGTGTAGAAGTGTCAATATTTTTCTTTCACGATGCATGAAGTCTCAAGCAGTAGATGCAACCTTTTCTGTTGTGCCTTGTGGTAGAAAAGGGCTGCAACTGGTTGTCAGGAAGTCTGAAGTGTGGAGAATTGTAGTAAACATTATCCCATCTCTGCATGGCCTCAGGCCCTCTCTTGCACCTATAGGGTTCTGCCCAAGATTCAGCTGTGAGCTACTCAGTAATTTCTAGCAGCTAAAAATTCCTAGCTACAAATACAGAACCTTCCAGTGTCCAGAAGCATCCCAGAAACCCCTTTTCTTTTGTAAAGAAAAAATTTTAATTTGAGTATGTTGACTAATCATAATGAATCATTGTGAGCATTTAGTCACATTGACATGTTTAGGGAACACAGGATAATGTAGTTCCAGTAATCTCCATGTCTCTGTTGGCATTGAACTTAATTTTTTTTCTTGTGTGGCAAAATATTTCTGTCAAATAATAAAGGAAAAAGTAAATCCTGTAAAGCACTTGTTAACAAACAGCATGTTGTCAGCTAGAATCATAAATTCTTTCATCCTTCAATAGGCAAACCAGCAGAAGGCTGTGCCGAAGTATTTACAGATATTTTCTGATGTCTTTTAAGTCCTTTTGGTGTGCAAAGTAGGCTAATCCTACAAGGCTGCTGGATTGCTTGAATAATTTGGAATAGATGAAAGATCCATAAATGTCAAAAAAGAAGCAGAAGTATTATAGATAGTTACATTGTCTCCTACATGGCTCCTTTCACCCATATACTTTTTTTAAAAAAAAAACCCAAAAAAACGCAAGTGGAGGGACTGCCAGCTCACTTATCATCTGTCCTTCCTAGCTTCAGGCTGGATGAGGAAAGGCTACACCTGTCAGCTGTAAGATGTACTCTCTGGAGAATAATTTTCAAACCATTCATGTATCACTTTAAGACATGTAATTATAAAAAACCCTCTAAACTCTAAAAATTGAAACATAAAACTCAAAATTTTTAAATAATAGCAGATGCAAGTCCTTTAAAGCATTTAACTATTCTGTGTGAACTTTCACTTGTCCTGAGACTTACGTCCCTTTCCCTGACTGATAAAAGGTTTTTTTCCATTGGCATATAGATTATGCCATATATTCAAAGAAATTATTTTTATTCAGTGAGTGTGGGTTCACAGGGATTTGTGTTACCATCCTGTTTTCTGTTATATAGTCAGCTTCAGGAATTGACTGATTTAAAAGTAAACCACAGGAAATCTGAATTTTTACAGAAAAAACACTGACACATATGGGATGTGGGGTGATGGTATTTTTCTAACCTGTCAGACATTCCATCTCTTTTAGTTTCTGCCAACAACTAGAATGTAAGAAGGCAATAATGACAAGGTCCTTAGATTAAGCAAAGAGATAATAGGCACAGCATTGATAGGAAGCTTGACAGCACTAGATACTGGATGTGACATTCTTTGGCAACTCATTGCAAATGCAAAGCTACTTCATACTTAAAATTTTTGTTTCGTTATTTGCTTGCTATAGCATTGCTTGTGTTAAACTAGATAGATAAACTTTGTAACCAACTCCCCAAGTGTGTTAGTAGCTAATTTTTCACTAATTCATTAGAAATAGAAAGTTACTTCTGTTAGGACTTAGCTGTCTTTTGCATCTCTTTCATTTCCTTATCTTTGTTCTACCTCCATTTGACACAGATGTGCATTCAAGCTAATTAATGAAATTGCTTTGACTCAGCATGAAAAAGAAAGCAAAAATAAGGGTGGAAAGATTAAAATAGTGGCACATATTATCTACTTCTAATGTTTAAAAGCCTATTTCTAAACAGAAGAATATGCAGTAAGAATGAATAGGTGGGTTCCCTGGACCCTATTGTTTTCCATACCATTGTAGAAGATTCTCTTTGCACATCTCAGATGCAGAGCCTCAGTTTGGGAAAGTGGCAGTAGGCCTCAGGTTTACCTAGCCATGCATCCCCACTCCTCTGATACTCAATAGAAGGATTCGGTAAGAAAAAAGTTTTTGTTTACAATTAACAATGTAGGGTTTATTTGTTTCTGTTGTTTCAAGAGAATAGAGAGCCCTCAACAAGAATCAAAATTCTTGTTCTAATGTTTGTGCTTGTAGGTTCAGTGTTTTGGAGTATTTACATTCTGAAAGAAGCAAAAATCTATTTACATTCTGAAAGAAGCAGAAATCTATAGGAAATGAAAAGGACAGAGTGAAATAAACTGCTGTTAACTTATAACATGTAGATTAAAAGTATTGCTTGGATCTCAAAGGAAATCTGCAGCTAAACCAGGAAGTGGACCCAAATTTCTTTTGATATAGTTAAGTGCCTCTATGCAAGGCCTGCTTTATGGTTTAATTATTGTCCACTGATATAATACATTATTTAGGTAATTCATCATAAAGTAATACTCAAATACTTTCTGTATTAAAAGACCTTCTAGCTAAACAATTGATATCTACTGTTCAAGAACCATCACCAGACATTAGAGTGGTTGTCAGTACATGAAATTAATTTCCATAGTATCATTAGCACATGTCTCCTAGGGATGTAACTAAGCTGAGGTATGACTATGCCTATATAGACAGACCCAATCTAGTTTTCACATTGGTTGCTCAGGTACTGCTGTTGGTACACTTCAAGTGGCCGCTTGAACCATGGCTTTGGATGTGACCTTGCAAGCTGCAGTCCAACTGGTTGCAGCCTTATGGATATTGTTCAAGATCTGTCCTGTAGCTAACCTAACTCAGTAGAAAAAAGGAGATAATAAATATATATATACTTACATGTGCACACATATATAGGATATATAAATAATGTATAAATATATATGTTTATATTTACATATATGTATATATTCTATTACAGCCATTGAAAAGCAAGCATTTAAGTGTACTTGACCTTAGGATCTACATCACAAGCCTAACTAAATGAAATTACGACAATCCATGCCTTGTTCCTTTGAAATGAAAAATAGCTTGAATTTATATAATACACTAGCAGAATAAAGCTGATTTCTTGATCTTTTCTTGCTTTTTCTGTGTATGTTAGTCACAATACAAGATAAAATGTAGTCCAAATCTAAGTTTTTGAAAAAATAGTTTTTCTGGGAGCTAGTAAACATATATCCCAGACACAAAATTAAGAAAAAATGCCCTCCCAGAAATATTTTTTGAGTACTTGTCTCATGAAGGATGTATCATACCCAAAATCTAATGAAAAAGTAAATGGACTTCCTAGGAATATATTCACTCTTGGCATAACCAATCCTATCTTAAGACATGCTTTAAGATATTGCCAAAAGTTTTCCAACATCTAAGTGGATGAGTGACCAAAAAGGCAAATGAAAAAAAAAAGTCATGTCAAGAAAAATGACCTGATAAAAATGTTTCTAAAGGTTTAAAATGGTGAACAGAAATGTATTGTCTCAACCAAAAAATGTGTCTGAGGAATTTTCAAAATACTTATTTATATATCCTTTCTGTACTGCCAAGGAAGAAAGATCTTACTTCTCTAGTTAAATTTATGTATACTTCTCTTACCAGACAAGGTGCCTCTGACCACTGAACAAGGCTGCCACAGTTACCCAGGATACATCGTCAGAACTTTTTCCAGTGCCATTCTTTCCCCTTTAAACATTTTTCAGTCAGAGTTTTGACATTTTTGGCATTTATCATGGCAACCCCTAATGTAGGCTATTGACTTCAATGGTGTCAAGATGCCACTTGGTAACTTTGGTTGTCTGGATTTTAGCTGTGTTGAAAACTAGTGGTATCAACCAAAAAAGCTTAATTTCATGTTATCAGTCCCACAAATTGCTTCTCTCAGATCTGAATTATTTGGGACAGTTCTGAGACAAGCACCACAACAATTTGGCCAACAGTTCATAAATAACAAATTTTATGAGTTTCATGTATTTACAAGCATGATGCTTCTGAGAGACTTCTGTTGAATTCACTTGCTATTTCATTTGACAACAGGGATTAGAATACAGAATCTCAGGTTAAATTAGACTTGAATTCTTAGAGGCTTTTTCAAATGCTTAATATATAGTTCTTCATTTTTAAGATCTCAGGAGTTCTTGTTTTATTTTGTGCCCTAAGGAATATTGTTAAGATGATTTATTATGTTAGGTAGGTTAAGAAGGGTAATCTTCTTAAAAAGAATAATTCAGAAAAAGATTAAAAGATCATAATTTCAAGATCCCCATATACTCTGAGACCTAAGATAGTAACAATCAGCTTCTCAGGTGGTGTAATATAATGTGATTCCAAAGACACCATTAAAATTAAACCCATTTATCCCAGCAGAGAACCAAGGCTTGTATCAATAATAAAGTACAACTGTAAAAGGTCAGGTTTCAAAGTATCATAATTACTGGAACTCTTGCTTACATGAAAAATGGAATGATCATTCAAAATTCTGGTTTGTTTACTATTAACTTTGTCTGTTTAAAGTAACATTTTTATAACTTTGTCCTTGTCTTCTTTTCTTTTTATCAGCACCTTCAGGCTTGAAGGAATATCTATATCTGGAGGCACGTCAGTTAATTATTTGCATATCAGATTCATCATTGTGACTTCTTGCAGGCCAGATCTGAGAAATAACCAGGAACCTGACGCTCCGTGGAAAATAGAAAAGCCCTTCAAGACAGAGCACAACTGATCATGAGTGTAATCTGCATTGAATCGTCTTTCTCAGATCTGACAGCTACATGCTGAGTCCTGGCAAAAGCCACAGCCTTAAATTCCATTTAATGGGAAAGAAGAATAAAGAGGACTAAAAGTCTTGCCCCATTACAGAAACTGCTCTCTCCTAGCCTGACACCTGAGTTCTGTGCTGAGCAACCAGAGTAACAAACAATGAGGTTTTCATGGGTCCATCCAGCATCCAAAAATATTTCAGTATGTAGCCAGAAGGAGAAATGAAACATTTAGATGATAGCAGAAAATTAATGCATTTACTGTAACAGAGGAATGTTACTGTCTGTGGGGATAGAAGACCTCTGTCATCCCTTGTACATATTCAAAGCCATACAGGAACAGGGCATCAGTGATTGCTTAAAAGGATGCTGTCTCCTGTCCTCCACCCAACTTTGAAGAAGTTCAGCTGTTAGAGATTGCATCTCAATGCACTTCTAGTATTTGCACTGTCACTTCCATTCAGGGTAATGATGTGCACCTCCATTTGCACAGATGGCCCCAGGAGATTTTTGACCACAACAAGCTATATTTTGCTGGGGCTTCAAAAGGAATTAAAAAGTTAGAACTGAAGAAAAACATTTGTGCTTTCTTTCACTATGGGGATCTCTTCACAGAAAGGACTATGGTCCTTTCTTAGGTTTAAATAAATACATACATATACATACATATATATATATGTATATATATGATAAAGCATCAACGTGATAAGGTGTATTTAAAAAGGGGATATAATCTTTTTTAATAGCATCCATTTTTTATCATATTAGCAACCAAGAAATTTAGTCTATTGAATTATACATCAAAAATACTCTTACTGAACATAGACATTATAGTCCCAGTTACTGTTAAAGAAGTCATTTGTAATATGTATTTGACATTAAAATTTTTCTAGCCATTTGTCTATACTTCATGGAGAAATCTAACAGACAAGCAGCATTTTCAGTTTATTTTTCTAAATAAATGTGTTGTTTATATTATTTGCAGTCACTCATTTTGGATGGTTTTCATTATCTCCAAACATGGTTTAAAGACAGAACCAAAACACAGGAATTGTTTGTTCATGTTAAGATGTAATGATTTGCTGACCGAAAGCTTTAATATAAACATTGTAATTTGTAAAATGATGAAGTATATTTATACAGGCAAATATGTATGGAAAACAAGAGGAGGTATTTTAACTCTTAATTTCAGAACATAGTTTATTTTAATATCCGCACGAATAAATCTAAATATATAATGGGACAGATTTTTTTATTATCAGTGAGTTTTAGCAACTTAAGATTTGGATGTTTAAGAATGAAAGGAACGTAGTCTAATACTGGTGGTTTCCCAGGTTATACAGAGACCTTTTGTCAGCTGCCTCATTTTATTCAAAAACTGGTTTAGTTTTTTGGGGTTTGGTTTTTTTTTGGGGGGTGTGTGTGTGTGTGTTAGGACTTTTTGTGTTTTGTTTGTTTTAGCATAATGACAAGGCCCTGAAGCTGATACTATTTGATCACAAACAATTTGAGAAGCTACAGAATAAGAGCGTGTTCCTTAGAACAATCTACAGTTTACAGTTAAGAACAGTCATTGTTATCCATCTACTGCAGTGTTTTGTTATGAAGTTATTGAACATTTCAATGATAGAGCTGTTTTGAATAAAAATATATTTTTTCCTTTTTTATTAGTCCATTAGCCTGTGTGTAATTTTAAGAGAAAAGTAAAGCATGTGATTCCCAGTTCACTTAAAACATTCTTCTTTAATCCAATCATATGTATCTAATTTATAAAGCCGAATAGTTTTTTCTTTATTTTCATTGTTTTATGGAACCTATTAAGTGCTCACTAACAGAAAAATGATATTTCAACAACAAATAATAGAAAATTCAATCCTTTTTTAATCTGTGGGTTAACTTTGTAAAGACCAAATATAAAAATGTGTTGCTCTGCTCTAATGTACTAACTAGTGTATGCGTGTGTGTTTGTGTGTGTGTGCACGCATGCGCACCCTTACCTGCTGATGAATGAAATGCCAGCTCTGCTGAAGTAAGTGCCACAAGTACTGTTACTGCAAAAGATGCTTATGTTATTGTATTTTTTGGATCAAGACCTCAGCTCTGTCTTTGCTTGTGACTCTGAAGCCATAAATAGCTTTTACAGTTTGTCAGGAAATCACAAATGAAACAATTAAGTGTATGTTAGCCTCCCTCATTTGGCAAAACTTGGGATCATCTCATGGTTTGACTCTTTAAAGAAATTTAGTGATCAATTTCCATTGGTGCAGTGGATAAATGAAACCTTTGTATTTGTTAAAGAATGATGGCTGTGTTTTGTTCCTACACATTTTAGCTTATGGTTGGTTTACAGTCTTTTAAGTGTGATTTCATTTCTGTGTCATTAGAATAACATACTTGGACACACAACTTGCATGGGCTTTGTTTTGCTCCCTCTTTGGATAACCTGTATTTGAAAATTGGAGAGCTTACTCTTTGAAACTAATATTCAGAGTTGTTTAAAGAAGGGACAACATTATTGAAACAATGAGAAAATTTCAGAATTATAATTTGAGCACTTCCATTATTATCTAATAGTAATATTTGGAAAAGCTCTTATTTTTGTGAACAGAATGCATTCATCTCTATTTGAAAACAGCCCAATAAAAATCTAGTGAATAATTTGTTACTACTTGCAAATACTTTTCTGCTGTGCTGAGTTCTAGATCAGTTTGTGTGTGAAATTTTTATTGTAGAAAAACCACCTGAAACAATGAACAATTTTCTTCAGAAAAATACAGCACATATGAAAAATAATGACCTGGTCCCAGGAGTGATTTTACACAATGTGAGTAATGCAAAAATAATAAACATATACCAACATGTAGGGCTAAATTAAGTGACAAATGTAGTTGCAAGAGGACACTGCAAATCATGGTTCTCATCAATCACGTGCTGTTTACAGCTCTGAATTAAATGGCGTTTCACACTGGGAGGTAACTTTCAGCGCATGTGCACACAAATGCACTCACATGTATCGTGTCTTCTACCGCTACCAATGACACTGGGGTAAATCCAGATTTCTTGATTTTTTGTAGATTTAAATAATTAAATCTTTAGGTAAGTATTCAATGTTGTGATATAAATTGAGCTGATGTCTGTATACTATACAGATATTCCCCTGAGATAACATTTCAACAGAGGATAATAAAACTCCACTGGAATTTCAGAAATTGTTGGCAAATCTGAAGTATTTTTTCATAAAGTTTAAAACCAGAGAAGACAATTAGATTATCTCATTAAACAACAAAAAGTTGTGTTTTTTCCATTATCTTAGGCTAAACATTTTGACAAGACCAGCAGAACTTTTTCAACTAAGATGATATTATGGTGACTGATAGGTCCTTTTGTAGGTTTATGGATCCTGTGTATATAAGAAGTGCCTGCAGAAGTTGTTCTAGAATAGTGCAGCGTTTCATTATCTGTCATCTGAAAAGCTGTCTGAAGCAACCAGTGCTTGAAATGATGAAGTATGCAAAAGAAAAAGCTGATAGTTCTGGATGTGTCTACAAAACATACTTTCAGCACTTGTATTTTTTTACAGGCAAGGGCCACCATCATTCATGAGAAAAATAAGGATATGTTAAAGTAGCTATTTTGTAAAGGGAAAGCAAAAGATTGCAAAAATCTGGTAATCACCATGATGTTATAAAGGTGTCCCTCTCCTGATACAGTCGCTCCAAGTGTCACATGACATGAATATCCTCAAAGTACAGATTTTTTTTTTTTTTAATGGTACCTGCTCAGTACATAGTAAGGCTCTCCAGTGACATTATAAATAAAACCTGTCCATAAGATAACCATGCCAGTTTTGGTGTGGGAGGGTATTGCCTGGGGAGAGATGAGAGGAGGGCAGCCATGGGCCTGCCCTGAAGCTCCTGTTGAAGGTAGGAGGCTGTTGCTCATGCATCTGGCAGGACCAGAACCCATCAGGGGACAGCTGTATGGGAACATGCCTGCCCACTGTGAGGTAACACCTATCGGGTATGAGGGCGGTGTCTGCTAGCCAACAGTGAGGAGGAGTCAGGGGACATGGACCTGCTTGGATGTATGTGGCAGAAAAAAAGGAGACAGGAGTTTCTAGGGCAAAATTTAAAGGATGTTGGGAAAGAAGCTGTAGGCTTAACATGATCTAAATCCCAGGAAGACCCAGGGAACTACCAACCTGTCAGCCTCACCACTGTGCTTGGGAAGGTTGTGAAGCAGATACTCCTAGAAGATATGATAATGCACATGGACGACAGAGAGATGGTTTGAAACAGTCAACATGGCTTCACCAAGGACACGTCCTGCCTGACCAACCTAGTGGCCTTCTGTGATGGAGTGACTGTATCAGTGAACAAGGAAGAGCTACAGATGTCATCTATCTGGACTTCTGTAAGGCCTTTGACATGGACCCCCACAACATCCTTCCTTCTAAATTGTAGAGATATGTATTTGATTGATGTACTGTTCAGTGGATGAGGAACTGTTTGTATGGTTGCATCCAGCGAGTAGTAGACAATGGCTCAGTGTCACACAGGTGGTGTCCCTCAGGTGTCTGTACTTGGACCAGTACTATTTAATATCTTCATCAATGATGTAGACGGTGGGATCAAGTGCACCTTTAGCAAGTTTACAGATGACACCAAGCTGAGTGGTGCAGTTGACACGTCTGAGGGATGGGATGCCGACCAGAGCAACCTAGACAATCTTGAGAAGTGGGCCCATTTGAACCTCATGAGGTTCAACAAAGACAAGTGCAAGGTCCTACACCTGAGTTGGGGCAACCCCCAGTATCCATGGGGACATGAATGGATTGAGAGCAACCCTGTGGAGAAGAACTTGGGGATATTGGTGGATGAAAACCTGGGCATGACCCAGCAATGTGCACTTGCAGCCAGAAAGCCAACTGTATCCTGGGCTGCATCAAGAGAAGTGTGGCCAGCAGGTGGAGGGAGGTGATTCTCCCCTTCTACTCCACTCTAGTGAGACCCCACCTAGAGTACTCTGTGCAGCTCTGGAGTCCTCAGTACAGAACAGACATGGAACTGTTGGAGCAGGTCCAGAGGATGAACACAAAGATGATCAGAGGGATGGAACAACTCTCCTGTGAGTAAAGCTTGAGAGAGTTGGCGTTGTTCAGCCTGGGGAAGATTCAGGGAAACCTTATTGCACCCCTTCAGTACTTAAAGGGGACTTATAAGAAAGATGGGGACAGAGTTTTTAGTAGGGCCTGTTGCGATAGGACAATGGGTGGTAGTTTTAAACTAAAGGAAAATAGATTCAGACTAGATATAAGGAAGAAATTTTTTACAATGAGGGTGGTGAAACACTGGAATGGGTTCCCCAGAGAGGCGGTAGATCCCTATCCCTGAAAACATTCAAATTCAGGTTGGACTGGGCTCTGAGCAATGTGATCTAGTTGAAGGTGTCCCTGATCATTGCAGGGGTTTGGACTAGATGACCTTTAAAGGTCTCTTCCAACCCAAACTATTCCATGTTTCTATGATTCTATGATAAATTATGGAGTTTATGTTGACCGTTTTTAAGTACCATTATCCTTTAGTAGGTTTAAGAGTTACTTATTTAACAAATGTCCACAACAATGGTTCGACAGCATTGTGCAGTAGACCAACATCTCTGCAATTACCCTCCCTGAGTTACAGAGTGGCTGAAAGGGAGTATTTTCATGTATAACTGCAAAAATGGTGTAAGGAGAAAGTACATCCTTAAGAGGAACCAAGGAGTCCTTGTGAATACAGGAGACTGTAAAGAAGGGTTGACAAATTGAGATCACAATGGAATCCAGCTAAAGAGTGGGGAAAGTCGAGCATGTAGTTTGAGATGACACACTTAACTGGGGGAAAACTGTAGGAATGAGTTGGAAGGAACTGAGCCTTACAGAGAAAATAGGATTGAACAGAGTGACACTTGCACACAGTAAATTTCCCTAGAGGCCTGCTGAGACTAAATGGCTGATTTTTGTGGACTGAATAGGTGAAGATCCCATGAGAGAAGAAGCAAAAGCCACGTGGATGTAGTTCAAAATACTTCAGGTGAATCTCCCTCTAGATTCAATATCCTTGAAGGGCTGCAGAAGCCAAGAAATCTCCCCAGTTGTTCTCAACTTCAGAAAGGAGAAGGCCTCCTGTAAGGAAGAATCTGTGAGGAATCACTAAGAGAGTTAAGTCATGACAGATGGCACAGAGGCTATTTAAGATATTGTGTTGAAGGCAGAGGAGGAAATACATCCTGCTTAGCAAGAAAGGCTTGAGAAAGGGCGAAAGGGAGCCTGTGTGGTTAAGCAGCAGTCTATCGGAGACTGCTGAGAACAAGAAGGCATCCTTCAGATAGCTGAAGATTTTTAAAGAAAATGTAAGGGCTGTAAACTTATTAGGACTAAATATAATTTTTTAAAAATAATCCACAGCAATGCAAATCAAAATAATCACAAGATACGTGAAAGATTTATTAACCGAAATAGTTGCAAGAAACACAAGAGTTAAGAAATTCTATTACTACAATAGCAGCAACAGGAAGTCTGGCAGAGTCTACCACCAAGACAATCAAGGGAAACAGAAGCACTGAGAAGGAGTTACAGGAACAAAATTGTCTTAACATTTGAATTCTTCTTTTGCTGTAGAAGCATTTTGGTATATTCTCATTCTCTCTGGGTAACTCATGTGAAGTCATACTGTGTCAGTATGAGGTGTTGTAAAATGAAAATATCAAGACATACACCTAAAGTTTTTAAAGGCACTCGGGTGAAATAGTCAAAATGATAACTGTGGTGTGAAATTCATTGTTTAAAACTATGTTGATAGCTTTGAGATGTGAGGTTACAAATATGTTGCCAATTTAAAAGTGAATGTGAGGGAGTTTGAAAGAAGAGTTTAGATCATTAAGTCAGTACTGGGCAAATCAGTTGAAACAATAATAATACCCTTTTTTAAAAAATCTAGAAGGTATTTAACAATGTCAATGTCACCAAACACTTCAGGAAACCGCAGCTGGCTAAGAGCAAACACAGAGGAAGCAATGCAGCTGACTAAGAGGAAAGTTCCTGCATTCATTAAAGAAACGCTAAAATATGGGAGAAAAGGGTGATATTTCTATGGTCAGTTTTCACAGTGAAAAGAGGCCATGAGTGAAGTTCCATGGGACATCCATGCAATCCATGCTTCTCAAAATATGTGTAAACATGTGAATATGATGGAAAAGTAGTGAATAGTTATTTGGTAAATTTTCTGATCATACTGTTACTAAAGGTATTAAATATGAGTGGCCTGAGTGACTGGTTATGACAGATGAAATTCAGTGAAGATAAATGTAAATTGATCTATATGAAAACCAATTTTCATATTGTCTGCTACTGCTACAAACAGTTTAATTCTGCTATTTTTACAACTGTACTTCAATTATGGCCCTTAGTTTTAACTTTGCCAGACTAAAAACAACTTAGCTCACTCAACCTCTCCATGCCAGTCTTGTGCTTTTAGGCCCCTTGTAGTCCTCTGCTAAGCATTCTGCAAATTCATCTAGCTCAGGGCAAGAACATGTTGTTGACCTTGTGGTCAACCATCACCCTCAAGTCCTTTCAGCCTGGCTGCTGCTCAGCTAATCAGTCCCCATCAGCCACAGCTATTCCACCCCAGGTGCAGAGCTTGGCCCTTGTTAAACTTCATAAGGCTTCTTTTTGTGCAATCCATAAATTTCCCAAGATCCTGCTCAATTGAATTGTAGCTATTCATTCTGTCAGCCACTCCTCTTACAAAACATCATCCAGAAATTTGTCAAGATTGCATTCTGTGTTTTCATCCAGGTCCCTGATGAAGGGGCACCAGTACTGATCCCATATGTCGTCATAGAAGTCATTAAGGCTGGTGGAGTATGATTTCCCATTGGTAAATTTGTGTGTATTGCTCCTGATGACTGCGTTGTCTTCTGTGTGTTTGGAAATGGATTCCAAATGAGTGTCATCTGTGATCTTCCCTGTGTCTAAGGTGAGGCTGCCTGGTTTAGAGTTCCCCTGATCTCCCTTCTTAAGGGAGATTACAAACATGTAATGTTTGCCTTTTTCCAGTTGTTGAGGACCTTTCTTGGTTGCTGTGATTTTAATAGATGATTGTGGCCTTGTGCTCACTTCAGCCAGCTCCTTCAACACCTTCAGATGAATTCGATCTGATATCCTGTACTTAAGTCCAGCTTCTTTAAGTTGTCCCTAACTTGTTGATCTCCTGCCTGCTTCCGTCCAAACACAGGCTGATACATGCAGAAGGTAAAAAGTAGGCTTTGCCTGCAAAGACTGAGGTGAAAAAGGCTTTAAATAATTTAGCTTTTTCCATATCAACTGTCAGTCTCTCCCATTCAGCAGCATCTATTTTCTGTGAACTTCCTTGTGATACTAGCATACTTGTAAGAACCCTTCTTGTTACCTTTTATGTCCCTAACTAGTTTTAGCTCTATCAGGTTTTGTGACTTTTGCCCTTAACAGTGTGAGCAATGTTTTTATAGTCTTCCTTTGTTTCCTGTCTTTGTTTTCACTTCCTGTATGATTTCTTCTATCATTTCTTTAAGAAGTTCTCTGCCTAGCCATTCTGGCCTTTAATTTAAATTTCCAGTCTTCCTGCATGAAGGGGTGTTTTGCTCCTAGGCTGCAGCTGTTTTCTTTAAAAGTCAGCTAGCTATTCTGGGTGCCCCTTGTAGGAGATCCCAAGGTCATTATCCCAGCAATATTCTAGATAAACCAAAATCTGCTGTCCTGAAGTCTAGAGTCCAAGTCCATGCTTACCTCTCAGCCTTTCTCCAAATCTCAATCTCAGTCTTCTCCTGGTAACTGCAATCCAAACTGTTGTCTGTGATCACATTCATAACCATTTCTTCCTTGTTGACCAGCAGGTCAAATAGAGTGTTTCCCTGGTTGGCCCCTCTAGCATCTGCATTAGGAAATCATAAGCAGTGCCCTCTATACACTTCTAGGGTGACTTTAAGAATTTTATTGCCCGTTCAGCAGATGTCCAGATGGTCAAAGTACTCCATATGGACCAATGGCTGTGATCATGGGATTCTTGCTAATTGTCAGTAGACAGCCTCAGAGACATCATCTTAGCCAGGTGGGCTGTAACAAACCACTGCCACAACATCATCAGTGTTGCATCCTCTTTGACCTAGATGAAGAGATTCTCCACAACCATATCCTTGGGTTCACACCAGATCTCTGCTTAGTCAAGGATCTCCTTTACATAACACACATCTTCTGTGCTTCTTCTTTACTGCCTACATTCCCTCAGCAGTTTTTAACCATGTACTTTTTGAAACCAACTGGTTCAGTCTACTGGAAGCAGCAGCCCCGTGGAACTGAAAAGGACAAGAAGTAATTGCCAAATGGCATGAAGACTTGTTTAAGCTAGTTATGAGAAGAAACCTTAGAACAGAAAAACATTTGAATATGTTTCACAGTCTTAATCTTTAGAGGTCATGAAGCATACAGTAATTTGACAGGAAAGGTTTACTCATGGTTGTTCAACCACAGAGGCAGGAGAGTGACCTAGATGACCTTTCCATAAATGGGAGAGAAGCTGTCAAATGGGATAGGAGGCTGTGAATTTGAATATTACTAATTTAATAATCAACCAGGGGCAAGTAACATGGTAAAAGAATGTGGGTGAGAGCCCAAGAGTAAATGTGAACGTTACACTTTCAATGTATGTGTCAGGGTTTCAGAGAGCTGTGTCATGCTCATTAGGGCACGCTTGAATATTACCACAGAGGCTACCTGACACAGCAGGATGACTCAAGCAGAAAAAATTTCACTGTCAGATTTTATAATATAAAGTTATAATCAAAACACTGTAGAACAGCTTAAAAGAATGTGAAATTTTCAAATGTTGACTATTGTCTGTTCTGTTGAATGAAGATTTGAGACAAAAATAGTCTGTCATGCAGGCAAGCATGGAACACCATTGAACACATTATCTGAATTTGCTTTTAATTCATTTGTGCTCAGCCCATATGCATATGAAAACGGATTATTATCTGTGTGGACAAAATCCTCATGAAGGGCAGAAAAAAATAAAATTGCTTGGGATTTGGTTATCACTTCCATTTAATCTGGATACCTAGCAGGGTGAAAATATGTATGTCCTGCCACAGGTATAAAGATAATTTGTTCTCACTTTAATTCTACTTTCTGTTGACAGCATAATGCAAAAGGATTTACTTAAAATAAGACCTTCTCTCCTGACCATTGTTGTTTTGTCCTAGTCAACAGCAAATTGAGTAATTAATGTCTGTTTGGCTACTTGTAGGACAGCTCCTGAATTAGAGAAGAACCAGGATCATTGGTTCCTGGGAGGATCTCACTGAGATGTGAGGAGGAAAAGGACTGAGAACAAATAATGTTTCTTTCTCATTATTTGAGTTGTATTACGTGAGAATTAGAATTACCTTCTGGATATACATCCTTTCACTGGCACAAAGCGTGAGCACATGGAAAGCTGATTTAGATTAGATACTTAAGGTTAACTTAACTGAAGCTACATGAGATGAATCTTTCTTTATTCAAGAAGATCACTGAAATAAGTTTTGACTAACAATTCATGGTCATGTTTGAAAAACATTTAGTAATTTACAGCCAGATTCACTGACGATAGACAGTAAAGGTAACAGATAAGCTGGCTTTTGCCAGGACTTCTGTAAGGCATAGTGAAAAAAATAATTTATTCTTATGGCCTTGTCATTTGCCGTAATCAGAAACTGCACTGATGCTAAAAAGTTTACTTTACCCAGATAAATAGAACAACTTCATATCTTCTTGTATTCATTGGTTTCCAACAAATGTTACTAGATGATCATCTCTACTTATCTGCATTAATATTTAATGGATATTCTTTCTAGAACCTACCCTAGAAACTAGTATATTTTCCTTTTGGGAATCTTATTGACAAAACAGAGACATGGATAGATTTATTTACTCAGAATATGTAATTTAAGTGTGAATATTCCTAAGCAAAAAGATGTCTTCAAAATCTTTTCAGATCCCCATTAGTATGAAATAGCCATCGGTACAATACTTGAGGGATGATATTTTAATTTTGATTGAAACAGGAAATGCAATTTAATGATGTCTCTAAGGACAGAAAGATTAGGGCTCCAGGCAGAAACATAAAGGCATGAACTGCAGAGGTAATAGATTCTGTTCTTGTGCCCTCTGGACTCATGTCTTTGGTAAAAATGTGCTTATTACATAGATGTAGAAGGATAAAGACTATAGACATCACCCGCAGTTCTCCTGCTCTGTGTTCATGTACTAATCTTCATAGAAACAGTCAGTTTACGAGGTGGATGTCTTTATTATTATTACTATTATTATTATTGCTATTACTAATATTTAAATTTTAGATTTTAGGGATGTAAATATTATTATTTTTTAAGCCACTATTTATTCTCATATCTGAATCTCCTTTAATTCTCTGGTACAAATTATTGAAAGTATTATATTTTGCTGAAATCTAAAGTTCTTAGGTACAAGGAACACTTGGACCAGCTAATGTGAGTGGCCAGCTTTATCCTCATAAATTCTTGTCTATTATTTTTGGTTTGGAATTAATGAGATCTCAGGTTCTTCTTTGCATTTATCCATTTTTTTATTTAATTTTCTTCTTTTCAACCATTTTGAGTCATCTACTTCCCCATTAAGAGCTGGCCACCAAGATAGCATCATGCCAGTTTTTGTTACACCAGTATTTAATCTTTTTACATAGGTCTATATTTATACAAACATATTTTGTGCTGGAGTAGCAGTTGCACAAAAATGCAATTCTGATGTTTGAAATTTTTAGATAATATGTTATTTAGAGCCACAAAGATTAAAGGCATAGATCTTGCATGTTTAGATACTTTTTTTTTAGTTCTGATTGAAGCAGTTTTGACATTTATCTTAATTCTCATCCTGCCAAAGGTGATTTATTTTGTTTAATATCTTGCTGAAGAATGGAATGACAAGTATTGGAATCAAGTATTAGACATGATACATACTGCAGTAAGAAGTACTCCTCAGGCAACATTAATGAATCAATAATGTTGTAGAGTACAAAATTTAAGATTACTTTCCTTTAGAACATATAATGATTTCTTTTTGTCCATTTCCAATATCCAATCTAGAAATGACGCTAAGGGTGTTTATTGGGCCTTCATGAGACTTCAATTCCAGAAATAAACACTGCTAAGAGAGTGCTAGTATATAAATAATGATCATGTGAAGACAGAATGTGCTCAATTTCAGTTAGAATTGAGAGTCTCAGTATAACTGTGAAACACTGAATCTCTGGACATTTATTCCTTAAAATCCATAATAGTTATTTCATTGATAAGGATGCTTTTTGGAGGAATGTGGTTAATGACATATGCAAATGACTCAGAAAGAAGCATTTTTAGCACTGCTAAAGCACTGCTAAAATCTAAGTGGCACATGAATTAAGTATGAAAATTTATTTTTTGAACATATAAAGAAAATTTTCTTTCATTGTAAATGGCAAAATGGTAGTCTCATGTAAGTACTGTAACATCCTGTAAAGCAAGCACAGGGACTGAAAATTTATTTGCTTGACTGGCCTTTACACAAATATTTTTTCTCCCCAGATAAGTGTTCTGCTGCTTGGAAGTCTGTTCCATTATAAACTAGTGAATAGCTATGATAATAGGCCCCTATTTTACCGAATGCCCTAGGATCTGACAGAAAGAATAGTGTCTGCTGAATTAGACTAGAGTTCCGTAGAAGATCCCCTTTTTCACCCCCTCCCTCAACTCTCACAGCCCTAGTTTCTAAACTTTGTCCAAAGGTCTCCCCTAAGCCTTGAAAAAGCTCAGGAGAATAATGACAGCTGAATCTCAAAGTACCAGCACTGTTTCTTAGATCCTTCATTAAAACTATAATTGATTTGTGTCTTTCCAAAAGAAAAGTTCCTTTGGAGCTTCTGAGAAGTAACTGCAAAACATCTGGTTTAAGTCCACTGCAAGTGCACGTTTTCATCTTACTCTTTTTAAGGAATGATCCTTTGGATTTTTTGCCTCATACAACATTGGTATCACTACAGGTACACCACTACTACTCATTTCATCTCCTGCGGAGATGTGGGTGATTCTGACCAGATACTAACAGAAAGAGGAAGGAAGGAAGGAAGGAAGGAAGGAAGGAAGGAAGGAAGGAAGGAAGGAAGGAAGGAAGGAAGGAAGGAAGGAAGGAAGGAAGGAAGGAAGGAAGGAAGGAAGGAAGGAAGGAAGGAAGGAAGGAAGGAAGGAAGGAAGGAAGGAAGGAAAAGAAAAAGAAAAAGAAAAAGAAAAAGAAAAAGAAAAAGAAAAAGAAAAAGAAAAAGAAAAAGAAAAAGAAAAAGAAAAAGAAAAAGAAAAAGAAAAAGAAAAAGAAAAAGAAAAAGAAAAAGAAAAAAAAAGAAAAAGAAAAAGAAAAAGAAAAAGAAAAAGAAAGAAAGAGAAAAGAAAGAGAAAAGAAAGAAAGAAAGAAAGAAAGAAAGAAAGAAAGAAAGAAAGAAAGAAAGAAAGAAAGAAAGAAAGAAAGAAAGAAGAAAGATATTAAATAGCACTTTCAGTAACTTTTCAGAGGCTTATAGAATTTCAAATACACAAATAGACCTCATATTCTATATACAAAAATTTCTGTGCCTCTAAATCCACATCCATTATGTCCAGAGCATGTTTTCCTATGTCTCACATACAGGAATTCAAGAACATCAGGGAACCCATAAATCAGTAGGGAGAAACAAAGCCAAAGGCAAATTATTTAAAAGTATCTCAGAATGATAAATATGAGGACATTGTTGAAAATTACATATATAGTAATCAGGGTTTTCCATAGACATAGAAAGAAACTACTCTGGTTGAGTCTGAGAAATAATGCATATTTTAATGGATGAATGCAGTGTATAGATGGTGGCTGTTTCAGAAGCCAGAATACACAATGAGGTACAATCTAACAGAAATACTCCACTCAGGAGCATGCCTTATATAGCGGTGACAGTATGTGAACTCCAGGTACATATGGAATTTAGATTGCTGCTGTTTTCAGTCCAACATCTCTCCTTATGTTTATCTATCTTCTTATTTCTCTTATACTTCGTTTCATGCTGATTCCTTTTTCATGTCTTAAGTCTCTAATTCCTTTCTTACTGTTTAATTCAGCTGATGGTTATTCTGCCATTTAACACATTCAGTTTTATGTATTCGATCCACATACACACTATTTATGCTCACGTTCTTCTCTTAACAGATGAGCTGGTGTTATCCAGGGCGGGCCCTGCAAGTACCCCTTCAATATACTGGTGGATGGAGTGTCTTGCCAATGACCAAATATTTTCCTGAAAATAGAGGCATGTTCTTGAAAATTAGTTTCTTGTAAGAACTGTATTTCTTGAAAGAAAACACAGAACTGCTATGGCTATGGTCAAGCTGTAGAAAACTTGGTTTCAACTTTCTTCCTTTCCTTCTGAGAAAAGTGACCAGGCAGCAGGGAGTTTATTTCTTAGAAGATGAGAGATCTTTGAAACAGCTTCACTTCGTACAAAAGAAATCTTTTTGAAAGAAAAAGAGATTCCACAGAATTTCTTGCCCAGTGACACCTACTCTCAGGAGGCAGACTTTTATACTAGACAGGCCTTTGGGTGTGTTTAGAGCAGTAAATTTTGGCTACATTTTTGAACTATGGTTCTTATTTATGTCACAGCAGTCTGGTCTCCTGATGAAGATAGGTCTACTCGTAAAGCATAAGTATCATACATACCTGCAATGATCTGAGCATTATCAGCACCTAGCGGTAGAATGAGCTGACTGTCCAGTATATGGGAGTCTCAAAGAATATATGCAAACAACTGTTACATCTCTGATTTCCTTGGTCCAACTTCCCTTATTGAAAAAAGTACTCTCCATCACTAAGCATTCACTGACTAAAGTGTGAGTTTTATTTCAGTTTGAGGTAACCTTGTTGAGGGGTCAGTTTGCTAACAGCCTTCATTTAGGGCAGATCTAAAAGAAAGAATAAGTCTAAAATTAAGCCAAATATGAAAATGTTCATGGCTTCAAATACTCTGGATATAAAGGCTTTGACTCCATGCACATAGGTATGTACACAGAAAAAACTAAATGGAAGAGCAGTAACAGAATCCAGGAACAGAATAAGAGTACTGCCTTAGGCAGCACTGATGTGTGGCCAAGCAGGAAAAGTACTTAAATTAACAAATTTCATTTAGAATCCTAATGATGGGGCAGAAGGGGAATACAAGTCTGCTTGCACAAACAGAATTTTTCTTGAATCTCAGTTCCACCAGAAAAAAAACAAAACAAAACAAAACAAAACAAAACAAAAAAACCAAAACAAAACAAAACACACCAAACCAACTGATGGCACCATCACATTTATGTGTTCTTGAAAAGCTCTTTGAGACACCAGTGTTTGTTTACAAGCTTGGGTTCTTTTTCTAACTAATTATTGCTCAGTTTTGTTTGGTATTCAACCTAAATATACACATCTGATTTCACAATGGACATACAGTAACTAGTCTGCTTGTTTCAACTCAGGAGGGCTACATATATACTGAAGGCAAAATACATTCAATTTTATTTTTGAAGATGATTGTGCCATTATTGTTTGGAAATAAATCAGTACTAATTGATTTCTCATATTCAGTTTTCCTACAATGACAGTTAGATGCCAGATTTTATTATTCTTGTGATTTATTATTCTTGTAATATAGCTCTAAAGTTGTGTTTTTACATGCCAGATGAGAGATGGGAGTATCAGAAATAGCAATCATCATCACTGATTGTGTAAGAAAGACACTTGCACTGGTCACTACTATGTTCTTAACCTGCAAAAAAAACCCAATAGCATTTTAAACCTTCCTGTAACATAGGAGATGGCGATTCAGGAAGTACTGTCTTAATTATAGAAGCTTGAATAAGATAAACTCTGAGTCTCAGGTACCTAGATATAAAAAGGGGATAATGAAATACTGGGTTGAAGAAGAACTCTTCTGGCTTTAGCTCTGTTGTATTTATACCACTGAATGTTCATTTATTTTATTCTTTAAAAAGTGCTCAATATTTTATCACAGCTGTAAAAGTAATTTTTCAGCTGTTCCAAATGCACACAAAAGCCTTTCAGCAATATAGCAATACTCAGTAGCAAGTTACACTATATGTATCATCTTCAAGAAACCTATCTACTGTGCGGGTGGTGAGACACTGGCACAGGTTGCCCAGAGAGGTTTTGGGCTCCCTCCATGGAAGTGTTCAAGGCCAGGTTGGACGGGGCTTTGAACAACCTGGTCTAGTGGAAGATGTCCTTGCCTATGGCGGTGGGGTTGGAACTAGATGATCTTTAAGGTCCCTTCCAACAGAAACCAATCTATGATTCTGTAATTCTATCTACCTTTGGGTTTACAGGTAACAGTTTAAATTTGACAGAGCCCTGTACTCTGGTTTGTAGAACATCAGGCCCTTGATGTGAATAAAAAAAAATTCTCACTCTTCCAGAGCATGTTGTCAGTCTACCATCAAAATAAGTTATTGGTACATGAAAATATTTCAACAACTAATTTTATCAAGATTATTTTTATTAAGTCATATTGGAATGTGGCTTAAAATACCAAGATCCTTCTCTGATGTAGGTCTTGACAAGTGTAAAATACATAATTGTTCTGATCCGTTATTTTATAAATTCATTTTGTTGTGAGAATTCAGAATTTTTGCATATTTACAAATTACTCACCAAGAAAAGGATTCTTTTTCTCCTTTGCCTTTGATTCTATCTAATCAGTTCCTTGTACGGAAAAGCCTTTTATTTCTCCAGGTCCTTGGATAAAAATGTCTCCAAGGTAATAAAATATGAGCCCTAGGTTAATGCTGAACTTTACTGGGTGAAAAGCTTTTGATCAAAAATGCATTTTGCTCAGCTTCATCAAGGTACGAGCTACATGCTAGCTTTAAAGTTACAGCATGTAGTATATCTACTACACATTTAGACATATGAGTGAGGTTGGAAATTTAATTTACAACCTATGTAGAATTGAGTTCTTGTCTGTCCACTTGAATGAATGTTGGCTATCTTTTGAATCTGTTTTTGTCTCTGGAAGACTTTCAAAGTCACCCCCTGATTTTACCTTTTTTAAAAACTAACATATCCTGGCAGTAATGCACAGGTAGAAAACCATGTCTAGTTTGAATGTGAAAGAAAAGAATATTGGCTCTTTGGGATCAGTGACATTTCCACAGTCATTGGTAGATTTAGAAGCAGGAGTCACTACACTAGAGCCGCAAATAACTCACCATCTTTAATGGTCAAGGACATACATGTTGTATTTTGCCAAACTGTTACAAGTGCCTTCAACAATTCTCAACAGCATAAATCCCAGATAGGTATTTTTCTTGCTGACTATAGGAAACAAAAAGTCTGTAATCAAAATGACCTTCAAATGTCAGTGTTGTTTTGATGACAGTGGATACCAAAACATCTTGCACTTATACTGAATAAAGTAGATAAGAAAAGTCTACTTCAGACAAGATTCTGTACTGACTACCTGTAAGTCACAGACAGCTATTAACGAAGAGCTCTAAAAGGCTCATGCACCTCTTGTCTCAGTCAAATGCATGTCTTACCGATTGTTTAAAGGATGGATGGGTTTTTTTCTTTTTTTCTCTTTTTTTTAAATAGTGTTTTTAAGTAGTCTGACAGTGCCATTGATACTAAAATTATATTGTGTGCAGTTACAAGGTATTTCTAAATGCACTACTCCACTGACCTAGGACATTATGTTTCTGTTAAAAAGTGTATATTTCATGTTAAAACCCTATTATGTTCTTACATAAATCTTTTGATGTAATAACAATGGTTACCTTTTATTTTTTTTTTTTTTTGGCTTTGAGCCCTTAATTTCTCTAACAGTTTATTAATAGAACTGCAAAATCATATCCCTCTCCAGAGAAAAAAATTAAAAGCATAATGTATTGGTGACTTTGCAGTAAGTGTACAATGGAGCTATAATAAAATCTGTCATCTTAGTCTGCAGTCAAGATACTTTGTATTACCACTGTAACAGGAAAAGAGGCAGAGACAGTTGCTGTGGTATGAGAGCATGAAAATCAGCCTGTGTTTTCAGACAGTATACTGGTTTTGAAATTTCATGTCAAAGAAGTGATCCATAGAGTATTTTCTGGTGGTTTGTTATCTGATAAGATGCTGCTATGCTTCCTGGATTTCAGCTGCTGAACTGAATTTTAAGATACCTTAAGCAATGTAGAATAGTTGCTTAATATTCCTTTTCATGATAAAAATTTCTTAGCCATTTCGAAGATGTAAATAGGAAAAGGAGTGTCCATCTAGTCTTCCTTTTGGGATCTGAACTATCAAAAAAATCCTTTGCAGTTTGTCACTACCATATTTACAGTATGTGAACTTTTTCTTTCTTATTTAAAAAAAAATATTCAGCACAATCATTTTGGTACGTTCCTTATGAAATGCTCTATTCCACCAAAATTAAAGTGTTTAAAAAGCTTCTTTTCTGCCTGAGTACAGAAGCTTCAGAAGAGGTTATTGGCAAAATGCTTAAAGAAATAAATTGTCTGGTTCACTATGTAATAGCCATCAGACTTGTTAAAAGGATGAATGATTCATCCCAATACACACCATTCCTGTCAGGTTATGAGTATGCCTTGCAAAAAGTTCTTATTGACTTTTAATTCTGTAGCTGTTAAAGTAGGGGTTTTCCCAGTTATAGCACCAAGTGTTATACTTGGGAACAAGGAACTTTTGTATCCCAATTTTAGCTCTGCTAGTGGTTACACCATTTATTTTGAACGTTAACATGCAGCAGCTTAGCTGACTATAAAATATGACTTCAGATTTTCAGCCTTTTGGCCACTGAGCATTGATCACAGTATATTTTCAGCCCAAACAGTTTTCTTTCTTTGGATTCTGTGTGGTCACTGTCTCCTGGAGTAATGTTCGTCCTAAAGTTCAAGTATCTGTAGAATGCAATTATTCCTTATGGCAAAGAGTTGGAACACTGCACTTAAATTCAATTTTAGTCAGTGTTCTGGTGCTTTCAGGCCAGGGCAAAGTATGACTTCATCCACTTACAAGGAGACTGAACCAAAATGTTGGAAGTTAGTTGTTTCAGTTCTTTCTGTTAAAATAGTGAGTGAACCTCGTAATGATACCATGGGTTTTAAAATAATGTTAAGGGCTAGAAAGATAATTTGTTTTCCTTTCTTATTTATTAATACATGTATCTCAGTGAAGAATATTGCTTTTGAGACTATTCTACATGTTAATACAACCTAAAACATATCATTCTGGAATTTAATGTTTAGCAGGAATGAAATAAAAGCAATGCTGTTGTATCTGTCTTCCTTTAGGACCAAGCATATTGACTGTACATCAATACAAAGAGGCTAGTCATTTTGAGAGCTCTGAATAGCTCTGTTATACTAGATGATATGCTGTATGCCAGAGGGGAGGGGATGTGGCATAGGAAGGGAGAGAGCATAGGAAAGAGAAGCTTGGCTTCTAGATGTTGTCACAGTGAATCAGGTACCTTGTAGTCAAAGGTCCTTCATTCACATTATTTTTATGCTTTCAGCAAACCAAGCAGAAAAGGCATTAGTTCAGAATATTTTACTTAATCTTTTATCTTTTTAATCCAGATGTGTTTTTTTCAGGTTTTGGGTTGTTTTCAATGTAGCAACCAGTCATGACAGATAAAATCCAAACTATCTGTTAAATCTCTGCCTAAAACACCATAGATTAAAAAGCAACTAGCAGTAATTCAGAAAAATACAGATCTGACCCTCTAAATGACATGCTAATCTGTGTAGGTTTAAATTTTTTTTTTTTTTTTTTTTTTTTTTTACTGAAAACTTGAGAGAAAAACACACATGTTGTTCATATTCTTCATCTACTGTCTAAAGTTTGGTTCACTGGATCAGTTTTCACATACAGGTTGTTTTATTTTAGTCAATTTTTTGGTCTTCATTTGATTTCCTGCCTAGTTCCCTGAGGAAACAAGGCCTACAAAATTGTGTTATCTGCCTCTCTGTCTCACTTTTTGAACTCTTGGCCACCATCAGCCAAATCTGACATAAGGCAAGGGACTCATTGATGTGAAGTTTCCAAGGCCTGCAGAGAGAAATGTGACATCTGTGTTGCTGCACAAATCTATAGCTAAGCTCAGGGACACAGCGAAGACACAGTGTGTGCTGCAGCCACCTGGCTAGGCAGGTAGGGAAAGAGGTGGGAGTAAGGAGAAAGAGGACAGGCATCCTTTGGAAACTACTCATTGCTGGTTTCTCTATGTAGGAATCAACCTGTTCCTTAACATCCCAAATTTTGAAGGCTGCAGTGTGACTATGGTTCAAACAGTACATCCCAAAGGAAATTAAACTGGCAGAATACCAGTATGTTTTTGTCAATACAAATTAACCTATGCTGCATTTTTTAATTAATTGCAGTATCTAGCCTCTTTTTATTCACTGAGGTCACTACAGTTTCAACATCAATAGTAAGAGAGAAAATCCTGACATACAAGTCAAATTCTTTTGTCCCACAAGCAAAAAAAACAACTGCCAAAATTGTGTGATGCTGTTGTACACTTTTTATATCAAAATTCTGCAGTTCTTATATGGAAATGAAGGCAGACTTGACTTTTCAGTAAGAATGTCCTTGCCAGCTTATTTCATTACCTATTTCTGTTCTTTTAGTCAAGTTGCATAAAATCAGTTCACATGAAGATAATACTAAAATGTATTTAATTTTCATATGATCTCTTGTATGAAAATGTACAAAAAAACCTAGGTGGGTAGGAAGCAGGAAGGGGAATAAGGGCTGGAAGTTATTTATATGGTAATTTTCCTTTATCTGAAGTATATTTTAATATAATGAACATTTGCAAACAGTAACGAGATTAGTACAGAGATACTGAATAATACAAAGGATCATGCCCCAAATTATCCTAAATTATACTTGGAGTAACACTGAGGACCACAGAGACAACCTGATAGGCTTTTGTGTAACTTAGGGCACAATTTAATCTATTTATCTCTAGCAGAACTATTCATTATGAACACAATTTTCTATAAATCATGTTGGACTTGCAGGCTACATTTATCTGATAGATAGATAGATAGATAGATAGATAGATAGATAGATAGATAGACAGACAATCCCAAAGAAAATTAGCTATATTCTCTGAATTACAACTGAGCTACGATGGTGCACCAAAATAGAATATACCACATTCTGAAAGAGCTAAGTTAAGTAACAGCAGTGTATAAGGTGTAAAAAAAGCATTCTGACCAAACAAACAGGGTCATACAGCCCCTAGACTTCAAGTAGCAACCAATGCAAGATTCAGGTTTACAGATAACAGTTAGCTCCAAAAGGGGAGAGAAAAAGGAAGATGATGAATGCTGTCTTGTCACATCTTTATGTTGTATTAAATATTTGAAGGCATTTAATTATAATGTTGTAATACCAATGTTTTGAAGAACCCTTTGCCATCTCAAAGTCTTTGCAGCTCTAGAAAACTGTGTCAGGTATCAGAAATGTTTCCCAGATGTTGAAGTCAGAGTGTCACTGGCTTATATCAAAGTAGATGTCAACAGTGTTCTAGAGGAAACTTGTGCCTGAGCTAATTTGCTGTCAAAACTAAATTTAACTGAAAATTCTTTGATCAATGTTACTGAACTAACCCAGCATCCGAAAAGAACACTTTGTATCTCTCAGTGGTCTGTGAGAAAACAAAATTGTGCAGCATCAAATAGAAGTGCCAGAAGAAAATTGTACATTGCAAAGTATCGCTTTCAGCAGTACAAGTAGTACAATATAGTTACAGAAGTGCATTAAATGCATCGGTTAAACAGAGAGTTTGGGCTCTCAAAATGCAGCTGAACTTCAGCTTACTAGAAATTGGCTGTCCTGTACAGCCACAGCTGGCAAGCCTGTATATACCAGTATCTGCAAGGAATGCTGTTGCCTTAGGAGGCCAACATGGTGCTGTATTCCAAATGAGCAACACATTCTGTTACATGGGTAGATTATGCCTTTCTGTCATGACTGACATCTGCATCAGTTTCCCTCAGTGGGAAATGTGGAAAAATGGAAAAAATGCTTCTGGCTCCTTAAAAGATGAGGGCACTTTACCATAAAAGTGGATTAGTTTGATCAATGGGAAGGCATCATGATGACAATGGTAAATCTGTGTGATGACAGACAAGGGAGTATCAGTTTTATTTTAATGAACGTGATGCCTGCTTCTGTGTGCATATTCATTTTTTCGGGTTATTTGCTACTTTGTCATTAAAGAAGATATAGAGGCAAGGGATGGGGAAAAAAGAAATTATGCTTAACTGAGAAGAAACCTAGAATATGAGAGGAAGATTTATCAAGCTGAGAGAAACTGACAGCACAATATCAGTGAGGCCTTGTGTGGGGTATGGACTGTATCTGTCCTAACTCTGGCCTGGAAAGTATGCTGCAACAGAAGCACTGATCTGTCAGGTGTAATCTAGGTTAAGTACAGACATGGTGCAGAGATGTTACAGTTCTGGAGCCCTGTTGAGACTTCGGAGTTTGGATGTAACTCTTGAATTAATGTGCATTTCCTGAGTCTAAATCTGATCTAACATGGCATTGCTTTGACCTGTGTGGGTTTGATAGTTTGGGATTCTGCAAGATCAAGCACTGAATCTGCAGCAAGTGGTCTATCACTTGGCTTGCAAAATAGTCAAGGTCATAAATACCAATGCATGTTTACATAAAGAATGGAATAAAACAGCAAGCATATGTAAGATAGTTTACATATAAAACTCACTTGTATAAATCTTTTCTTGGAGGAGTGTGCACCTTTTGGCCAATACTCACACTTTTTATTTTAAGAAGTTGCTACTGTGCCTCAACATTCCAACTGCCTTTCACAGCATTTTCAGGGAAAACTCTTGGAAATGCCATGTCCATGGGGACTACAATGTATTACAGCTAAAAATCAGGTAAAAGTAGTCCAGAGACATCAATGAAAACAGTCCTGGAGGAGGATCATGTCTTGCTTTCTCAAGGAGAAACTGAAAAGCAGATCTCATTTCAAAAGCGTGTACTCTGGAGTCTGGAAACAATAGTCATAGAAGGGTCATCCTACCTTTTAGAGAGGATCTGAGTGTTTTGTTGGGTTATTAGGAGATGATATTCAGTAACACATGTCAGTTTTATTTACTGAAACCGTTACAAACCGAACAAGGTACTTAGGGAAATAAATTAACCAGGGAAGTGGAACAACATTCAAAAATATACAGCTACATTTATCAATAACTACGTTTGAAACTTTCATGTTCATTTTTTATTATTAAGACATGCATTTCTTAGTTCTGAGTAGAATTCTCATTTTGTGGAGTATTTACAGGTCTTGATGCAACTGTGCAGCTCTTAAGAAATTACCAAGTTTACAAATTGTGATAGAAAATAGCAAAGACAAAACTTTGTCTGCTTAGAAAGCTTAGGAAAAAAGTTTAACTTCAGAATTTACAAGCCTTTACTTTCTATAAACTGTTTAAAAATGGCTACCTTCTACAAAATCCTGTCAGAAATATTTACCATTTCAGTAGGAGTTCTTTCATAATTTTAATTAATCAAATTGGGAATAGAGTTCCTTTGAATTCTATTTCAATACTTACAAATTGACAAGAAGGAAACTAACATATACATGAAGAACTGTCTCCTTCAAATGGAAGAACCATGATAAACATTACTGCAAAATAACACTGAATAAAAATGGCTTACAAGTAGAAAAAAAAAAATGTTTATCCCTGTTCTATGGTACATTTACAATCCCAGGTTGACTGGGAACACCAAAACAATGTTTCAAATCACCCATTGAACTGAGCAAATTACAAAATATTTTAAATATGTCCTGAAAAATTAACTAAAATAATCTTCTTTTTGGCTCTCCCTTTCACCTTTCTCCATATGCTTTATACCCACCCTTTCCACTTTTCCAGCAAGGATGATTTTGCCTTTGTCCCTGTAACTGCTTGACCTCTATTCATAGCAATCAGTAGAACCCCTCTGACCTCTCTGATCCAGATCTGTGCTCCAGTCAGTCAAGGACACTATTGGATTTGATTGTTTTTTTAGTCAAAGTAAATGCAAACTGCATGAGTTAATAGCTAAAACTAGTCTGAGGAAGCCTGAAGTAAAACTAGTCCAGGAAGAGCTCTGGAGTTTGTAAAGGCTGATAGTAGAAGATGCTTCTTCAGAGACCAGTGCTATCCAGATATCACATAGGTTCTGGTTTCAGGTGTGAACCTGTTAAAATATTCGGAACCAGTTTGCCCAGCTCCTAGTAAGTACTATATTAATGTGTAAAAGAAGTGGTAATATTTTAAAGATTAACAGTGGTGTATTTTTATTTGCAGCAATCTTTCATAACATACAAATGGCTGTGTTCCTCTTGAAGGACAAAAATGCTCATAGAAAACTCTCTTCAGATTGACTTCAGAATTTGTTATTGCCTTCAGAAGACTGTTTACCACTATCAAAAGGAAAAACCTTCAGAATATAGAATTCTGTAATTTTTAAAATTCAAGAACACGGATGTTTGTGCAAATCCTGCTCTTCCTTGGTCTAGGCATGTCAGAAGTAGACTGGCTCTTCTGTGAGGAGGTTTTGTGAGCAAATTCCTGATGGTATATTTTCCTAAGATGACTTGTGATAAATTAACTCTTCTCCACTGAAAGATGCATGATCTATTTCCTTCTCTCCTATCTGCCCATCTTACTTTACCCTCTCTATGGCACTTGTCTGTTCACATAATAATTTCTTTCAGCTCCACAAAAGAGGAGAACACTAACTTGTAAAATGAGAAAGAAAATGAAACATTCTCTGTTGGGCTGGTTATTTTAGCTCACAGTGTGATCAGAAGAGTAGCAGAGGCAGTCTTCTCCCATGATCCCCCCAACTCACTTGAGACCCCACCAGCTTTCTTTTGGTGAAGACTAGCTGTGTTCTCATTTTATCATTTATATCATCAGTTCTTGCCCTTTACTTATATCAGCACTGAATTAGCTTTCTCTTCTTTCCCAGCTGGTATTGTGACACAAAATTCTTCTCTCACAGATTTTACTCTTTGTTTATTTAACATATTCCTGTCTCAGCAAATCCTTGTCAGTGCTTTCCTTATGTTTGGTTTCCAACAGTTTTATATCTCGGTATTATTTAAAACATTAATATTTAGTCTGAAGAGATGGTAAAATGTGTCTAGGCATGTATTATGAATAAATCCATTGAAGGTTTACACAATTTCTGGCTACAACACAGGTTTAGATTAACATTAAATAAATCAAAGGCTGATTCATTTTCAAAAAAAGATAACTGCTGAACTGATGGAAGAGCTTGTGTTAGTTTTTCAAAGCTTTTGGAAAAAAAAGAGTAAAATATAATGCAACTTTCTGTTATGATACAGACATTTTAAAAAAAGCAATAATATCTCAGTAATGGATTACTAAGGTTTCCAAAGACTCCAGCTTTGATTTAATCATTGAACTAACCAACATTCACCCAATATGGTCCAGCAAATAACATCTAATATCTTTTAAAACTCTGAACTACTTTTTCAGAATAGAGCCTCTTTGAAAGCCAGGCTCAGTTGTTTGTGCCAGACAGAGATGAACAGGGATTGCCAACCGCAGGGTGAGTGATGCTGTGGAAGGTGCAGGCCAGCAAGCAGCAATGAGATAATGCCATCTGGACCCCAGCACATCCTCAATTTTCTGTTTGCCAGAACACGGGTCAGCCTGGGTACCACCACCTGCAATCCACCATCCCTTCCCCATCCCCACGGGGCCCTGTTGGCCCTGGGGGAGTGTCACACAGCCAGGCTCTATCATGATGGGGAGAAAAAGGTTTTCCTTCATGCTGAGAGTGAGTGAAAACGTTTTTGGGGCCCTGTAACCTACAACAGGTTGCCAGGCAGCTGTTTGGAGTCCCTTCCTGTTGCTGGGGTTGCAGGCACAGCCAAATTTGTGTTTCTTCATGTCTCCCTTTCCATGAGCTGGGACCAGAAAAATGCTGCCATGGAGTTTTGGGGAGCTAACTTCAAGGGGGTGATAGTGACAGATGTCCTAGCTGCTGAGAGTTTTGGTATTTAATCTTTCTCAGAAGCCTGCCTCCTTCTTCATTTTTGTGGTGAGAGGGAAGTACAATCCAACACTGTAACTGATTAAAAAATAACATGCAGGTAAAACCCAGGAAACCACACACCTATGTAAATTTTTATCCTCTTATTCATCAGTATGTGATACTACAGAATAACCAAAGCTGTGAAATCTACCAGGCTTCATTTGTTTAAAATCTCACATGTGAAAGAAAATCTCATATCTTATTTTTAGGAAAAATGTTTCTATTTATTTTAAGAAATACTCTATATCCTGAGATTCATATCTTCAAGAACTGCAGGAATGGCCAAACTGGTGGGTTTTGCAACTTGAAAAGACAATACTTGGACCACAAACTGAAGTTATTCTTGCAGAAATACGTCCAATTTTAACACTTTGGAAACACATCTGCTTTTTGCATTAGCCACTTAAATATGCAGCACTTCTTAACAGAGTTGTAGAGTTGTGTTGTACTTGTGGGCGAAAAAGCAAAAATAGAAAAAACTTCTTCTTGGAGTTAAAAATATTGAAGGCAGCTGTGCATTCAATTTTCCTAGAAGAAATCAAAGTTCTCATCACACACAAGGAATGAAGAACTATTCCAGTGTAGAAAACTGCATTGTGTCAATCTAAAAGCAATTCTTTGGGTATGTGGATTGACTGAACCTGTTTCTTGGAGCTGTGTGAATGACTAAGTTTTCAGCTCATAAGCCAAACCAAGCCCAACAATAATTCTAAAATGTATTTCTGATTGACTTAAATTTGTTCTATATATTCATTTGAGATCAAGCAAAACATTTATAGATAATCAGAATCAAAAAAAAATCTCAACTGCAAAGATTATTGGAGTATATGTTATAGGTTGTAAAATAGAATCAAGAAGCAAAGTCAAAATTGAACTTGCAATTTAAGTTATTTTAACTCTTGAGCATTATCTTATTAGTATTATATATCATGGTTAGTTTTGGTGTGCAAACTTCTTATGGCTCTGACTGTTCATCCTTGAACTATATACCAGTTCATTCCCAATCTAGTTCTACCTATGTTGGCACTCTCTTGTTTTCATGCTGAGATTTGTGTGCTAAATATTTTTAAATGAGCTTTTGTCATACGTATAGCTCTTCTCCACTCCTTTCCATTTGGCAATATTTTTTTCTGCACTAAACCATTCAGATTCTCACATTAATACGGCACGTTAAACAGTGGCAATGACATTAAAAGAGAACTGTATGGAATATTAATTTGGGGTTTAAATTGCATTGAACTTCTTTGGTTTCATGTTTCTACAAAAATGTATTTAACTTTCTGCCTACACAGTACCTTCAGAGAATCCTTTTCAACATCCCTCTTACTGACCACCAGCTATAAGAATTCAGAATTAAATAATGTGATGTATAAAAAGATGGAACAGCTTGGGACAGTGTGCTATGGCAAGATAATGGATAACATTTATTAAATACATTATATGTATCAATTCAATATCAGGGTACTGATTCTTATGACCCAGAAAGCTGTCTTCCCTTTTATATCCTAACACTTTTCTGACCTTCTGCCTGTGGTCTCTTTTCTGCTAATTTCTTTGTGGGTGGGTGTTTGATTTGTTGGGTTTTTTTAATTTTTTTTTTCACCTTGATATTTGATTGAAACAGTTTTCTGCATCCAGGTTTATTTACTGTCTTCATTAATGCTTTACAAGGGGATTAAGCTGTTTCAATCAATCAAATCTGTGATACTCGGCATTCCAGCTTTAGTCTTTATCCTTGTTTATAATTTTTTCTGACCACCACAAATATTATAAGGAAGTAAACATTTTTTGCAGTCAGAAAAGTTGAATAGAAAGCACAGGCTATTTCTCTCATGGCTGAATAAATTATATCATAATTAAAAGAAAATATATTTTTTTAAAATTACTTGTTTGAAGGATCAACTCCCAGAAAGGAACAGGGCAAAAACACACCATGGGGGTGCGGGGGGAAGACTGAACAGCAGTCAAAAATATGGTTTCCCTCTCATATGCCATCACTGTAACCCCTGTAACTTCTTTTTTAGGTTGTCTTAGGGTGAAAATCACTGTAAATTATCATGATGCCTAAGCATACATAACATTAATCTCAGCACTGTCATATACATCTGTAGAGTTACAAGCACTGTGAACCATATTATTCATGACAGTCTACTGGGAGAGGGTCTAACATGTTTTTTAATGGAGACATTTACAAAATCTATTGCAACATAATTGCAATGTCAGCCGATCTATCCAAAAAGGTTCTACCAGGCTGTCACATAGCGACTAAGAATATGGTATTGCCTCATAACTTTTAATAAGTTATTACTAGAGTGAGTAAAATTTTTATAAGTTGAACCTGAGAAAAACTTACTCATTTTCACCTACGCATGTTCATGTAATTACATGCAACAGTTTTATCCAAGTAAATAGAAAGAATAATACCTGTACTAATTTAATCTTTGTTCACACGGAACTCTCTACTGGAATGGGAAAAGAGACTGCTTTTTGCAAAGTAAGTGAACAAGTCACAAGATATTTATTCAAAGGTTTTCGGTAAAGACACTTAAATAAAATAATATTCCTGATGATGGGCCTTACACAAAAGAGCTATTCTGGTGAATCTCAAGTATCTTAGTGGCTTGTGTCATATATAGTATTCTTTAGATATATGAAAATACTCTGAAAGCAATGGATTAAAGTGTGTACGTCTGTAAATGAGCTCAGTTGTAAGATTTCTTTGGCTTTAAACAACAGAAATCTGAAAGAAAACAGACCACTAGTAATGTTTTCTGAGTTTGTTAAGAAGAGATGCAGTCTCTTCAAATTCTATCTGAACAGCAGATAGAGGTAAATGAAACTTGATTCAATATGTCTGTTGAAGCTGTGCACACTTAGTGCAACAAACTCCTTTTCTTTCCCCCCATATCTACTACAGCAGCATCAGCAATTTGAAGACAAATTCACATCCTGGAGTGCAATTAAACTAAGTTGAAAAACTAACCTTGATATTTGGCCATACTATTTGCTCCACAAGTAAATTGTCTCCCAGACATTTATGCTAAGGCAAATGGCATTGGAAACTGGTAATTTTGAAAAAAGAAATTAAAAAATGAGGTGTTCTAATAGTTCTACAGAATCTAGAATAGGAACTGAGTCACTGAATTACCTGGTGGTAATGATTCATGTTATGAAGTGAAAGATTAACCTAACACTCTTTGGCCCGTTTCCCTTTCTCTCTCTCTCTCTCTCTCTCTCTCTCTCACACACACACACACACACACATACATATCTTGGGTATGGTATATGAAGACTCCTCTGCACATTTGGTTTCACTTCTTGCAAGGGCATATGCTCACTTTGTCCATTCCATTATCTTATTAACTGTGAACAGCTGAACTGTATTAAATTCACAGTTTGATGGCCTCTTCATGACTTTGTAGGGCAGAAGAGGATTTAATTTTAGATCTATGTCCCCAAAAGAAAGAAGAAAGAAAAGGGAGGAAAAAGTATTTCAGGTATTAAGGCCCAGATTCTCAAATCTTCAGTTGTGCCTAATTTTCACTGAAATATTTAAATTTAAGTGTATTGTAAGACTTAAAAAATCTGGATCTAAACAACACATCTGCAAAAACATTACACTGCAATCTTACAGTTTTCTTATGCTGTAACGCATACTTACTGTGAAGATTATACACTAACTCAGCAGTGTCTAGGAGATGGTGGGCTAAAAATTTCCAATTATTTTGTCTTTTTTTTCTTTTTATTTTTATGAACTACTTCACAGCCTGGTATACAGAAGTGTGTTTTCACGTAGATTGTACAGATTGTGCATAGTTTTTGCTTTATGCCAGCCATTTGTATTTCCAGAATGATAGTCATGCTTGTCTTTTACTTTCTTCTTTTATTTTCTCTCTTTTTTTTTTTTTTTTCCCCTTCTTAAAGAGAGATAAGCCCCATTTGGGTAAAATAAAGTTCTGCTCTCTTCAAGAAGAGGTACCTAAAGTCCCCGTGGCATATCTATCGTCACTAGTGTGACAATGTCCAATGCCCCTCATGTACAAGAGCATCCTCCAGGGAGCATGAGTGACCAAGAGCACAGCGACCAGGGCAGGCAAACATGTCAGAAGGGCGTGGTACATCAGTTTGCGCTGCGGTTCGCGCACTGCAACACGTGCAGGTAAGGCGTGCGGACAGGGCATAGTCACTCTCCTGGCTCTAGAACTTACTTAGCTAGTTGTCATCTCATCATCCTCCACAAGTAGACTGAGCTGTGGTCTCCACTCGGTTCAAAACCACCACCAGAAAGAACGTGGTGGCCCAGACGGAGCTGCCACGCAAACATGCAGCGGTCCAGGTCCCGGGCTGCAGGGAGTGCCTGAGCCTGTCAATCCTGCCGGAGGGCAGCAGTGAAATCACTCATGGGCGCTGCGATCAGCTGGATGACCTGCTCAGCCTGGTGGAGGAACTCAGAGAAGAGGCTGAAAGATTAAGAAGTGTTAGGAAGTGCGAAAGGGAAATTGGTTGGTGGAGTGGCACCTTAGCACCCTTGAAGCAAAAAGAGAGAATGGAAACTCCAAAAGAGGCAGGCGATCCCTCACCCTCTTGTTATGAGGCAGAAGGAGGGGACCTAAGAGATGAGGGAGACTGGAAACTGGTCCCTGCTCAGGGAGACAGGAAAATCCCCTCCTGACGTCCCTCGCCTTCCATGGTGCCCCTTCACAACGGATATGGGGCCCTGGAGCTTGTGAATGAAGCAGGGAAGGATGCAGAAAATGAGCCAGATAAAGAGGAAGATGAAGGTCCACCAAGGCCAGGTCACCCTAGACCATGTATTAAAACCATTTCTAAAAAGAACCTCAGAAGGGTCATTGTAGTGGGTGAATCCATTCTGACGGGTGTTGAAGGCCAAATATGCAGACCAGACCCGCTTCATAGGGAAGTCTGCTGCCTTCTGGGGCCTGGTTAAAGGATCTCACGGTAATATTCCCCACTCTAGTGAGACCCAAGGACTACTACCCTCTTTTGGTTTTTCACATAGGTAGTGATAATATTACCAGGAGTAGTCCTAAATGAATGAAGAGAGATTTCAGGGCCTTGGAGAAACTGGTTAAGGGGTCAGGGTCACAAATAGTGTTCTCCTCCATCCCTTCAGTTGCAGGGATGGGTGAGGAAGATTACAGGAGAACTCAACAGATGAACTTGTGGCTCTGAGACTGGTGTTACCGGCAGGGCTTTGGGTTTTTCAATTATAGGTTAGTATCCAGGACACCAGAACTTTTGGCAACAGGTGGAATGCACCTGTCCCAGAGGGGGAAAAGGATATTGGGGCAGGAGTTAGCTGGGCTCATTGAGAGAGCTTTCACCTAGATTTGAAGGAGGAAGGGGAAAAATCTGAAACTCACAGATGTAAGCCCCAGGAAGATTACCAGAGTTTGTGGGATAGTGTGCCACGACGATCCTCTCCCTGCCATCTCAGTGGCGGCAAGGGATGGAGAAATGCAGCACAACAAAGATGCAAGGGATATCGATTCATCAGTAACCGTGGTAACACCTGTGAAAAATCAGGCTGGAATTAGGACCTCTAAATGCAAAAAGGTGCTGGAGACATCAGCCCATCTGAAGTGCATCTATACCAATGCACACAGCATGGGTAACAAACAGGAGGAACTTGAAGCCATGATGCAGCAGGAAAATTAGAATGTAGTGGCTATTACAGAAACATGGTGGGATGTCTCCCATGACTGGAGTGCGCCAGTTGATGGCTATAAACTACTTAGAAGGAATAGACAAGGAAGGAGAGGTGGTGGGGTGGTGCTGTATGTTAGGGACTGTTATGATTGCTTCGAGCACAAGTATAGTGAAGACAGGGTGGAGTGTCTTTGTGTTAGAATCAGGGGGAAGGCCAACAGGACAGATGTCATAGTGGGAGTCTACTATAGGCCACCCAACCAGGACAGAGAGTTGAATAAAATATTCTATAGGCACTCAGGAGAAATCTCATGATCACTTGCCCTTGTTCTTGTGGGAGACTTTAACTTCCCAGACATCTGCTGGAAATAAAACACAGCAGAGCAGGACCAGTCTTGGAGATTCCTGGGATGTGTGACAGATAACTTCCTGAAGTAGGTGGTGAGTGAACCAACCAGAGAAGGTGCCCTGCTGGATCTCCTCGTTGTGAACAAAGAAGGACTGGTGGATGATGTGGCAGTTGGAGGCTGACTATGGCACAGCGATCATGAAATAATAGAGTTCTCTATTCTTAGAGGGGCCAGTAGAGGGGGCAGCAGAACTGCCATCCTGGACTTCCAAAGGGCTGACTTTGACTTGTTTAGGCAACTGCTTGACAGAATCCCTTGGGACATGGTCCTGAAGGGTATAGGGGTCCAGGAAGTCTGGGCACTCTTTAAGAAGGAAGTCTTAATGACTCAAACAGGCAGTCCCCAGGTGCTGTAAGAGAAGCTGATGACAGAGAAGACCACCCTGGCTGAACGGGGAGCTTTGGCTGCAACTCAGGGGGAAAAACAGAGTTTATGGCCTTTGGAAGAAGGGGCTAGTGACTCACAGTGATTACAAAGATGCTGTGAGGCTATGCAGGATAGAAATCAGGAGGTCTAAAGGCCAGCTAGAAATTAATCTGGCTTCAGCAGCTGAGGATAACAAATGTTTCTACAAGTACATCAACAACAAAAGAAAGATCAGGGAGAGCCTCCATCCCCTACTAGACACAGGAGGAAACATGGCAATGAGTGATGAAGAAAAGGCTGAGGTGCTTAATGCCTTCTTTCCCGCAGTCTTTAATAACAAGACTAGTTGTATTGAGGGAATCCAGCCTCCTCAGCCAGAAGACAGAGACTGGGAGAACGACCCCCTCGCATTCCAGGAGGAGATAGTCAGTGACCTACTGCATCACATAGACATACACAAGTCCATGGGATTGGATGGGATACACCCGAGGGTGCTGAAGGAGCTGGCTGGGGTGCTCGCCAAGCCGCTTTCCATCATTTACCAGCAGTCCTGGCTGAGTGGGGAGGTCCCCACAGATTGGAAATTGGCAATATGACGCCAATATATAAGAAGGGTCAGAAGGATGATCCAGGAAATTACAGGCCTGTCAGCTTGACTTCGGTGCCTGGGAAGCTGATGGAACAGCTCATCCTGAGTACCATCACACAACACATGCAGGACAACCAGATGATCAGGCCCAGTCAGCATGGGTTTATGAAAGGCAGGTCCTGCTTGACAAACCTGATCTCCTTCTACGACAGGGCGACCTGCTTATTGGATGAGGGAAAGACTGTGGATGTTGTCTACCTTGACTTTAGGAAGGCCTTTGACACTGTTTCCCACAACATTCTCCTGGCAAAACTGGCTGCTCACGGCTTGGATGGGCACACATTTTGATGCGTAAAAAACTGGCTGGATGGCTGGACCCAAAGAATTGTGGTGAATGGAGTTAAATCCGGTTGGTGGCCAGTCACAAGTGTGTCCACCATGGGTTCAGTTTTGGAGCCACTCCTGTTTAACATCTTTATTGATGATCTAGACGAGGGGATCAAGTGCACCCTCAGTAAGATTGCAGATGACACCAAGTTGGGTGGGAGTGTTGATCTGCTCGAGGGTAGGGAGGCTCTGCAGAGATCTGGACAGGCTGGAGCGATGGGCTGAGGCCAACTGTAGGAGTTTCAATAAGGCCAAATGCCGGGTGCTGCACTTGGGCCACAACAACCCCCAGCAGCGCTACAGGCTTGGGGAGAGTGGCTAGAGAGCTGCCAGTCAGAGAGGGACCTGGGGGTGTTGATTGACAGCCGGCTGAACAGGAGCCAGCAGTGTGCCCAGGTGGCCAAGAAGGCCAATGGCATCCTGGCTTGCATCAGAAATAGCGTGGCCAGCAGGAACAGGGAAGTGATCTTACCCCTGTACTCAGCACTGGTGAGGCCGCACCTCGATTACTGTGATCAGTTTTGGGCCCCTCACTACAAAAAAGACACTGAATTACTCGAGCGTGTCCAAAGAAGGGCAATGAAGCTGGTGAAGGGTCTGGAGCACGTGTTCTGAGGAGCGGCTGAGGGAACTGGGGTTGTTTAGTCTGGAGAAGAGGAGGCTGAGGGGAGACCTCATTGCCCTCTACAACTACCTGAAAGGAGATTGCAGAGAGCTGGGGATGAGCCTCTTTAACCAAGTAACAAGCAATAGGACAAGAGGGAATGGCCTCAAGTTGTGCAGGGAAGGTTCAGACTAGATATTAGGAAGTATTTCTTTCCAGAATGGGTTGTTAGGCGTTGGAATGGGCTGCCCAGAACAGTGGTAGTGTCCTCATCCCTGGAGTTGTTTAAGAGTCGGGTTGACATAGCGCTTAGGGATATGGTGTAGTTGGGAACTGTTAGTGTTAGGTCAGTGGTTGGACTGGATGATCTTCAAGGTCTTTTCCAACCTAGACAATTCTGTGTGATTCTGTGATATATTCTGTGGATGCCAAACCAAGGCTAGTTTAATCGTAAATGTTCTATCTAAAGCTCAATTTGCCACTGGATATATGTCTTTTGATTTTTTTCACGATACATGATATCGGCACTATGCCTTCAACCTGTAGAGGCTAATAATTCTCTTCTCAAAGATGTTATATAACACAAATAAGAGTGTTTAGATCATCCATTCATGGCACTAACAAAGCTTCAGTTGTATCAGCAGTAGACCTGAAAATGTTACAAACATGCCTTAGATTCTGTATTATTCTGTAAAGCTTTCTAGTTAATTTTTTCTTGTGAAGTGCTTAGAATGATGTGAAAGTTTTAAATGGATTCCCTTTCCTGTTTACAGTGAGTTGGGAAACAGTTGTTAACTCAGAGTAGTTTATTCTGGATGTTTACTTGGAAGATTGTGCTTCAGAGAGAAGGAAAGGAAACTTTGATGAAACCTGAATAGTTGTGCAGAAATTTGTAATGCACATACGCCATCCCTATTGTGAACTTGCAAAACTGTTTTGGGTGTGATGTTCTCCTTTCCAAAAATAACTCAAACAATTGGAGAATTGTATATGTTGGGCATCAGTATGAGACGTAACTTGAGTCTACTAAAGAGCCAAACATCCTGCATTTTGCCCTTTAGTCCTCTTGTCCATTCATACAAGCCAGAAACTCATATAAATAAATTAGAGAAGACTTGACTCAAAATATAACACAGCTGTATGTATGTGAGAGACGAGAAACCAGGCCTGTGAGAAACTAAGAAAAACAGCCTGAGAAAGCAAAAGTTGAGGCTGATCAAAGAAATGCCTCAAACACTCGCAAGACAAAACTATGAGTCACAGGGTGCATTCTGTGGAGGTCGAAGCTGATAAGGCTGCCCGAATAACACAAGATGGGACTGGAGGAGGGAGCCCTGTGAAGACAGGACCGCTCTGCTCTGGTGCACCTGGCCAAAACTTCAAGGGCCATCTGTCCGGTGAATGACCTTTGCTTCATTATCCACGAAATGCATATTAAAGTTAACAACCCTCAATATGCTAACGAGGGCTAACATGATCATGTTAATTACATCATCCCATGAAACACCTCACCCCTCCCCGTACATGGGATACGTAGGTATGGGGGTCGACCTAGGGGATGGACCCAAGGAAAGTGGGTATAAATCAAGAAGGGAAGGGGGGGGGGCGGGGCCCGAGGAGAGAGAGTGCAGTGAGACCTCAGACGAGGGGGACAAGTGACTATGTATTTTTACACATTCTGTTTTAGGGGGATAGGAAAGAAAGGAATTGCTTGTATTTTCATGATCAATTAAAAAACATATCTTCCTAAGAGAAAATCTACTATATTCCAGTCCATTTATTGTGATTTAGCTTTTGGTATAGGGAAGAGAATGTAATATTTTCAATAGATTTAGCACATTAATTCAGAATCTTTGCTTAATTTCCTGAAATGTGGCCCAGCCTTTTCTGGACATTCATTTTTCAGTAAGGAAAATAAGGCTGTTCCTCAGATTACAGAACATACAGAAGAAATCTCCCTTGTTTCAGTGTGAAACTGTAAGGTACATTATAAGAATAAGGAGAATAATTTTGTGAAATGGTCAGTTCTCCACAGTACTGTTTATCTAGCAAAATAAAAATTAAGACAGCACAGTTCACTCACCAGACCAGAGACAGTAAAATACAGAACATTGATTTTCATTAGGTTCAAAGCAGACATGAAAACTCCAATGTTAATGTAAGTAAAAGTAAACATACAAAAAGTGACATAGCTTTGTAGGGTGCAGTTTGTGTTGCTTCATGTCAGTGTTAATAGTAATGAAGGTAGATAGGAAAACTCTGGTAAATAAGTACAATGGGAAAAACTTAAGAATTCTCCTCTTATTACTGTGTGATTTCACTGGGGCTAAGTACCTTGCTGGATAAGGGTGCAGACATCTCAGCTGCTGAGTGAGTAAAGAGCCCTGATAATATCTGTGTTCTGATTAATCTGGCTGTGTTTATCCTTTTGGAGGAAACAGGTTGAATGTTCCCATCATAAGAAGCTTAACAAAAAAACATATTAAGTGAACCACATAGGGGAAATCAAGACTCCCAATGCCAATCAGTTCAAACAAATTAGGGTTTGCAAACTGAAGTAAAGAGAAGTGGGCCACTGCTGTTTGCATTTCAGTAAAACACCTAGTCCATTCCACAATCCCAGAGGCTGAATAAAAGCTGTTTATTCAGAGAGGCCCTGAGGCTGACTCAAGTCTTTTACAGTTGCAGAGCTACACGGAAAAGGCCAATGGTTCCTTAGAGGCACATTTCAAAGAAATTCAGGATTTATGCACACAAACATTATTTAAAGTGCAAGTTCTGCTCTGAAAGTCATTGCATAAGAACAGCACAGAGTAACAGGACTTAATATTTACTACTTCAAAGCATACTATATGTTGAATATCAGCTGTGTCTAAGTATTCAAAATATCTTCCTGCCACCAGTTGTTTAAGATACTATCTTTCCTGTCTTCCTTGGTAAGAAATGTGCAGCTGGAACTAGTTAAAAATTTTACTGATTAAATGTATGCCATCAAACTCTTCCTATATTTCATTGACATGGCTGAACAAAAAGACTGAAAGGTAGCAACATCTTTCTATTTCTCCTTCCCAAGATAAAAATCAAGTGCAAATCCGTATATTTATCAAGAACAAATTAATGCAACATTTCAAGATTTTTTTTTGATAGATATCTTATTTGGTTTGGTTTTGTTGGCAATTTCTCCCTTTCGTGTACAACACTGTGCTCAATAGGCTGATCAACAGTCCCTGGACTCTTAACATCCCTAGGGAGTTCACACAGAGCAAAATGAGTGCAAAGACTGGTTTAGGGTATTGAACTCACGAAAATGCTTCAGAATCTGTGGACGCCAAACTTGGGGTAGCTGGACTTCAATTATCAAACTGTACTGGGTGTTCAAGATGCCTGGTAAGAACCTGGTACTTGAGGCAGTGAAAGCTAAAGAACTTTCAGAGCTGGGTGCTAAGAACTGATTATGCTCTAGAAACCTCATGCCTGCAGCTTTTTGAGAGGAAATATCTAAATAAACAGAAGTGAAAGAATTCGAGTTTTTTATGCTCCAGACACACATGAGACCACACTGAAATGTTAAATCTGTTGACTGGAAATTTGTGCTAACTGACATAGATCTTCCTGTTCAGAACATTTGTCTGTAAAGAGAAGCTAATATATCTTCTTGTCAAAGATGTACCAAACAAAAGTGTGAGGTACAAATATGTATCATGTATCAATATATATTTGTGATTGAAGGAAAAAAAAAAAGGAAGGGGGGCAGTTAAAACATGAGTGTAGCTATTAACTTATGTCCCACGTAAAAACTGATGATGAGACTAGCTTAATTTGCACCACCATTAGACTGTAATATGATCTCTCATGAGATTTGCACTAATAACCACTATAATGTCTTTCTGCCTGGAGATATTGTTTTCTCAGTTTATTCTGCTTTGAGTTTGTGTTATGCAAAAAGGAATTACGAAGAGCAATTTTGCAGTTTAAAGCTGTTGGTTGAAAATGCAGCTGCCCATGTAATCTGACATCTTTGGTCAGCTTGCATCAACTGCAAGCCTCTCTTTCCATAAAAAAGTGAAAAAAACCCTGCACTAGCAGATATAGAAATGGCTGATGGAAGGGACAACAGTTTCCAGGCAAATTACCACAATGCACAGCAAATGATACTGGCATTTTAGAAAAGGTGACAAAATCCATATTAGACAAGGCCTCATTTCATTCTGACATGGCTGATGTAAAACAACAAGGGGCAACACTGGCTGCCATTTTTTATTTCATTAGTGTTCTCTAAAAAAATCTTAGAAGCATAATCTCATAAAAATGATCACAAAAATACTGTCTTTTGATTTTCTGCCTTTATTTGTTTATTTATTTATTTAATTATGTATTTCCTGGTAGCATCATGCTTTACAAAATTAACAATCTGCCTGCAGAAGCAGGGTGTTTTATTTGCTTAAATTTGGCAGGGCTACCTTGCAGTTCACTAGTTTTATGTGAAACAAATACCTCTTTGACTCTCTAGCTGCTAGCATACTATACCACACTGATCAAAGACTAGCTAGTAGTAGACGAAATTGTCAGTGTTCTTTTGACATAATGTAGATGCAGGTGTCTGTAGCAAAATAACAAGTAAATAAAACTTGATCCAAAACCCAATAAAGTCGGCTGAAACATTCTCATGAAATACAATGATCTCTGCCTGATGCATTACAACCTCTGAATAACCTTTGTCTGCATGAATTCTGCATATCAATGAAAAAACTGGTAGTGTTATTGAACTACCTTTGTCTGAGTGTGAATCCTGCAAAAACACAAGTGCAGCAAAAAAAGGAGGCATGAATATCTTGAACTCCACAACCACTGTGTAAGTGGTAATGAATGCACTATGAAATTTTCTTGGAATAAGTCTCATGTATTTTTCTAGGTTGGAAGATAATATATATTTTCATAAAGATCTGAAAGTAATTCGGGAACTAAGTAATGTGAAAAAGTTATTCATTCAAGTAATTAAAAGAATTCTATTTGTGGCACAAATATGGTTATATATCATAAATACATAATGGCATATTACATATAAAATGATGTAAATAAAACCATAAAATTAAAATCAGACATAGTTTGAGATAGCAATTTTTTGCTATTCTTGCTTCTTCTTACAAAAAATTAAATCTATGGAAAGTAAAAACTATTATTATTTAATGAAGCTACCTATTGTTAAGCCCCACAAATTTTTGCTCCTAACTAGATCACAGTTTGGCAATGTTTGCTTTTCAATCCATTTGAAACTGAATTTGTTTATAATTGCTGGGTGGTTTCATGTAGAAGATATTTGAGAATTTTGCTCTATTCTATTTTAAATGTTGTATGCTTCCCAGTAATCATTAACCTTGTAAACACCCACATCATTACCACTCTGAGAAACATTATTTTTTAAATCAGGACAAGTTCTCCGTATTATACATTCGCATATATGCAGTTGGCAAATGACAAGGAAAGAAAATTATCCATTTTTGCTATTATGACTGTAGAGGAGAATCCCTTTATCCATTCATGAAGTGGATAAGGTTTCCTTGGGAGGTAAGAAATTCTTCCCTAGTTCCTGCAATCATCTAGCAGAAACCCAGAAAGCATGTTAATATAAAATGAAAAAAAATAGTCATAGGAAGTTGAGGGACAGAAAATGGGAGCTTGTGAATATGTAGATAAGATGAGAGGAAAAATATGAAAGTCATAGTGGAACAAAAGTAAAACAGTAAAGTTCAAAGAAAATTGTTTCTTTTAGGTTTCAAATTCTGCATGGGCTCACATGATGGTATAATAAGAAGGTCAGCAATGCACAAAAGTAATTTTATAAAATTTAAGCACTGGACATGTTATTAAAAAGAGTACTGAAACCTCCCTCAAATTGTTTTACATTTTATTAAAGCAATTGATATGTCTTCAATCAATTCCTGAGTTCCTTCTCTTTCCAGCAACAGCTCTAGCTGTTATGGGACAAGGCATGGATCACAAAATAGGTGATATTCAAGATATGCTACATAAGTACATAATCTATGGAACAAGTCACTGTTTTTTTATGTGAATTTACTTATTCTTTCTTAGTAGGTGATAGATGAAGATAATAACATTTTTCTTTTAGACATGAGCACTCAACAATTTTTTACTTAGTTTTAGTATGTGCCACATAAAGGCAGAGTTCAGCCAAGATTTCAGACACTGTCCTTGAGTTCAAAGAGACTGGCTAATTATCTTATTATGGACCCTATTTTTAGTAAATATTTCCTACTTCTAATCAAAATTTGAAGACCAGAATTACACACACAAAAAAAGTAAAATAATATGGATGGTGTTGTATTGCTTGGAACTTGGGTCTCACCTTAGAATTAATCTGTTTACACTGACCTTATGCCTAGCATTATCATTTCTTCACAGAAAACAGGGAAATGTTATATCCGTGTAAAGCTCGAGCTGCTCACTATCATGTTTAAAATTAGACACAACCCTGAAGCAGGCCTACTGATTAAGAAACTGGAGTTCAGTCAAGTCTGGAACCTTATTTGTTAATTCATTGAAACAGTGGAGACATTTTGACTTAGAGTGGTTGCAGTTCACTTCTAATTAAGATGTTTAAAAATTGCAACCATGGAATGTTTTGATAGAATTGTTTGCCTTCATTTGCATGTATCATTAGACAGTAAAGGATTTATGTTAGGTAATAAGTAAAACATTTGACTTGCAGAATATATAATCATTTATTTTAAAAAGAATATTTACAAGGTTAGAATTTTGTTTTCTATCAATGGTCTTGTTTCTTGTGTTGCTTACCACATTACAAGATTAATTCTCATTATACTAATTGCTTGGTAAGTACATTAGATTCCTTTAAGTTTGCTTTTACTTTTGAATTCATTTTTATACTCTGTTATTTTTTCCCAAATTCAGTCTAATGCTAGAAATAGTCTGTGAGAATTTGCAACGAAATTTTTATCATGAAGCACAGAATCATTACCCATTGTTTTAGGCTGTGGAACATATGTTTTCAACTCCTTTTCAATTCAAAAAAGAAAAAAGAAAGTGGTTATTAATTCAGGTCTGGAAGTCTAATAAAGTATTTTCTGATATTGGTTTGTGAATCACAGAACATCCCAGGTGGGAAGGGACCTCAAAAGATTTTCCAGTCTAGCCTTTTGTGGGAAACAGAGCCTACATGAAATTATCTACCACCCTGTCTAATCACATCTTGAAAATCTCCAGCAATGGGGACTTCACTATGTCCTTGAGGAGGCTGTTCCAGTGAATAACGTTCTCACTGTGAAAGAATGCCTTCTTCTGTCAAGATGAAACCTCTCCCAGTGCAACCTGTACCAATTGTCCTCTGCATGTGACTCCTTGTGAAGGGAGAGCTTCTGTCCTCTTTGTAGCTGCCCTTTAGTACTGGAATACTGTGAGGATGTCCCCCTGAACCTTCTCCAGGGAGAAAAGATGTAACTGCTTCATACTTTCCTCACAGTGCAGATTCTGTAGCCCTTTGATATCTTCATGGCCCTCCTTTGGACCCTCTCCAGTCTGCCTACATGTTTTTTGAATTGTGGGGACCAGAACTGGACACAGTACTCCAGGTGTGGCCTGATAAGCACTGAGTGGGATGATCACAACTCTATGTCTGCTAGTAACTCTTCTGTGGATGCAGATGCAGCCCAGGATCCATTTTGCCTTTGTTGCTGTAGCAGCACACTGCTGACTCATGTTCAGTTTGTTGTCCGCCAGGACCCCTTAAAACAAGGCTGCTCCTCAGCCACACTGATTGTAATGAATGATGAAAATCATCAGTTGGTGCTGGAACTTGTCAGATATTAAGGGCTTCTTTCATAGAATCATAGGACCATAGAATCATTTAGATTGGAAAAGACCATTAGGGTCATCAAGCCCAACCATTAACCTAATGCTACCAAATTCACCACTAAACTATGCCTGTAAGTGCCAGGTCGACACATCTTTTAAGTATTTCCAGGGATGGTGACTCAACGACTTCCCTGGGCAGCCTGTTCCAGTGCTTGACAACCCTTTCGGTGAAGAAATTTTTCCTAATATCCAATCTAAACCTCCCCTGGTACAATTGAGGCCATTTCCTCTCATCACTTGCTAGAAGAGACCAACAACCAGCTCACTACAGTCTCCTTTCAGGTCTCCCCTCAGTCTCCTTTTCTCCAGACTAAACAACCCCAGCTCCCTCAGATGGTCCTCCTATGACTTGCTCTCTTAGACCCTTCACCAACTTCATTGCTCTTCTTTTGAAATGCTCAAGCACCTCAATATCTTTCCTGTAGTGAGGGGCCCAAAACTAAACATGGTATTGTGTGGCCTCCCAGTGCTGACTACAAGGCAAAATGAAAGTGAGAACATAATGGTGGTTTGATTTTTTTTTTTTCTTCAGAACCAAAATAGGAAGGTAAAAGAACCAGATGACTACAGAAGCTTGCACAGATCTGGCACTGTCCTCATTTTGAAACATTACAAAATACAAGTTAGTGAACTTGGAAGCAACAGGTTAGATATTGCAGATAGGAGACTGGTCCTATGACTTCTGGAATCTAGTTGAGCAATATAAACCAAAATACAATCCCGATGTCAATAACAAAGTAGCATGAAACTGGAGAACATTTTGAAATTTAATTTTGACTCAATAACAAAATTTTCTTAGGATTTGTTAGAAGTGATAGGGAACACAAGTTAAGATTTATCTGACACTCATGACTAAAATGACAGGTAGAATCAAATATTATAGGTCCATTGGAGTTAGTTGAGTTATGCATACAGGTTTTGCGAATCTCAGCTCACAAAACTTTTTGAAACAGAACAAACATTTCTTGAAAATGTCAGATTCTAAAATTTTGAGAAAAAAAGGGAAGTAATGCAGCCAAACTTTATGAATCACAAAGAGGGATGGAATGAAGGCCAGTGCCAATTATGATTCTGCCAGTCTTCAGTGACTTTTGACTCAAGAACTTTTTGAAGTCCTTGAACTTTTTGACTTTATTTTACTTGAACCTAAAGGGATTTTTGAACCCATGTAAAATTTTAACTACCATGGTCTCTTGTATCAAAGACTTTTACAGCTGAACTATGTATTGTGTGACTTTTTATTTGTGTTGAACCTTGTATCTGTTAGTTTAATTTAATGTCTTTCTATCTTGTATCAGAAGAATCAGAGAACAATCATTCCTTATTATCTTTGTGCCAAACATATTCCCCTCAGTTGTCTTTTTTTTTTTTTTTTTCAGGCTGAATTGTCTTAGGTTGTTTAAAGCTTTTCATATGGAAGTTGCTTGACTAATTTAATCAATCTTGTTGCTCTCTGAACGTTTACTTGGTCTTCTATATGTTTTTTGAAGTGAGGAGAACAATATGCTATGTAGTAGTATATTTTTTTCCATTGTATCACTTTGCAAAAACAATCTTAATATTCTGGTTTTTTTTATGGTTTTTCATGAGAAAATCTTAAGATGAAAAGATGTATCTTTTAGTTGATTGGGTTCTTCTAAACTGCATGTTCACTACTACATGAAGAGAAAAACAGATGTTGTCTCTGGTCACACTTAGACCATATTTCATTAAGCTTTCTTCCATTGACTCCCATGGTATTTATGGCATAACCATGCAAAAAAGTTCTTTTTCTTTTACTTCTTCACAGAAGCATGCTCTGTTGATCTGACTGGTTTGGGTCCTCAGACAAGTCTTAAATTCCTCTGCAATGTTAACTCATCCTCTCCTATCTCTGCAAGCCTGGAAAACTTTGGGGTATTGCAGGTAACCCAATTTTAATTCAGAGATGTGGGAAAGCCTTTGGGAGATTGTAAGCTGTAATTGCATTTTACCTTAATTGGTACAATAAAGAGAAGTGGTGGAAAATTTGGGCTAAAGGGCAATTCATAAAAATAGCTTGCCATTTCCAGAATGTCTGTTCCCTGTTTTTCATCATTCGATTTATTTCTTGAAATGTTTTGTGTTTGATTTTTTTCCAGTTTAACTTTGTAAATCTTCATCTGACATTTCAGGTATTTCTCTGAAATATTTGTATAGCCTGTGTAATTAATCTCACAACCATAAATTTAGTTGCTGTAACACCTCCTTTAGTTCTGAGTGTTCTCTTTAGTGGTGGAGACTCTCTTTACTTCCCTTAATTAACAGTAGCATGGTTTTCCAGCTCCAAACAATATGTTTTCACAAGTTGCTCTCCAAAATGACACACTTTAATCTTGTGTTTGTATCATTTTTAGTTGAATGTTTTAAGGCCTCTAGAAACCACTATGAGCACAGTGTTACTCTACTCTTGATTTAGAAATGCCTTGAAGTTCAGTTAATTTTCACGATCTTCAGCAGTCATAGCGTTCTGGACAAAATTGGAAATAGTTTTTCAGAAAAACTTTTATTTATTTGTAAAACTTTGTAGACAAACATCTATAAATACGTTGAAAAAGTAAAAAGTTGGAATTCTGTTTCGCTGGCCACTCCAAATTATTTCTTTCTTAATCAGCAAGTAAAATTTTAGGAGACACTTAAATGATAGAGGGAATGAATTTTTTAAAATTCTGCTGTTTCTCACTTTTTGCTTATTACCGTGAGACAGAATCACATTATTGGGTAAAAACTTCTCTTCTACGCCAAGTGGTCTGTTGCTGGATCTGACTATGGACTGTGAACAAATAACATAACAATACCATAATTCATCTTCACATATGAACTAATAGAAAATCTTCAAAGTTCAATGATATTATCTGAAAAGTTTTGTGTTTTCTTTGACATTTTCCTTTTGTTTGTGCTTGCTCATTACAGCTTTTTAAAATTTGGGTTTTTTAAAAAAATCTATTTTTAATAGTTGTGCTTAGATTTCTCTTCTGTTTGTGTGTTTCAAGATTTAATTACATGACATCTTTCCACATAGTAAACTCATTTTTTTAATGTGTTAAGAAGACTATTGATTTTTTTCTAGTCCATGGAGTGAAGTACTAAAAAGAAATGACTCATCTGCTCTCTACAGCAGAGCTTCAGAATAAATTGCTGTAAGGTGGTCAAAGATTTATTTTCAAAATCTTGTTACCTATTGAGTGGTCTCTAAATATTACAATTAATGTAGGAGTCAGTATTTGCACTCCTGAGCATTTTTTCTCAGTTGGCATGAATTCACTGTATTTAATTTAAATAACAAAAATCCTTAAAGATTTTTATAATATGAGTGATCAGGAGAAATCAATCTCAGTGGCCTAGAAATTCTTTTTATGATGAATAAATTCTAGAGAAGCATGAATTTGATGTGAGAAATGCTTGAAGATGCTTTCCTTTGATCATTTTTAAGCAGCCAAGTGTTTGTTAAATATTTTTTAACTGTGAGTTTCCTCTATTTTAACAGCTTTATAAAAGTTTGCAGTTTTGCTAGTGAGAAAGCGTGTTGTTTTTTTTTTTTTTTTTTTTTTCCAGTTTTGCTAACTTTCCAACCTGACATGGCTTCCTTTTCATAACTGCTTTCCATAAAATCACTCATGCTTTACAACCCTATCAGGATGATTTTCAGTAAATTCACTGCTTAAAGAATGCAAAAGTCTGAATTTAGCATATAAGACAAAGAATTTTCATAACATTTCTCTTATTTTTCTTCAAGATTTTGTTCCAATATTGTTGTAGGTGCAATGCAGTTACCATGGGTCAGAACTCTACAATGTAAAGGTGATTCTATCATGCTGGTGAAGTTAAAGGACCATAGAAGAAAAAAATCCCTGCAAACTAATAAGGAGATTATAGTTGTTTATCATTATGAACAACTGAAGTCCATAATGAAGTTCAATGTATGACAAATTCCCTGAAATTAAATACATTTTTGTCTTCATCCTTCTGTTCTCTGAAAAACAACCACACCATGAGTCTCAAGTTCCTTCTGTAACTTCAGAAGTTTTCTTTTTCTAGTTGTCAGTCTGAACTTATAAGAGGAAGACTCTTAAAATTAAGAGACAGATTTTATTAATTCTGTTTGACAATCTTGCAAGGGTATAATGAGAAATAATAATTACTAGAGTAGTAACTGAATAAAGACTGCAGTCTGTGTCAAGATCATTAGCCTTTGGTAACATGTCATTATGTTAAGAGGCTGGGATCTTTGTGTCTGTTGTTTGTTCTCTTACAGGTGAATCTCAAATGCTTCCTAAAGATCAACTTCCTTTCCCCTATACACTGTCTGATTCAATATCTTCTGTTAATCTCACCTTAATCTGCTTTAAAATTGCATTGTTGGCAGATCTGTATTTAGAAAAATAACTTTGAACACACTTAATTAAGACAACAACAGGCAATGAAGCAGGAATCAAACACCTGGAGACTGTGAGCTTGTGAGTCAGACCACAAGAGTATCACGGAGTACACTCGCTTGTAATTCTTTTTCAGACATGCAAAGGGCACCAGTGTAAGCAGGAACAGTCATCAAGGCTTTATGAACACCATATTTGACCAGCCTCATTGTCTTCTGGGCAGGAGGAGAGTAGATAGAACATAAATTTAGTCAGGCTTTTGACATCATCTTCCACAGCATTCTCATTTGAAAACTGAGAAAGTAGAGACTGGAGGAATGGACTGTTGGTAGGCTGAAATGTAGCTGGCCCACTAGGCTCAAAGGGTCATTTTTGGCTCACAGACTCACAGAATCATCTAGGTTGGAAAAGACCTTGAAGATCATCCAGTCCAACCATTGACCTAACATTGACAGTTCCCAACTACACCATATACCTAAGTGCTATGTCGACTCTACTCTTAAACACCTCCAGGGATGGGGAATCCACCACCTTCCTGGGCAGCCCATTCCACCACCTAACAGCCCCTTCGGGAAAGAAATGCCTCCTAATATCTAGTCTAAACCTTTCCTGGTACAATTTGAGGCCATTACCTCTTGCCCTATCGCTTACTACTTGGTTGAAGAGACTCATCCCCAGTTCTCTGCAACCTCCTTTCAGGTAGCTGTAGAGGGTGATGAGTTCTCCCCTCAGCCTCCTCTTCTCCAGACTAAACAACCCCAGTTCCCTCAGCCGCTCCTCGTACGACCTGTGCTCCAGACCCGTCACCAGCTTCGTTGCCCTTCTTTGGACACGCTCAAGTAATTCAATGTCTTTTTTGTAGTGAGGGGCCCAAAACTGAACACAGTCATCGAGGTGTGGCTCACCAGTGCCGAGTACAGGGGTAAGATCCCTTCCCTGTCCCTGCTGGCCACGCTATTTTTGATCCAAGCCAGGATGCCATTGGCCTTCTTGGCCACCTGGGCACACTGCTGGCTCCTGTTCAGCCGGCTGTCAATCAACACCCCCAGGTCCCTCTCTGACTGGCAGCTCTCCAGCCACTCCTCCCCAAGCCTGTAGCGCTGCTGGGGGTTGTTGTGGCCCAAGTGCAGCACCCGGCATTTGGCCTTATTGAAACTCCTACAGTTGGCCTCAGCCCATCGCTCCAGCCTGTCCAGGTCTCTCTGCAGAGCCTCCCTACCCTTGAGCAGATCAACACTCCCACCCAACTTGGTGTCATCTGCAATCTTACTGAGGGTGCACTTGATCCCCTCGTCTAGATCATCAATAAAGATGTTAAACAGGAGTGGCTCCAAAACCGAACCCTGGGGGACACCACTTGTGACCGGCCACCAACTGGATTTAACTCCATTCACCACAACTCTTTGGGCCCGGCCATCCAGCCAGTTTTTTACCCAGCGAAGCGTGTGCCCATCCAATCCTCAAGCAGTCAGTTTTGCCAGGAGAATGCTGTGGGAAACAGTGTCAAAGGCCTTCCTAAAGTCAAGGTAGACAACATCCACAGCCTTTCCCTCATCCAATAAGCAGGTCGCCCTGTCGTAGAAGGAGATCAGGTTTGTCAAGCAGGACCTGCCTTTCATAAACCCATGCTGACTGGGCCTAATCCCCTGGTTGTCCATTATATGGCTTTTAATGGCACCCAAGATGACCTGCTCCATGATCTTCCCTGGCACTGAGGTCAGACTCACAGGTCTATATTTTACTGGATCCTCCTTTCTGCCTTTCTTGTAGATGGGTGTCACATTTGCCACCCTCCAGTCCAATAGGACCTCCCCAGTTAGCCATGATTTCCGGTAAATCATGGAAAGCAGCTTGGTGAGCACATCTGCCAACTCCCTCAGCACCCTTGGGTGTAACCCATCCGGTCCCACAGACTTGTGTGCATCCAAGTGGTGTAGCAGGTCTCTGACCACCTCCTCTTCAACTGTGCTGACCTCAATCTGCTTCCCCTCCCCATCTCCCAGCTCATGAGGCTGGGTGTCCAGGGAACAGCCAGTTCCACTGCTAAAGACTGAGGCAAAGCAGGCATTGAGCACCTCAGCCTTTTCCTCATCCTTTGTTATCATGTCTCCCTCTGCATCTAGTAAAGGAGCGAGATTTTCCCTAATCCTCCTTTTGCTGTTAACGAATTTATAGAACCATTTTTTGTTATCCTTAACAGCTGTAGCCAAGTTGAGCTCTAGCTGTGCTTTGGCTCTCCTAATGTTCTCCCTGCATAACTTCACTACATCTTTATAGTCTTCATGAGAGACCTGGCCCCTCTTCCAAAGACAATAGATTCTCCTTTTGTTCTTGAGATCCAGCCAAAGGTCCCTGTTTAGCCAGTCCGGTCTCCTTCCCCGCCTGCTTATTTTTCAGCACATGGGAACAGCCTGCTCCTGTGCCTTTAAGACTTCGCTCTTGAAGTATGTCCAGCCTTCCTGGACTCCCATATCCTTCAGGGCAACCTCACAAGGGATTTTGTCAATCAGTCTTTTGTACAGGTCAAAGTTAGCCCTCCGGAAGTCTAAGGTGGCAGTTTTACTAACCCCTCTCTTTGTTTCTCCAAGGATCGAAAACTCAATCATCTCATGATCACTGCACCCTAGACAGCCTCCAACCTTTACCTCCCCCACAAGCTCTTCCCTGTTCACAAGAAGCAGGTCCAGGAGGGCACCTTCCCCAGTCGACTCACTCACCAGCTGTGTGAGGAAGTTATCCTCCACACATTCCAGGAACCTCCTGGATTGTTCCCTCTCTGCTGTGTTGTGCTCCCAGCAGATACCCGAGAGGTTAAAGTTCCCCACAAGAACAACAGCAAGTGACCACGAGATTTCTCCCAACTGATAATAGCTTCATCCACCTCACCGCTTTTTGGGGGGTCTATAGCAGACTCCCACAGCAAGATCTGCTTTACTGGCCCTTAACCTAACCCAAACACTCTCAACCCCATTATCACTATACTTGATTTCTGAGCTCTCATACATTCTCTTACATATAGGGCCACTCCACCACCTCTCCTTCCCTGTCTATCCCTCCTGAAAAGCTTGTAGCCATCGATTGCAACACTCCAGTTGTGTGAGGCATCCCACCACGATGAAAACACGATCTGACCTCCTGAGCCTTCAATTAGCCACCCCAGTGCCTTGAAGTCCTTTCTGAGTGACTTAAGACTTCTCTCTACCACTTCATCGTTACCTGCCTGGATAACCAACAATGGGTAGTAATCAGAGGGCCGCACCAGAGCAGTGACCTTCCTTTTAATATCTCTGACCCAAGCCCCAGGGAGGCAGCAGACCTCCCTATGGTATGGGTCTGGTCGACATATGGGCCCCTCCGTACCCCTCAGAACAGAGTCACTGTGACAGACTGAAATGTCCTATGACTGTCTCAAAGCTTGCTTGTGTCTGTGCAAACTTCCAAGAGAAGCTGCTGCAGCCTGTGAATTGGTCTGGGGAATGTCTCCCAGAGAAGCGGGAGTGTATTGAAGGATGCACCCCCCCACTTCTTTGCGGTTGCATTGTCTGGACTCTTTAGACCAGCCTCAAAGGGGCAGACCTGTGCTGAGTTGCCCCATCCTGTAGCCATTTTATGGCTCTGTTGTGTGGGCCAGACACCATGCCTGCATTGCTAATGAACTGACAAGAGGCAAAGGTTCCTGCCCTGAAGCCAGATGCAACAAAACCTGTGGGACCAGAGAAAAAAAAAACTAAAGGTGGGCAGATATGTTAATCAGCGGATACGATGAACTTAAAAAGGCAGCAGAAAAGTTTGCTCAGTGTGCACCTACCATTGAAGCCAGATCTGTGTGCACCCACCACTGAAGAACTGAAGACTGAGGACCAATGGGACGCCGCTGGATCCATGGTGGTGACTATTCTTGCAACCCTATCCCGCATCCTTGCTTTATTTCTGTCTTTTCCTTCCATTCTGTCCTATCGCTACCCCTCTCCACTTCTCTAATAATAAAAACCTGTTTTGGGTATTGACTTGTGGAAAACAGACTCTACAACTTGAATAGAGTTATAAAGCAGGTATGTTTACTCCGGCACCGGGGTGCAAGATGGCCTCCTTCCTTCCAGTTCTAGGGTGCGTTGACCAGCTCTGACCTCGTATCCCAGGTAGGTTACTTGCTGCTGAGCTACTTGAGCTTTCTGTGGAGAGACTTGATAACCATTAAATCCCCAAAAATTTAATAAATTAATAGTCCATGTTAGGCACATTTCTTTAGTCTCTGTGGCTATTAATAATCTACATACTGCAGAAATTCCCTGATTCCATGTGGTCACTCCCAATGCTCCAGATCTTTAGCTAGTTGGTTTCCAAAAAGAGTGGGGCTATTTTAAACCCCTGGGGTAGCACAGTCCATGTTAATTGCATCTTCCTTCTGGATTCCGTGTTTTCTCATTCAAATGCAAACAATAACTGAGTTTTGGAGCTCAAAGACAAGTAAAAGAAGGCGTCTTTTAGGTCCAGTATGGTAAACTGAGCCAATTCTGGTACTAATCTAATTAATAATGTATATGGGTTTGCTACAACAGGATGCAGATCTCCTCCTCTCTTATTGCTATATGCTCTCTATACACAAGGTCTCCAAATTCCTACTCTCTAACCGTTTCAGCTTTCGCAACTTCTTTTGAATGTCACATGCTAATTGCCCTATAAATAATGACACTAACTGTTGTATTCCCACCTCTGATCCTGGATAGAAGGGTATGTGTCACCTCACGGTATCCCGGAGCTTCTCCAGGAATTCTGATGGAATATCTTTAGGTCCCTGCATATAGGGCCTCACAGTTAATTTCTTTCAGTATAGCCTGCTCCATGCCCCTTACAATCCAATCTCTATATGCATTTAGCAATCTCATATGGGCTTCTCTGTTGGGGTCCCAGCGTGGGTGTTTTATTAGAAAGTGAAAATGCTTGGTCACCCCAACAGAGTCGCTTCGACACTCCTTCGCTGCACTTTTCCAAGTTGCAAGATCAAAGGAAGTGAACGGGACTTTTATTCTGGCAGCACCCCTCCCATCGGGCCCTACGGCCTCTCTCAGAGGGGCCGGCACCACCACTCGCTTCTCCCGTCCCGTCTCCGATACTGGCTGTGGGGCGGGGAACCTGGCTCTGGCTCCTCAAAACTTTCACTCTCCTCCTGCTGGCTTCCTACCAGTGGTTTATAGTACTCTGGTAAATCCTTTATTTCAGCCCTTTTCTCTTTCCCTTCCTTCTTATTTTCTTTTCCCAGTGGCAGCACTAGTCGATCTCATGGGGGTGCCAGGCCACAGGCTGTTTGATATTCAGGGTGGTCTCGGAGGGTGAAAAACATGTCTGCATAGGAGACTTCATCCCAATTCCTTCCCTCCTTAAAACAGCATCACTTGTAGCAGGGTGTTATAATTCAAGGACCCATTAAGGGGTCATTTTCCCCTCATCCAATTTATATAGGGGCCACCACTGATTGCAATATTTTTAGTGTCTTTTTATTCACACTTGCGCCTGGAGGACCCCCTATCTTCTTCCAGCATTTTAAAATACAGCTGAGGGGACACTTTTTGACTATTCCCCCACTCTGGCCACTTCCCATCTCACCTACGTGATCTTAAAACGCTACCCGATTAAGCTGACAATATTACCCTCAGGCAGATGGTACAAGGGTGCACTCTCCCCATGGAGTATGCACCTAAATTCAAGACAACAACACAGAATTACTGCCTCCTGCTAGAGGAGATATTTCACCCATGACACTTAAAACACTGGGCACGAACAAACAGGCCACACCGGTGACCCAGCGGGTGGGCACTAGGGCACTCTGTACTAAGGAATGTTCACTTGTCCTGCACTACCCCCCACTGGTACAGAGTCTGCCCTGTGCTTCATTCCTCTGCGGCTGCTTCCCTTGCGGGATAACGGAACTGCGGGTCAGAGAACTCCACACTCCGCAGCTGCAGCTGGGAGTGCATCACACACATGCAGAACAATCACACAACCACACAAAGGGGCCCCTTACACTTTTTACTCACACAACATAAAATGACAAATACTACAAACATCAAAACACCAATTACAACAATTGCTAAATCATAAAAGTCATAAATCAAAGCGAAAAGCATAAATCATATACCATGAGCCGTTTGCTGTTTATCATTTACCACACCTGATCGATATCGACTAAATGGTACCAGATTTTACATTTGATGGTAACACGGCAATGCCACACCACTCCTGTACCCCTGTACTAGGAGTACCCAGATGGACCCAGGATACCAATGTGGTCAGAGTGTCAAAACCTCCCTGCCACCCACGGACCCACTACCACTTGGGGACTTGAACCCCAACCCTAGGGGCGAGCACAAAGGCTCTTTACCTCGCATAGGATGTCTCCTCATGACTTACAGGTCTCCCTGTTCTCCTACATACCTGATCCACTGATGGATGGTCCTTGTCTGCCCCTGCTGAGATCGGGAGAGTGAGGGAGATTCTCCAAGAAAGAAACCTCAGGGCGTGCCTAGAACATCCCCCTCTCAGCTGGTCCTGCAGCCGGACAGAGAGGGTCCCATCTGGGGTGCCAACTGACTTGCGGAAAACAGACTCTACAACTCGAATAGAGTTATAAAGCAGGTATGTTTACTCTGGCGCTGGGGTTGCAAGGGGATTTCTCCACAAAGCTTCCACACCCACAGCACATTTTACCAAAAATATGTAGAGTGTGGATATACATATCCATTGGATTACATAACACAAACATACATATTCATGAGTAAGGCTGGGTTAGTTCGAAAGGCTGATGTCAACAGTTTATGTTCTCTTTGCACCTGCGCATTGCCTCCTGGTGGGCGTCTTCGGGGATCTTTGGGAGGAAGGCTCGTAGTCTTTCTCACCTTGTTTTTTCCTCGGAGCATGCGCAGATTCTCTTAGCCAATTTCTTGAATAACAAAAATGCTTTTCAGCTGGTTTACTCATCTTATCTTATTTAAGGGAACCAATGAAACTTCTACAATCTGTATATGGTATCTTTACTCAGTACCGAGGCCCAACTAGTTAGAGCACACCTGTTCCTCAAGGACAAAAACATGATATTTTGCTGAACACTGCAGTTCTTGGTAGATTTTCACAGTAAACTGCTTTGTTTTGATGGACACAGTAGTCCTTGGTAAAATTCCACAGAACAGTCTGGGCAAGCAGGATTCTTAGCAATATTAAAAAAATACTGTAAATAATACTATAACTTGCTAGAAGTAAGTAAATAAGTTGCTAAGCAATTTTCTATAAGTAAATAAGTAAATAAGTCTTAAAACAAGTAATCATTTCTCTGTATCAGTATACAACATCTGACCTCATTTGTGTCTTAATCTCGCCCTTGGGATCGTATCGAAACCTCCCCCGACATTGGATCGGGACAGTCACCCACTACAATTACCCTCCTTTTCTTCTTACTTGAAGAAGTCGCAAGTCTTGGGGCTGAGGGACAAGCTGTGGATGACTCACCAGATGGGTCCTCGTTTCCATCTTCATTCAGCTGGCCATCTAGTTCCAAAACCTCAAACCTATTGTATAATGACAATTGGGAAGGTGAGGGGGGCCGAGAAGGTTTTCGCTTGCCTTACTGAGGAAGGACCTGACTCCATTCCCCCCTGTCCCCCACATGCCTTCCTTCTGCCTGGTGAGAGGAGGGGAGGGAGTCATGTATTTCTTGTAGAGCCTCCACCTGCTGCCTTTGCCTCAGAGTGTGGCTCCACCAGTCAATCTCATTTTCACACTCTTTGATCGTTCTCAACCTTTCTACCTCCTCTCTCAGTTCAACCACCTGCCTGAGAGGATCGTTTACTTGACCACACCGCACACAAACGGTATCTCTGACTCTCTCTGGTTCAAGTGCCAGGCTCAGGCACTCTCCACAGTCAGAGACCTGCACAGCTGCCTGTTTGTGCAGGACCTCTGTCTGAGTTTCCACATTCCTCATCACTCTGCCTCTTGGCCGTGTTGTGACCATGATCTTCTCTCTCGCTGGGAGGGAACGAATCCCTGTGTGCTATTTCCCACACGCTGTGCTCTCGCGTCCCTGCAGTGCTGCTCCTTCCCTCCCCCTTCTCCAGCACTGGTCGATTGCTTGCAGGGATCCAATCTACCTTGTGCAGTGGCAGAGACAGCCCTGCTCTACAAGCTGCACCGGGGCACTCATAGTCAAGTACTGTCTGATCACCCTGAGCTTGACTAGTGACTGTTCTCCCATAGGATTCTTATCACCTAGTCAATGGTGGGTGCTGCTGGTTCGGCCCACACTAACTGGGCAGCCCTCCCAGCTCGTTACCGAGGGAGGGGTGTGAGCTGGTCTCCTCGGCGAGTGACTGCCGGCGTGGTTACACGTCGTTCAGAACAGACACCACCAGCACTTGGCTCCGCCCTCCACCCCGCTGCCTCAGCTCCCTCCCACCGGCTTGCCAGCCTCCTTAGAGTTGGCTAGCCACCATCTTGGCTCCAAAAGATTCAAAAGCCCCCCAAAAGAGCTGATTGCTGGTCCCTTTTGTCGCGATTCCCCCCCAGTGCGGGCTTATCTACACTGGAGCTGGTCTCCTCGGTGAGTGACCGTTGGTGTGTTTACAGCTCGTTCAGAACCGGCACTTGACTCAATAATTACTTAACTGCTTGACAGCCAATTGCAAGTGGGAGCACCCTAGAGGTACCATGATAGAGCCTGTGTTGTTTAACATCTTCAGTAATGACCTGGGTCATGAGGCAGAAGGCACTCAGAAAATTTATGGACAGAATCACGTTAGGGATAGTGCAGAGCTGGACCAGGTAATCCAGAGAGGCTGTGGGGTCTCCACTACTGAAAGTTATAAAAACTCATCTTGACAAAACCTTGGCTTCTTTGATCTGTTGTTGTCTGTTACTCTCCTTCAGGTGGGATATTGGACTAGATGACAACCAAAAGTGTCAAGGAGCATTCTATTAACTATGGATACTACAAGATGGAGTTTTCAGTATTATGTGCCACATGAATTTCCTCTATGAGTCTGTTACTATAATCAATATAAAGTACAGTATCAGAATCACCACCTTCAAACAGCAATATGTTAGTTGTGAAATATTGCAAAACACCTTTCATTTATTCTTTGTGAAAAATGGTGAAAATAAGGACCAGAAAAACGAGTATATAATTTTGTCACTTGTTATTATGATGTAATCGCAAAAAAATTTCATGCCATAAATCAACTTCATTCATCCTAAACCCCCAGATCTACCATATACTATTTACTTTATTGTAATGTTTATTTTTGGCCACTTCATCTATTAACTAGTTTTTTAAAAAAAAAAAAGATATAAAGACATATTAGTCAAGCTGAAGAGCCCACCCTATTCACTCTAAATAGCAACAGCCTGTCTGATAACAGAAGATGGTGAGGGAGTAATGTGGACTAAATCACTAGAAGATTTCTTAGTCATATTGAGTAGTAACCTATCTCTGACATTAGGTCCAAATGAGAATCATTATAAAATGAAATATTGCTTATTATGGGTAATAATGACAAGATCTGATCTAGCATTTGCAGAGAGTTCCCAATGGCTTTGTGTTTGTTTGTTTTTGTTTTTGTTTTTTTTTTTTCCAGAAAACGTTTACGAGAAATGTCAGATTACATTGCCTAGAATCCACAGTACAAATAAAAACAGTAATTTTTCACCAACTCTCTTGTCTTTACTTTCTGATGATTTTGTTTCTTTACCTAACTGAAAATAATGATCCAGAGTGTTTTTTTCAGAGAGTAATTTTCAAGAGTAGAATCAACTCAGTCTCAAGCAATGAAAACATTAAGATTATGACTTGGTAACCCACTTTATTATTTGAAGTAAAACAATATTACTAGTAGGCTCAAAACCACTGTCTTTTATTTTTCAGTTCATCTCTGCTACTGAACAAACAGCAGAAGGATCTCTCCTTTGCTCCAGCTATAAAATGATTCTTTGCATTGTCCCTTAGGCATTTGTATTTATGGAGAAGAACAAAGGAAAGTCTAAAAAGAAAACCTTCAACAGCTTCAAGATTAAACAAATTTGCTATTCAGTTACCAATAAAGCATACTGAAGGAAGGAAATGAATATGCATTAACATAGGACATTCTCTGTCCTCATGGAAATATTGCCGCTTCAGCAGTGTGTAATCTAACCATATCTCATGTACTTATAAAAGAAGAAATAAATGGAAAAAGATGACAATGCTTTCACAAAAGTATATAATTCTGCTTATTAAGGAGGAGACTCTATAGCTAATTAGTGTTTATCAGAGTAAACAGGTGCAGGTGTCGACATAGGCATCACGAATTTCAGTTATTCTATAATTATGTTTGGAAGCAAATGTAATATTTTATTACATTCATTTAATGTTTCATTATTTTTTTGACAGAACAAGGTCACCAATGCATTTTATGGTTTTGTGTAATCTTCTGCTTGTATTACTGCCTCTGTATTAAGAGAAATCGGTTTATCTTAACAGGACAAACGTGCTGTCTAGAATATGTTAACTGAGCATTAGATTGCATTTCAACCTAATGGTTGAAATGGAAGGAAGTTGTTTATAACCGTGTCAAATTTATCTTGTCAAGAAACCTCATTTTTTACCTCTTAATTCTATGACATCATTATTATTATTATTATTATTATTATTATTATTATTATTATTATTATTATTATTATTATTATTATTATTATTATTCTTTAACCTGGGCAGTGATTGTATTGTGAAAGACAAGTCATAGTGGAAATCAAGATTTTATGGTGCATGATCTTTGTAACAAGAACGATAGAGTAATAATTGAAATTTTGAAGCAATATATTAAGATGAAGGATCTGTTAAGTCTACATCAGATTGTATTGTGACTGGAAGTAACATTTGTCTTAACTATTTGATTAACAGTTGATTTTGTCAGGCTTTAGATTTTAAATTAGTGAATAAGTATGTTGTGGTTTAAGCCCAGAGGGCAACTGAGCATCACACAGCCACTCACTCATCCCTTCCCCCTCAGGAATGGGAAGGAGAAAATAAAAAAAGAAGCTTAGGATTCAAGATAATGATAGAGAGGGATGATTCACCCATTATGGTCACAAGCAAAAGACAGACTTATTAGGGGAAGAAAAAACCATCAATTTAATTCAGACATTAACAACAATACTTATCAGATAGAGTAGGACAGTGAGAAGCATTACATCTTAAAAACACTTTCACCCCCACACCCCTCTCTTCTACCCAGGCTCAGCTTTGCTCCTGATTTCTCTGCCTCCTTCCACCCAGCAGTGCAGGGGCCAGGGAATGGGTTTATGGTCAGTTCATCACTCCTTCCTCCTCAGCAGGAGGACTCCTCACACTCTTTCCTTGCTCCAGTGTGGGATCCCTCTCACAGGAGGCAGTCCTCCATGAACTTTATCTGATGTGAGTCCTTCCCACGGGCCACAGACCTTTCTTAGCTGCTCTGGCATGGTTCCCCGCCACATGTTGCAGTCCTCTCAACACTGAACTACAACAGTGAGGGCTTCTTCCCATAGAATCCTGACCTTCTTCAGGTGCAGCCAACTGCCCCAGCTTGGGGTCTTCCACGGGCTGCAGGTGGGCATCTGCTGCACCATGGACCTCCATGGGCTGCAGGGAAGAGGCTCTGCCATGTAAGGAACTGAAAGAAATAATACCTCAAACATTCATCAACATAGAAAATTGATTTTGGGTTGGGGAACTGGACCCACCATCCCCAGTAAGTGAGCCAGGAGATGGCAAGTGGATCCATTTAAGGAGGCTCACAGAAAATAATAAAGGAGACTTGTTGATTACCTTTCACCTTGGCCCCCTTAAAACTCCAGTTACATATCTAGTAGATACAGGTGCTCGGACATCAGTGCTCCTAGCTGATATTGCTGATTGCAATGACATTCTCCCTGACAAAAACCAGATCTGGGTTACAGATATTTTTGGATGCTCTAAGCCACAGCCAACTGCTTGGGTGAAATGCTGGTTACCTGGGAATGAAACTGCAACAGATGCTATTATGATTTTGGGAAATTTTCCCACAAATATTCTGGGACTTGATGTGCAGAAACAAACTCTACAACTGAGAGAGTTATAAAGCAGGTATGTTTATTCTGGCGCCGGGGTGCAAGGGGATTTCTCCATAAAGCTTTCACACCAACAGCACATTTTACCAAAAACTTGTAGAGTGCGGATATACATATCCATTGGATTACATAATACAAATATACATATGCATAGGTAAGGCTGGGTTAGTTCAAAAGGCTGATGTCAGCAGTTTATGTTCTCTTTGCACCTGCGCATTGCCTCCTGGTGGGCATCTTCAGGGGTCTTTTGGAGGAAGGCTCACACTCTTTGTCACCTTGTACTTTTCCTCAGAGCATGCGCAGATTCTCTTAGCCAATTTCTTGAACAACAAGAGTGGTTCCAGACGGTTTACCACCTCTATCTTATTTAAAAACACTAGCTTATTAGTTTCTACTGTCCATATGTAATCTACAAAGACTCAACTTGTTAGAACACATCTGCTTTCCAAGGACATATCTCTTATTTTTGCTGAACATAGTAGTTCTTGATAAGTTTCCACAGAAAACTGCTTTGTTTTGATGAACACAGTAGTCCTTGGTAAGTTTCCACAGAACAGTCAGGGCAAGAAGGATTATTAAGCAATATTCAGAAATCATTTTAAGTTGCTATAAGTAAATAAGTTGCAAAGCAGGTGATCATTTCCTTGTATCAGACTTGACCTATTAAAGGGACAAGCTTGGGTGGATTCAAGAGGAAAGGAATGGAAATTTGGGTTCCCAACTGCCCTCTGTAAGACTATCCAGCAAGCGCCTGCACTTTCTTCTTCTAAAATTGTTAATGTGAAACCCTGTGCCTTACCATTAGGTGCTAGGGAGGGGATCACTCTGGTAATAACGGAGCTGTGAGAACAAGGGATAATTATCCTAACTCACTCACCTTATAATTCCCCAGGATGTGGCAATTAACAATTGTTTATAATTGGTTAAATGCCAATACAGGTCCTCTAACAGCTGCAGTACCTAACATAGCCGAACTGATAGCAACCATACAGGAAGAAGCCCACCAGATTTCAGCAACTATTGAAGTAAAAGACATGTTTTTCATGTCTTGCAGGAGGCAGACAGAGATCATTTTGCTTTTACCTGGGAAGAGGTGCAGTATACTTTTACACACCTCCCTCAGGGATACCACCATTCACCAACCATTGCCCACTATGCACTGGCTCAGGAGCTTGCCCATGTTGCCTCAGAGGAGGGAGTTAAGGTATACCAGTATATTGATGATGTATTAATTGGTGGCCCCGATACTGAAGTAGTGGGACAGACACATAGGAAAATAATCACTCATCTGGAAAGTTTAGGACTCCAAATTCCTGCAGAAAAGGTACAGCTCTCATCTTCAGAAGTAAAGTTCCTGGGTATTTGGTGGTGGGGAGGAACAATATGTATTCCCCCTGAAATATTAACTTACCCTCAAAGAGGTAAAAGTGCCTGGAAATAAGAAGTTGCTGCAACATGTCCTAGGCTTGCTGGTATTTTGGAGGTGTGAGAGACTGAAATGTCAAATGATTGTCTCACAGCTTGCTTGTGTGTGTGCTTAGAGTCACGGGATGCTGTCAGTAACACCTGGACCGTTCATCAAGGACCAGCTGTGGCCCTTGTAATTAATCTAGAGAATATCACCCAAGAAAGCAGGAATGCATAGAAGGATGCACCCTCCCACACTCCCTTGTAGTTGTATTGGCAGACTCCTTAGATAAGCCTCAAAGAGGTGGACTGAGAGAAACCAGGTGTTTCTCATCAAGCACAAGGACCATTGATCAAGGACCGCTGATCAAAGACTGCTGATCACAGGCCATTGTATAAGTGAGATAGTTTGTGACTCTATTGTATTGCTAATAACTTTGCGTCTTCGCCATTGAACTGATAAAAGGTGAGCGTTTCTGCCCCAGAAGCCAGATGACTGCTCAAGAAGCATGAAGTCAGCAAAAACCTATGGGAACGGAAGAAAAACTAAAGGTGGACAGATATGCTAATCAGCTGATAAGATGAACTTACTTTGCTCTGTGTGCACCCACCACCCAAGAGGACCAATAGGATGCTGCTAGGTCTGGTATGCACCCACCACTGAAGAACTGAGGACTGAAGACCAAAGGGACACTGCTGTATCCATGGTGGTGACTATTTTTGCGACTCTATTCCTGCTGCTTGCTTGATTTTAGTCTTTTCCTTTCATTCTGTCCTATTGTTACCCTTCTTCACTTTTTAACAATAAAAACCTGTTTTAGGTATATGGCATTTGACCTCATTTGTGTCTTAATCTCGCTCTTGGGATCATATTGAAGCCTTCCCTGACATTGGATCGGGACAGGAGGAAACATTTCCCTGGCTTTTCCATCATAGTTTGCCTCTCATATGATCTTACACTCAAAAGAGTCATTTGGGACTGGACTCCTGTCCATGAAGAATCTTTAAAGCTGTTAATTTTTGAGGCTGGGGTATACCAGGCCTGAGGGCCAATACACCCAACAGATCCACTCCATATCGAGTGGGCTTTTGCAATTCATGGACTGCCCATACATATGTGACAATGCAGGCCAGAGGGTCTGTCTTGTCTCATCGGTTTTCATTCACCAAGTTTTAAAGATGTAGAAAAACGGTATTCAGTCTGGGAGAAGAGTCTTTTTTATGGTTAGCCTGGCCTTACAGGAAGCTGAAAAGACCATAAAGTGACAACCAGTCGTTTTGAGAAGGCCTTTTAAGGTCCTGAAATCAGTATTAGCCAGGACCCCAGCTCCTGCAGGTTTGGCACAATGAGAAATAGTCAGGAAGTGGTATGCACAATTAGATCATTATTGTCACACGCGCAAGATAGAAGAAAGAGCTCCCAAGGTACTTCAGATACAGGAGCCACCCCAAAGCCAATGTGATCAGGAAACCACCCTTTCCCTTATAAAGCCAGCTCCTCCTTTTGAACCTCACCTGAGAAATATGTGGTTTACTGACGCATCCTCAAAAAGAGAAGAGAAGGTATGGAAATACCAGGCAGTGCCCTTACATGTTGATTCAGGAGAGCAGCTTGTAACAGAAGGGGAAGGAAGTGCTCAGGTAGGGGAATTGATTGCAGTTTGGAGTATGGTGAAGAAAGAAGCTGAGAGCAAAGAACCAGTGTTTAATTATACAAATTCTTATACTGTATTTAAAGGGTGTACAGCGTGGCTCCCCTTCTGGGAACAAAACCAGTGGGAAGTCAACTGAGTACCCATGTGGCAAAAAGAAAAGTAGGAACATCTATTAGAGTGGTTATATGTGAAACGTGGTCACTCAGGGGCCAAAGATCTGTTTATAGAAAATGGTGGCAGGGGTTGGCCTGCTACTTGAAAACTGTGTACCACTATTATTTGTGCTTGTGGTCAATATCACACATGATTAGAAAGACACCCCTTGCAAGACCCCCCTCTCCACTTGCATGATGGAAAGGGTCTCTGGGAGACTTGGAAAATCGATCATATAGGACCCTTTAAAAAATGAAAAGGAAAGTATCAGGGCTCACTTAGGCTGAGGCTGTTGCATGGGCAACTGGAGAAAATACAGTAAAAGTGTTGAAACTATTGCTTTAGTCACTTACCAAAACCTCAGTCAATTCAATCAGATAACGGCAGCCACTTTACCACTGGGGTGGTGCAAGAATGGGCAAAAGGAGAAGGAATACAATGGGTGTTTCATACTCCCTACTACCCACAAGCTAATGGGATAGTAGGGAGGACAAATGGGCTACTGAAATGATCTCTTAAACTTCATAATGCAGGATGGCCTACCTGTCTCCCTGATGCAGTTGCCAAAATAAATAGTCGCTGGGGAAGAAATGAGTGCCCCAGATTCACTGCATCTTGTCCTAGGCCTCCCTCTCTACTTACTGGAGAAAAGGACCAGAAAGACTCATCAAACCTGTTACATTATCTGGAACAGCCAGTTTTAGTGGACCTTCTGACAGCTGGGAAGGTACCCCTAACCCTGAAGACACCACTTAATTTGTGTGCCTGGATAGCCACTGATGCCCATGGAAAAGAACACAAAATCAACAACAGGTGGACTGTTCCATCCTTCTAACGTGTTCTGTGATTTTATGTATTTTGCAGATCCATCGCAGAAATTTCTTTGTTTCCTCATGTATAAATTAATAACCTTGTTTTAACTTACATATGTTTTGTATTTGTGCTTTTTAGAATTAGAGAAAAACAGAAAAGAACCATGAAGGACCCATATTAGCCCTGGCTATATCAATTGTTATTTGTGTTATTGGTTTATTGTTATTTGTAATTGTTGTCTGTTATTACAGGGAAAGATATTTTGGAGAGCCTTCTCCCATGTCTTCATCCTTTCCATTGGAGGACAGGAAAGGATGTTCCAAATTTAGCCTGGAATTTGATTCAAGGTTTCATGCACATCTGGGATAATACTAATCAAAGTGTTTGCATAGTATGATCAAAATCTGTTTCTGAAGAATTTCAATTTGACCTTATTAATCTGACTAATAATATTACATGTACACTGAAGTGTTCCTGGAAAAATGTGTGGAGGAGACCTTTCACAGCTCTAAAAACTCCTTCTGATGTTTTAGAAATTTTTTCTCTTCCCTGAGGAGGAAACCTTGAATCTCTGGATTTATGGAAAAGTGAGTGTTGGGAATGGAAAAAATGGGTGGAAATGAAAGGGTTTAAACAAATGAATTTCTGACAATCATTGATTAAGACTAAACTGTGATGCATGAAAACTTTGCTTGTGTTTTACTTCGTTTGTTTCCCAAGGACTCCTTAAATGTTTCCCTAGGCATCTTTTTCTCTTTAGATAGTTTAGTGATCTTACCCCTGTACTCAGCACTAGTGAAGCCACACCTCGACTACTGTGTTCAGTTTTGGGTCCCTCACTGCAAAAAGGACATTGAATTACTCGAGCGTGTCCAAAGAAAGGCAACGAAGCTGGTGACGGGTCTGGAGCACATGTCGTACGAGGAGCAGCTGAGGGAACTGGGGTTGTTTAGTCTGGAGAAGAGGAGGCTGAGGGGAGACCTCATCGCCCTCTACAGCTACCTGAAAGGAGGTTGCAGAGAGCTGGGAATGAGTCTCTTTAATCAAGTAACAAGTGATAGGACAAGAGGGAATGGTCTCAAGTTGCGCCAGGGAAGGTTTAGACTAGATATTAGGAAGCATTTTTTTCCAGAAGGGGTTGTTAGGCATTGGAATGGGCTGCTCAGGGAGGTGGTGGAGTTCCCATCCCTGGAGGTGTTTAAAAGTAGAGTCGACATAGAGCTTAGGGATATGGTGTAGTTGGGAACTGTCAGTGTTAGGTTAACAGTTGGACTGGATGATCTTCAAGGTCTTTTCCAACCTAGACAATTCTGTCATTCTGTGATTCTCTGATTCTCTGATAAGATCATCCTCCCTATGTAAATCACTGATAACAAACTCAAAGACTTCAATGGACACTTGGGCAACTCCTAGAATGGGCAAACTAAGATAACAAAAGGACACAGAGATCCAATTATAGGGAGTGTGATCTTGCTGATTTAGGAAGACGACACCTGGACTTTACTTCACAACACATGCTCTGGAAAGAAGGTCAACTAGTGAACACTATAAAGAAGACTACTGAGTTTTTCCTTGACCACCAAAGACCCTCACTCTATTTTTACTACACATGCTCAGACTATGTAAATGAATTCCAGGAACTCATTGTCATAAGACACCCCTTTCCAGAAAATCTAATGAATATGTATGATTTGTGTGTATGTAAACTGATGTCCCTTGCTAGTTCGTGGGAGCCCTTATGGTGGAGAATCCCCAGGGTGACCCCAGTGCTGCAATAAAGAATACCTGCTTAACAGTTATATTGGATTCTGACTGTTGAGTCAATTTCTTTGTTTCAGAACCCAAGTAGTGCTTGTAATTTTATTGGGGAATAATGGTCTGAAAATGGATCTTTAAAATATAACACTATATTACAACTAATGTTGCTTTGTAAACGTGAAGGAAAATGGGATGAAGTACTGTATGTGGATGCTTTTATGACTTTAATGTAAAATATAACTTGTTAATGAAATAGAATGTATGTATTAGCAGAAAGTGTTATCTGTTGCAAAAATTGTGAAATTGAAAAAGTATTGGAAAGGAAATGTGCTAAGGATGACTAGGAGATGGCTTGTAAATGTTGGATTTACAATTTTGTCAGTATTTTTTTCAATTAGGTATTGTTATAGTGAAATGTATGATCTCTCATATTGTTTCCTCTCTTTCTCCCTCTGTTTGATATGTCTGGATTACGACCCTTGATGACAACTGCCCTGATGCTTCAACGAATGTTTGAGTCATGGGGTGGTGTAAGGAACAGAAGGAAGTAATGCCTTGAACATTCATTCACACAGAAAACCTCAAGGACAGGCTGTGGTCTTTGGATTAGTCTAAGGAAATGTCACCCAAGGAAGTGGGAGTGTATGGAAGGATGCACCCTCCACTCCCTTGCAGTTGCATTGACAGACTCATTAGATAAGCCTCGAGGAGGGGGAAACTGGACCAAGTGAAACCAGGTGTTTCCCCTCAAGCACAAGTACTGCTAAGCCCTATACTTTGTGGTACTATTGTGCAAGCCAGACACCGTGCTTGCCTTGCTAATGACATTGTGCCTTTGCCATTGAAGTGGTAACAAGAACTGATAAGAAGTGATCACCTCTGAGATGACCAACAAGAAGCATAAAGTCAGCAAAAATCTCTGGGAACAGGGGAAAAAGCAAAGCTGGGCAGGACGAGTACGACCACCAATTCAATTGGAACTCATGCTCCACTTTTTTTCTCATGTCTCATGGAAATGAGTTTGTGAAGTCCCTGCCCCTCCTCATCTAGTATGCTAATCAACTGATAAGATGAATTTAAAAGGGGACAGAAACTTTCTGTGGGTGCACTCACCACCCAAGATTACCGGACCTGAGACAACACTGGATCCAGGGGTGGTGATCTGGATTTCTTTGACTCTTTTTCTTTCTTTTCTTTTTCTTTTCTTTCTTATAGATTTATAAAATACCACAGTGCTTTTTATCCTTTTTCAAGTTTAAATTGTTTTCTACCACCAGTAAAACACTTTAACTGTTTTTTTGGTGTTGTTTCACCTTAATTTAACCTGAAGGGATCACAGAACTGTTGCGACTCTCTGGGCTTCCAGTCCAGGTTGTGACATGCTATCTCACCACAGGCTGCCAGGGAGTCTCTGCACTAGTGTACTTCCCCACCTTTCTCCTCCTTTCTTCCACTGTCCTCAGTGTTTGCACAGGTATCTCCCTCACAACTCCTCCTCACAACTCCAAATCCTCCTCCCAGGTTCCCCTTCTGAAATACGTTATCACAGAGGTGCAGCCACCATTGATAATTGGCTCGGCCTTGTCCAGAGGTGGGTCCAACTTTGGAGCCAGGGGATCTTCAAGAATCTTCTCACAGGGGTCACTGCTGTAGCCCTCTACCCTGCTACCAAAAACCTCCATCACACACAGAAACCCAGCACAGAGTAATAAAACAAGAAGTGACAGAGTTGAAATGTTAGTTTCAGCCCTGCAACACTATGGACTGTCAACAGGCTCTTTCTCAAAAACCTTATAACACTTCTGACATCTATCCCCTATCCTCCTCATCAGATCTACTTACTACCTCCTGTGAAAATTCACAGCTACAGACTACTTCAGGACCTACTTGTTACATTTATTTAGAAAATCACCTACTCCTGAATTATTTAATACTTTAAAATAATATGGGTTGGGCTTTTTTTGTTTGTTTGTTTGGGGGTTTTGGGTTGGTTTGTTTGGGTGGGGAAGGGGTTGGTTTGTTTTAGGTTTTTATTTGGGTTTTTTGTGTGGATGTGTCGGGTTTTTTGTTGGGGTTTTTTCCTTTCTTTTTTCTTTGTGGAATTATCTTAATTTCAAAAGGCAGGGAAAAACAGACCTGTGTGATTTTGCTCAGTGCTATTCTTGCCACAACGGACTATGGTAATAATAAGTGACACCCTCTTCCAATCTGTATTACAAGGTACTTCTGACTTGGTTCTACTATTATGACTACAATTGTTGTTAATGCTACTACTGACTTGCTAATATTGAAGTCACTAAGAAGTGAATAAATGGTTCCTACCTCTCTCCCTCAAACAGAACTTTGAATGGAGAAGGCTTTGAATTGACAGACCAGGATCTACAGGAAGACTTTGTTTTTCCTCCATGGTTAAAACATATACAAAACATATGCTTTGGGGAAATTATAATTGTAGTTTCAGTGCTTTTATTCCTTTTAATTAAGTGTAGGTATTAATGTCAACAAGTAAATATGGGTAATATTAATTTCAAACTGTTTTGTTGAATAGTTCTTTTCTTCAGCTGTACTAACAAGATAACAATGTCAGTAGTCACTATATAATCAGAAAAAAAGGCTAGAGAATTTGACAATGTACACTCACAAAGGTAATTGTGTGTCTCCTCACAGTAAGAACATCAAACTCTCTCGAGCTATCTGAGAAATCTGCATTGGTCACAGTACACATCATTAAATACACACATTACAGACACTTCAAAAATTTTATTTAGAACGACAAAGAAGGAGTCAAAAGTTGAGATGATTTTATCACAGCTATTTTTGTCAACAAAGAGAAGAACATAATAAGTATGGGAAAGAATTGGTGTCACAGCTTGAATCACACAGAAAATTTGGTTTTATAGAACATCGGAATTCATTATGGTATGAGAATTGACATCCTCACACGTGGAGGAAGGAAGGGACTTAACACTCAGATTAAAGACGAAGTTAAATCAATAACATGTTTTATACAAATGCGTGTATGTTTGTGTACCCAGAAGTGTATATATACATGCACGTAAGTGCAAGCTTTCCTGGAGATGGTTGAACACCTGCCTGCCAATGGGAAGTGCTGAATTAATTCCTTGTTTTACTTTGCTTGGGCACACTTCTTTTGCTTTACCTACTAAATTGCCTTTATCTCAGCCCATTGAGTTATCTCACTTTTATCCTTCTGATTGCCTTCACCGTCCCACAGGGGGGAGTGAATGAACAGATGTGTGGAGCTTAGCTGATGGCTGGGGTTAAACCATGACAGATGTACCCACAGAAAAGCAGTGGCATGTGAAGAAGCAGACACGTGAATCTGGGCAAGGTGGTATGTTGTTTGCATAACCTGAGATAGCACTATTGTTTTTTCACAACACTTCTTTACAAAGTAAGTATAGCCATAATGAATAATCTAACAGTGTGGGTTTCTGTTATGTCTCTTTCTTCCTTTCTCAGTAATGTGTTGTTATAACTGCGTTGGCACATGTTGATACTGATTATACAAACTAAGTTATGGCAGATGCAAGAGTGAGAGCTCGGGAGCAATTCTATGCGAATAAACAATGCATTAGGTGAACTCATGTACTTTAAAATAAAAATTGGACAGACTAAAAAATGTATGTGCAAAAGTAAATATCTTTTTACATTACTTTTCCTAGACCTAAGTTTTGATCTTTTCCAGAAGCAGATGCTTCTAGTTACTCTGTGAGACAATTCTATTTTAAGTCTGGTAGGCAATGTATGAGAGTTATTTCAAAATGTGTTATTTTAAGATTCCAGTATTCATTCATGTCTGGAGCTCAAAAAGCACAGGAGAGCATTTATTAACCATTCTTTATTAAGTAAACTGAAACCTGTAACTTCTTTTGTTGTATTGACCTGGGATATTGAAAGAGGAGTACCTGTCCACGCTCTCAGGTGTTTCTACTTTGCTGGAACATGAAGCTATTCTAGAGATATTTGTGGAATTCAGGAGGAAAAATTACAAAAGACCGATGTATACTAAGAATCAATGAAAAATATTTTGTTTTCTTGGTGTCAGTCATCTAGTGAAGCACCTATTTTTGTATTCAGAAAATCCCCCCAAAATTGTGACTATTCAATGTATTTGTCCACCAACTGTTTATCATGATTGTATGGGTGACATTAAGCTGAAATAGAAGAGGTACTGCCTTGGATTGTTTATTTAACATTTTGGTATTTCTTATTTATTTTTTGACATTCACTCCAAATTTAGAATTGACTCATGCTTATATATGCTTACAAATGTAAATATTAGTCAGAATCTGTCATTATTGTATGAATAAAATAGCCAAGTTTGGCATGTTATAGCTTTGAAAAGGATGAAATTGTGATGTATGCATTATTTCTCCTGAAGCAGTGTTTTAGGACTTCTTTGACAAATACATTTAGGAATTTCTTTTTCATGTATTTGCAAGTGGATTTCTTGGCAGTCCTAGTGACTTTGGTGCCTGGGAGGTGGTGGATTTTTTAGGAAACTGCCTCTGGGAAAACCAATTCATGTATTTCTGAAACTGAGGGCTGAGCAGTCAGTTCATCATATCAGGTAGGGTTTTGTGAGACTTGGAATTAAATTTAGTGGATTTGGTTGGAGTGGATGAATATCTTGGATAAATGATGGAACAAAGAAAGGGCTTGGGACCCAGCCCAAAGTTGTAACTAGAATTGCATTCATAAATTGTCACCACTGCAATGCCACATTTGCATGATATATTTTTTGTATTATAATAAAATAGTAATTTATGTCACGTTCATAAACTTTGAAAGTAGTAAAGAAAGCCTACTCCATATAATTTGTCTTTGGGATTCTAGCTCATTAGCTTTGCAACTACATCTTTTGAAATGATGACCTAGAGATACAGTAATAATATCAGTCTCAGTTTCTTGAAACAAGAGGGTGTCCTGATCTAATGTCGGGGGAGGTTTCAATATGATCCCAAGAGCGAGATTATGACACAAATGAGGTCAAATGCTGTACACCTTTCAAACTTTATTCCTGTAAAAAGAGGTAACAGTGATAGGACAGAGGGAAGCAGAAAAGGTCAGAACAGCTAAGCAAGAAAGCAGAAGAGATGCAGGAGCTCAGTTACCACCACCACAAATCCAGCAGCGTCTTGTTGTTTCAGTCTTGGTGCAGGCGATGGGGAATCCCCACTGAGAGAAGAGTATGCAGTCCTTTATTGTCTCAGTTCCCACAATTAGTCCACCCATTTCCACGGAGCTCATTATCATATACACTGCCCTGTGTTCTTCCATGCACACATGCCCAGGTGTTCATGGTGGTTGTACCGGGAGAGGAGTCAGACAGTGACACCTTTAGCCTCTGCACGTCCTCCTTGTCCTGACTTCTTCCTCTGACCCTGTGTGCAAGCACAGCTTGGTAGATGTTATGAAAGGTGTAGTTGCTCCAGCGTCGGGCAGACACTGTGTTTTTTGGGGGGATACTTCAGGGCAGGGGCTTCTTCACAGCAATGGAATGTTGAGGCCCAGTTTAGGCAGTGGTGCAGTGTTGAAACAGGTAGTTGACAAAGTCCAACAGTTTTATACCATCCTGTGGCTCAGGAGATGGTAATGGTGCAACAGCAATTCCGAGACAAAACAACTGACACAGTTCCTTACAGAGGGTGAAGCAGTTCTTTCTGTGAACTGATTTAATTCAATGATTGCTTTTCCTTTGGGAGTTCTTTTACTTAAGCATTCTATTGCTACAAACTGTTATGTCCCTGACAGGGAATAAATGTGCAGTTTACACATATGCAAGCAGTAACTAATAAAAAGCATTTACCAGCCATTAAATAATGCAATTTAAGAGTATAATGAATTAATGCATCTAAAAATTACTGGATAAAATTTTTTAAAAAGTTTCATAGACCAAAATAAGTGAACAGTATGCCATGAAATACTGAATGATCTCTCCAGACATGCATAAACAATTTTATTTCTTGTCATAGCCAAACATGATACATGCTAAAAGTCTTCATCAGAATTTCCAGGAGTGGTTATTTAATTTATTATCTAAAAAGCAAAAAAATACAATGTGAAAAAGTAGTAAGAAATAATACAAAGTGCTCAAAAAGAACTCTGGTTCATGTTACAATCTTATTATTTAGGCTTATATTTTGCTATATTCAGATGCTTTATAAAAATGCACATTTTGGGGGAGCAAGGCATACAGAATCTGAAATCTTATTAAGACATCTTAAGATCTGGACCACAAAATAGCATGCAAATTTGAAATTCTTTTGATCTTATACATGCATTTTTCCCATGTTCCAGGAAATCAGTAACTCAAATGTTGAAGAGTTGGTAGGATGCCTGCCTCTTCTATGCACTGGTCTTTTATATCAGTGTAAACTATTACTCATTGTCTGTAACCTTTTAAGGTGGACATAAAGGTATCTAAATTATTCTTCTTCACCAAGTTTTCATATAGTTTTAATCAATAAGAGAGGGAACTTTAAACTGAAGAAAGAATGAGCAATGGGAACAAAAAAAGAAAATAAAATATCCTGTTTTAATGTAACTACATCATCTGCAATTTTAATTAAAAAAATCAGATGTCCCAAGTGATGAGTATCTAAAATAAAATGTATCTGACCTGAATATAATTATTTGGTAATTAGAATCTTGAGAAACAGATTCCTAAACAGAAGCTTCACTTACTGAGAAGGTTTAATCTTACATTGTTGTTTACTGATCTTATAGATCTTAGTTCAATTAATAATAATAATATTAAATATTGTTCCAGAGGATTTCCCAGCTAATTAAGAAGTACCAGAATTAGTAAGCTTTGGATACTTGTGTTTGCTCTCACATTTTTAATCTCTGCTCATTTCTCACTGGAACATATACAGTAGGTTTTGTTCTCAAGTGCAAATAAATTGACTGGAGTATTGTATATGGTGGAGGACACTTAAAGTGGATTTCTTCTACTGTTTCTGAAAAGGCTTAGAAATGTCAGTAGTATTAATTTTTTTAATGTATTGCTTTCTAAGTCTGGTTTCCAAACTTAAGTGCAGGGCATGGTAAATGACTCTACTTCTGATAATGCAACCTAAAAAGGAAATTTTTATACAGTGTGTAGTTTTTATAGAGAAGACTCATATTGCTTCACAGTGCTAGAAACATTAATAAGGACTTATCAGTAAATAGTTCGCTGTCTAAAAATATGGAGGGAAGAAGTTGAAAATCCCTAAATGGATACATTTATTGATAACAATAAGGAAAGATGATCTAAATGGAAAATGAAACAAAACACTTTGAAAGACATAGGTATATGAGATCTAGGGATTCAGAATTACTGAAAGAGTACTTAACACTTAAGGATTACAATTTACATTACACATTACTTTACAATAGATTACACATACATGTTTATTCTATCTTGAGAAGTGAGATATATCTACCTTGAAAATAAAAAGACGTTGGGAAGACTAGGCTGACCAGACTGCCCAGGCAAAAGATGCCTCTTCTTCAGTCTTCCTTATGCTTCCTGAAAAGAGGCTTTGTTCTGAAGACCTCTAGGTCAGCAGCTGAAGGGATTCATGATTTCTACATGATAGAAGAGCAAGCCACCTAGCAGACAAAACAAAGAGATTTAAGAAGTTTTATAATACAGAAAGAAAGACTCTTCTACCCTTGAAGAAGAACTTTATGGCTTTCGGGAGATGTTAGTTTTAACATTTTAAAAAACCCCAAAGACAAAAACCCTCAACAAACACAAAAAGAACAAACAACTGAAGGTTTTGTAACAGATTTGAAACTGAGCCAGAAATGCAGTTGTAAAGTGCTTGTGAATCTGTAATGTGCCATCAGTGTTGAATTTCAAAGCTGAAAAAGGGATGTTTTGAGAATTCTGGGATTAGGGAGCACAAGGGCAATATATGTGGCTCTGGAACAAAAATTTGACATACTGAAAATGGTAGAAGAAAAGCAAGACAATAATAAGGCAAGCTGATTTATCCAACCACAAATCCATACAAATCTGCCAAGTAAGAAAATTAAATAAGTAAAAATTGAGACTCCATAAAGAAATCTGCTGAATTAATTGTTTTAAAGATGTGGCACAAAACACTTCACTGTCATAGAAGAAAACACAAATAAAACCAAGTTCAATGTTTGGACAGACCTGCTAAATTACAAAAACCATAAATAAAGACTACTTATCAAAAATTTACCTGTCTTCAAGTACCTAAAGTAATTCTAAGCTATTCACCTTAAAAGTTCTCTGTAGTAAATACAGAGAAATAACATTTTTAAGCAATAATTCATGTGATTTTAGACTTCTGTCTTATGATGAGATGAATATCACTCTACAAGCTCTCTTCAGTTTACATTAATGACGGGGGGAGATAATAGGTAGCCTGGAGGAATTTGCTCAGATGTAGACATTTGTACTGTAAATGAGATTTACAGATAGACAAATGAATCAGATGATAGACAAATTTTCAGATAGACAAATGAATCAAACAGCTAGTGACTGAAATATGTTGAATATAATAGCTTTCTTGCTAACCATTAATGGAATTCTGGTGCAAAGATGAATGAGATATCTGAAAACAATACAGTATTTTCAGAGAAAAATCTAATCCTCTTGAATATACCCAGACAGAAAACGTAGTATTCTGTTGGGCAATAAGGAACACCAATTCTGCCAGTTATATGGAATTCTAAAGGAAATCATAAAAAAAAAAAAAAAGTTTCACAAAAAGGAATATTTATTCTGAGATTGAAATCAAGTCAGATATATTAATAGTTCTTACTGAGGGAAGCATGGTATGACCAGAGCCATACAAACTGAAAGGAAATATATAGACTAAAAAAGCCCAACACAAAACTAAATATAGAAACAGCAAAGGAAAATCAAAAGTGGTAATTACAAATGGTAACAAAGGTGATTTAATGGCTACAAATATTAAATACCATGACTGGCACACGTCTAAATGCATTAATGCATCGACAGTGTTGCAGTTAATATTACTTTAAAGAGGACAGAGAAAGGTATGATGAATGGCTTAAGAAAACATTCTGCTTTGAGCTAAAAGATATTAGCATCAGCTAGTATCAATAACTTGAAACACATTCCTTCCCTCATAAGTATTTTTACCACTGTTTCCTTAACTTATGTTTTGTCTCTTGAAAACAGACCCCAGATTCTAAGTTCTGTCCCAGAATCCTTCTTTATAAACACCTAAGACAAGATCTAGTATCTATATCACAAAATACTCATCATTTGGTATAATAAATTAAAATTTATAGGAATGTTTACCCGAAAGAACATACTAGAGAGATGCCTTCTTCCACATCTACAGTTTTTTCCATTTACACTGAAGAATCTTAAAGGAGCATGGCTAATATATTTATGATGAATAAAAAGGCAGTATTGGGTAAACTGGGAGGATTAGGAGTCCTTTGGATCTCAAGCTGCTGTGCTTGGGAAACCATTTACCCTTTTATTTCTTTTTCCAACCAGTACATACACTTAACTTGTGAACTTCATTCTGTCAAATTAAAAAAAAAAAAAAAAAAAAAAGCTTTGCTCTTTATGATAGAAGGTCTGATATATATAGTAGGAGAGCTTTTTTAGTTGTAAACAGTTTTGTTTGGGGTTTATTATTTTTTTCTAATATATTTTTCTATACTTTTAAGTCCACTGATTTTCTGAGATAAAAAGCTTTCTTTATCTAGTGGGAACTTACTATGTAAATGTTGCACATTTTTTTTTTTTTTTTTTAATTTTGAACTGTGTTTTCATAGTATCTTGCTTATGTGAAGCAAACTACCACCTTTTGCACGCTGGAGCAATCTCCAGTCTTCTAACTCCACACCTACTCCCTTTTTTCAATACAGGTAAATTAAGGACAGTAAGACTTCTAATTCCAACAAAGTGCAAAATGTCATGGTATTATGACAGTGGTTGGAGTTAGTGATATCTGACTTGTTAGTTTATTCAGCTAATCATCCATTTATCATTTTAAACTTGATGTTTAGTTTATCTTCAGAAAATGACTAAAGACTTGGGGTTTTCTTTGGTAAAATATTTGGAGGAAAAAAGAACTGATTGTTCTGCAAACTACATCATTACAAATCATATTTTAAATATTTCTTTAAATATATTAAGGAATAAGGCTTATTCTGTCAGTTTTTGTCAGTGCATAAAGTATGTCAATGCCTATGTACTATGTTCAAGGTATTTTTCTTTAAAGTCCAATGCTTCTATTCATGATGTGGTTCTTTACCCCCTGGAATCACTGTGTGCACATGATTCTTTATATGTATCTTCACTTGTTATTCTCTTGAAAGCTTTTGTAATAATCAAATTCTATGTGATAAATCTTCAGAATCATTGTTTATATGAGTGTTTGGTTACTAACTTTATGCAACTTCTGACTTTTTTTCTTGATTGTGAATATTCAAGTTCACACATTCAGTTTACTATTGATGTCATTAAACTTTCTTGTTTTCATTTTTTCTAACAAAATTATGATTCTGAATAGATTTTTCCTGCAGGGCATGACATTTGACTGTACACTTCCTTTTCAGCTCTATTTCATTTTCTTTTCTCGTCATTGCCCTTGTCAGTTTTATTTTCCTATTTTAAAATGTTAGATTTTCTCAAAAGAAGCAAGTATATTACAGTAATTGTAAATGTCATTATAATACACGAACAAGTTGGGACCCTACTCAAGCCTTTTTCTTTTCATTTTTATGCAGCCCTGCTTCAAATAAGGAGGAGAAGAAAGGTCAAACTAAATGTTTGGATGCAGTACTTCTAGCAGCAACAAGGTGAAAGGATGTAGGATGGTGTTACAGTTTATAATGGTAATGTAAGAGACAGGTAAGAGAATTAAAAGTAGCTGCAGTTCATAACATATTCTACAAATGGCTGTTTTGAGTGGAAGACTAATGTGGACCCACTGCATAGTTCTTTCCCCATAGTCAAGTCAATGTCCTCATCCAGACTCCTTTTCATCTAGACCATCCTATGTAGACAGTGTTTAATGACTCAGATCATTTTGAGACAGCTTCTTTGAATGATCTGTGAGAATAATCAGGGCTGAACTGAAAATTTGGGGGTGGAGGGAAGTTTCTTTCAGTCCAAACTCTCATGAATCAGTCTCCATTTCTCTTGCAGAAAAAAAATAAAATTGTTTTAAGAACTCCTCCTGGATGGAAGTGAAATTTTCAATTATTCTATATAAAACACTTTATTTCTAATTAGAACATTTTAAGAAATGCAAAACCAGGAAAACACAGTAAAAAGGAAAGGGGAATGACAAGCCAGATCTAGATGTTGGTCAGGAAAACGTTTGAGAAGGAAGAGCTACTTCGCCTATGGATTAAGCCAGTTACTCAGTGTACAGGAGACCTATCTTTGCCCCACATCTATGTCCACTCAAAAAACGGTCTGTAATCATCAGTCTAGGTGGTATTTTGTGAGGAATTACTCAGTCTATTTTGTTACCAGTGTTCTATTGTGGATATTATTCCACTTTTTATATAGTCCTTAAATATTAATTAGACCAGAGAATTGCATGCAAGTGTTTCACCTCTCGACTGACATATTCTGAAAAGGCAGAGCCTTTCTTGTTTGGGGTTTTTGTTTTTGTTTTGTTTTCATTGTATTTATACATCAAATTCAATGTCTTAGAAGAGAAGAAGCAGAAGTGACAGCAGGTCACAAGCTGTAGCCTACTTTCTCAATGTCACTGAAGCATGTTAATCTCAGTGAACAATCTGTGTTGGAATGCCAACACCTCCCAGTAGATTTTGGCATACCAGGGTTGACTCTATAAGGTGCTGAACAAATGATGTGAACAAAGGTCACATGATTTGCGAGACGCTTAATAGAAAGCCAAGGATCATGCATGCTGTCAATGGTACACAGGATAAAGACAGAATGCCACATAAGCAGAATCTTGTTCCATTCCCATCTTTTTTCCAGTGTTTTACGACTTCTAGTGACCAGTTTTAAGTTCTAATTTATTTTAAATCAGTACCTCACTCTTATTCTGACAGGACAAAGAAACTTCTACCTAGGTGAAACTAAGAAGGCTGCAAGTACATGGTAAATGCCACTAGGCTTTAAGCTCTGTATTAACTTCAATCACTTTCCAAATCACTAGAACTTCTCTACTGGTCCCTGATTCTTGTTCTTTTTCCTATCTTTGTTACTAGAAGGATAGGTATGGAAAAGCTGTTATGACTGTGTGGTTTGACTTTCTTCTACTCTGTGCAAGAAAGTTTAGTCTGCATTCAATACCAGCATCATTTGTTTCTTCTCTCCACTTGCAGAGTCTAAACTCCCATTGAACCTTCCAATGAGTCAGTAAGGAGTGAATAGTACCAGTGTGGTTAGTTGTTCACCAGGGCCCAAATATCAGATTTCTCTCTTATTTTCTTTTATCTTAGCTCTATGCAGTTATTACATATTAGTAAGAAACATTTTCAGGTCTGCCAATAGATGGGGCTACGGATTCTACATTTTTAATGGTATTTTCAGCTTTGCTTTTATGTTGTTCACCAAAGTTGATAAAAATGCTGATTATTTACCCTCAAGTTCTATCAGATATATTTCCTTCTGAGTAGTGAGTATTAATTCAAGGACTGCATTTGTCTGACTGTTTTTTATAACAAGACATTCTGATAATATATTAAAGTCTACTTTTACATTTAATCTCCTTTATCAGATCTGCACTTTAGAGTAAAACTGATTGCTAAAATCACCCACAATTATCTTCTTTTACTTGTTGTTCTCATATCTGTCTACTATGAACTTTATGCATTCCAGACTCTTTTTCATGACTTTGTAAATATATCTCATCACACATCTGATACAAAAGGAAAAATAATTTTCTTATCTGCTACTTCAGTATTTATCATAAATATAGTCTCATGTGCAAAGCCTCCCAAGCCTCCATTGTTTTCTCCAGTCAGCACAGATTTCACATTATTTTTTCTACTGGAGTTATGAAGCTCGTGATCACTTTCTGTGTCTCAAACATGAAAATGTAACATTTCACAGCACGTCAACTGTAACTAAATAAATTACTGTAAATTGAAAAACAATTTTTGCCATCTTATGATTGTCTTACACATAAGAATACATCTTTTTCTTTGAAAATTTTAAAAATGTGAGAGTCACTTGGAATCACTTACCTGTAGCTTCATATCAACTGAGAAGTAGATTGAAAAAGGTGTTTCTCTCTTAAAGTGAAAGAATTATGTAATTAAAAGTTGCATAGTGTTTTTATGTAAGGTTTTGTTTTGGTGGGTTTTTTTGTTGGTTTTTTTTTTTGTGTCAGCTCACTCACTTAAAATACTCCTCACAGGAATTTCTGAATCTGAAGTTTTCAGTCTTGAAAGTCTGTGTGCTAGAGTTCTCTGAATTAATATAAAGAAACAATGTTTGCAATTTCCATAACAGAAGTTGCGGAAGTTTCAAAATTCAAGTAACTATTATCTTTCTTCTCTTTTCGGATCAGCTTTTTTAGGTAACTAATACTAATTTGTGGTTAAGACTGCTTAAACTGATTTTTGAAACATTGTCTAGATCTTTTGATATTTGATAAAAAGCTTGAGTCTCTAATTTAGATTTCATTCTTCTATCTAGTTGTTAGTTTTCATAGAAATTGTTGGAATACAATGTCTTTGATTTTACAGATCTATAAAATAGGGCTTAAATTAAATAATGTATTTGAAAATATTTTGTAGGTATCCGGGAGACATGTAGTTAGACACCTGCAAATACACACAGTGACATATTCCTTTACTTACAAAAACTGTTTAAAATGAAGTTATAAATAAGACTACTCAACTGAATATAAATATCCCAAACATGTATTAAACAAATGTTACCTATTCAAGTAACAGAAAAATACAAATCAAATTTTTTAATCAAGTATTAGTTGCTGAAAAAATTGCAAAGAAATTCAATATGAGAAAGAGTTTTGAGATGCAAATTATTTGTTTACTGAATTTTGTTTTAAAATGAGTTGCAACACGTAATTCATCTCTATCTGTTTCACTATGAGACATAGAATACCATTAAAACCATTGCATTGGAGTTGGTATTAGAAATGCCTTCAAAAATCAAACAAACATTTCAGTAATTTACATGCCAGGTTCACACAATGACACACACAAAATTTTTTTGTCTCTCAAGGACACATTTACGTTGCTAGTAAATATCAGATATGTCATTCTTCACATTTTCCTCAAAGTGTGCTTAACCATATTTGCTACCCAAATGGGTACTCCATTTGTTGCTCATGGTGTAAGACTATGGCTTATTATCTTGCAGATTCTCACACAAGAGAGGAAGGGTGAAAGTTTCAGCATAACAAGAGTAGAATTAAATCTTTGCTATTGTGACCTATCACCAGACTTTTTTATGTTTAACCTCACAAGAATACTATAATGAAATTCGTTCACCCAAAAATTGAGATTAAGATTGAAAATTACAAAGATACTACACTTCAAAAATTGTAATTCATTTCTGTCTTTTAGTAAGGGCTCCACAGACTTTTCTATATCCTTATGGAAACACTTTAGGCAACAATTAAGGAAACTTGCATAAATTCTTTCTCCACTACAAAACTGATAAATTTTCAGCATAAAAGTAGTAATAATAAAATATAAATGAGCAGATCATGCCCCTGGAGGATAAACAGAACATTTACCCCAAAGATGGTTATCCACTGAATAAATGAGGAAAGCAGAAATATCACCTAAACACCTTACTACTGGATCATGTTGATATTTTTTGTGACATGTTACTTTATAATTTGAAAATGTACATACAAATAAGCAGGGAAACTCTTGGAAGTACTTTGGAGAAATTTTACAACTCCTCTCTCTTCTTTATGAAACTGCATGTACAAATTCCCTTTTATACAACTTGAAGAAAAAAAAGTCTTTGCAGTGTGAAAGTACTAGAAATGCATGGGATTAAGGAGGAGACAGAAATGGGTATGTTTTAAGGTTCCCTTCATGACTTGTCATTTCAAAATTGTGACAGATAGATGCCAGAATATTCACTAAAGAAACACATTCTAGGAAAATAAATTCTTCCCCAAAGTTCAGAACTCTCAAATAGTTACTCCACCCATTGTTGCAGGAAGAGCTTATGAATAATTTATTGGTACCTAAGTTTCCACACTATGACTTCCTGGGGGGAAAGGAGGAAAGCTTGGGCAACTTAAAAATTATATCAGGGTACATAAAAAATGTAAAGAGTAAAGCTGAAGTCATTGCACTCTATGTGCAGAAACTACCATCCTCATCTGTATAAACAGCACTGATAAACATTTTTAAGAACACGATTTCTGCAGCTACTGCTCCAAATTTAAAAACTGACAGAAGAAAAAGTTGAAGGCTGTGCTCAAATTACTTCTTTCATCTCACCTTCCAAAACAGTTAATATTACAGCAAAATTATCTTTGGCCTGGCAGTAGCTGTTATTTTCAGATACTTCATTCAAGTACTGCTAGTTCATTATTCCTGTGATAGGTATGACAAACAGCCAATGGGCAGTTTGCCTGCAGCTAAGGCTGAGCATCAGTATATCAGCTCCACCTCATCTCTGCTGTAAAGATTATCCTTTCATCTGACTATGATGAAAACTGTGTATTTCCAGGCTTTCCTCATTAAAGAGAATTAGAACATATCTTGTTCTTGTTCCAGACATACACTGTCAATTTTTTAAAAGAAATATCACATAGGCTGTTTTATGCCCTGAGAAACCAGTACATCTGGTTTCTGACCATCAGAAAAACAAGTAAGATCTACCTTACTCTGTCTGTAGCATATAAGGTGACTTGGAGAATGAATTTACTAAAAGCAGCATTCAGAGCCCCAGAAAGATAGAAACCATCTGAGCTGCTTGAAAGACAGAAGGCTAGTAATTGTAGTACACTGCTACTTGCTTTCTAGAACTTTAGTGACCTGACAGACAGAGTTTGAAACAAAAATACTATAAATGAAGAAATTAATTTCTTCTTCAAAACTATATGATGGACTAATGGGATCAGCTTAATAGGAATTTACTTGCACAATATATACCATGTTGGAAACAGTCATAACAGTAAAAAGCGAAGGCTGACTGAATCAATGAGATCAGATTCTGGAAAGGAAAAGGAATATCACCCGGATTATTTTTGGCAATCTCATTCCAGTACAAGAACTAGGAAAAGTGGCAAGATATTTCTTGATTTTAATATATAAAGTGCTTGCTCTGAATATTTAAGAAATATAGGAGCGTACCTTAAGGGCACTGTTCAAGATCTAGGAGTAATCAAAACTCCTTAAAATTAGTAACTTTAAAATAAGTCACCTTAAACCATTTCCATGGTAAAATGTGTATTTATACATGCTAGATATTTTTTATTTCTGACACAGAAGTCACACAGGAAGCACAGGTTTTTCTTATTCTATTAAAATGCCTAAAAAGTAAACCTTCACTGGGGCAGCTACATTGAAGTTATATTCTGTGAAGTGCACTGCTGCCTGCGGTGTTTTGCACAGATGGCAATAGTAAGAAACAACATAGACTAATTATTTATACAGAGAGAGTTTTAGAGAACTATATTGAACCCTGTATATATAACACATAACAAATATATATACAGGGCATCTATAACCATGTACAGAGCTGAACAATGGAACAGTTTATTTCAAACTGAAGGTATGGTTAATCAATCTTTCTAAAAATAAATGCCATTAATACTGCAAAAGTACAATTTATATAGTGATATCAATGTTTTATAGGATAAAGCCTAGCATAACATAATGGATGCAATCTTTTATTTTTTTCACAAGAACAGTAAAACCAAAGTAGTCTACAGCTTATGCTCTAAGAATAAAGATACTTTCCTGCCAAAATACAAAAGAATAAATTTTACCAAAAGCTTTAGTCTCCATTATTCAGGAAACTCCATTATAGAAAAAGTGCTTCAAAAGGAAAAGAAAAAAAAAAAATCTAAGTTTCCTTTAGAAGGTTTATAAGAAATAAGAAAAGCATGTTCTTCTGAAAAGAAAAAGGAACTGTGATGAATTGGGATTCCTGGGCTAGAAGGTGAGACTGGCTGGAAGTTTCACAACTTTCCAACCTGTTGTTCAAGTCAGACTTGCTGAAGATCCTGAAAAAAAGGTAGAAAATTTTGTGTCACCTGCCTTCTGGAAGCATGCACCATGAGTTTACTTGCAAGTTTCAAGGTCTTGAAAGACTGGGAGAGCTGGCTTTGGTTGCAAGCTCCTGTGTTTCTCCCAGGGAGTCTTGAAAGTTGCTACCTTAACTCTTAGTAGTTCATAAAGCCATGACTGCAAGTACCTCTCTCCTGAGCAGTTAAGGAGGCAGAAAATGGGTTTTCAGTAATACCTTCATTATTACATTATCATTCTTCACATTAAGGTGGGGAAATTGCAATCTCTTTTGAACTACTAATTCTGGATATTTTTTTCTTTTTTTCTTTATCTTTTAAGTACTGAGAGAGCTTTTATATTATTGATGCTTCAGAACAGAAACACTATTTACCAGACCCACAATGAGTACCATACCACAGTTGGATATCATTAACAATCCACGTCTTAAACAAATCCTGCATCATTGCAAGGGAATATAATAAGGGAAAATAAAGGGAAAATTTCCTAACAGTCAACAAAAACGCTCATAAAAATTGGTGATTAAATTCTAAATTGTGCACATGCAATTGTTATAACAGAATCAGCTGTTGCACAGTTACAGAACAAAATTACTTATTTATAACCTTTTCCATGGCTCTTTTCCTTGTAGTGCTTGAGCAAACTAAAAACAGTAGTGGGTTTGTCTTATCCACCAAGGACTGCTGTGAACCTCGATAATATCTCATTCCCACAAGGTGTAAATTGATTTACTTGTAGCTGCAACAGAGGTGCTTCAAAAGTCCCATTTTACAAGTTTCTGTTTACTTTATTAACTCCCTATAAAGAATACATATGCTGGGCCTGAATTAAAACTTACTGTTAGCAGACACTGCAAAGTCCATAAGATCTTATGTTTGAGTTTAGTGGGGATTTTCTTTTGAGTGGGATCTGAACAGGAAAGGGAGCTTTAGTTGATTTAGAGCCTATTCTGCCACCACCAATCAGTATCAGGTTTGTGCTGCTTGCCATGCAGTGGAGAAACACATAATGATCATAGTCCAGGGTATATGTTGACTCTTTCTTGATTTGTCTGATACTTATTATTCTATGCTGACAAGAAGGGATCACATATTCTTCTAGAAATCTCCTGCCTCACACCAATTCTTAGTTTCCAGAGAGAAAACTGTCCTCAAAAAAAAAAAAAAAAAAAAGGAAGCAAATACAATAATCTTTAATCAAAGAACAATTAAAAAAATAACTTTCCTTCTTTTTACTCAGGTCTTTCATACAAAATTAAAGCTAGAAGTTTTTTTCTTTTTTTTTTTTTTTAATTTCTTTTTTTCCTGACAACTTGGTCTAAGTTCTGAAAATTAAAGTGAGAAGGCTACTGTGAAAATGTGTAAATTCAAGTGAAGTTTGGTAAACATTTGCAGTTGAAAAAAGACCCATAACAAAACAGAATGAAAAGGCAAGGAAGAGCTAATAGGGAATTTTTTTGAATTTGTGGTGAAAACAGGAAGAGAAAGGGCAATAAATGTTTGGTGAAAGGAGAGACTATGATCTGAGGAGTAGGGAGGTTTTGGGACAGAGGATTGGAGAGGCTCAGGATTGTCTGAGGGATACTGTTACACACAGCTCCCTACTTCATTCATATGTATGTTCAATATTGGTATTTCCAGGGCTCCTAAATATTACAGAAATACAACCTAGAAAGAATAAATTCTAAATTATTTACATGAAGAGTGGTTATTCTTTCTTGTATTTATGAACATTGATTGTAACACATCTCTATAATAACCTATGTAATGCACAAGAAAAATTCTTACATGATTGTTTCATGACACAGTGAAGCATTAAAAAGGATCTAATACATTAGATTTCCTGAGACGATTATGTATAGCTTGATATACTTTATGAAAAACATATTTAAAAGGTTGATTGGATTTGCTTACACACCATCGTTCAAAATAAAAGGTGTACCCTATTATTCAGAAATGATGTATTGGTTAGAAACAGGATCAATGAAGTCAGTCTACTACAAAATTCTGCAAAATAAGTGAAAATTACATCTAGTCTCTGTGCTTCATGAAATTTGTGTGTTGACTCCTTCATTTTCATCTAACTGCAGAACAACAGAACAGACCCTGTGCCATCAAAATGGAGCAAGCTAAGTGGAATAAATGACAATTTCACAGTCTCTCACTTAATAAATAACGTAGCTCAGCGTGCCAGAGGGAAATTTACAGGGACATTCATGTCGCCTTATCCCTTTGCCCTCACTTCTGATCTGGGTTTGTGACATTTTCTTTATGTTGGAGGCCTCAGAGGGAAAGGACTCAAAGTACATGGTGAAAAAGTATGAACTATTTATTTAATCCTATCATTGTTTTTATCTTGTTCAAAAAGAATATTTTAAGTATTTGCCAACTTTGTTTCTTAAGGACAATGAGTAAAACACTGTTATAAACCAAAATTAGGATTCAAATAAGTAGAAGAAAATTTTATCACAGTCTTCTATTCTAATTTTACACAATGAATATTTTAGTATTTGCATATAATTTTCAGACTGTGAAACTGAAAAGTATAATACTGTAATGTATCTTAAACTGATATAATTCAAAAGTGACTGTTTTTTGCAGATGAGGTTTTCCCTTTTCCGCAACATTCAAGACTGCATTATTATTCAGAATGCAACCTATGCAATCACAATATGAATATCGCAATCCTTTATCCTTCTTCAACAAACTTTTCATCCATTACTATTACTATTATGATCCATAATTGAGCACTTTTCTGCTGTTTATGTACTTTTTTTACTTCTCAAAACTTAACAACTATGTAACATCAAGTATGGATGCAAAAACACATCACATCATTTACTTCAATAATTCCTATAGGTATTTAATTTATGTACTTCAGTCATGGTTCTGTAGTTCTTAATCTTGTTTTGTTCTTAACATAGGTTTGTTTTTTTAATTTATTTTCTAAAATTCAATTAAATTAAATTTTAATTTTTTTTTCCACATATGTTTTTAATGAGGAAGTTCCTTTGGTACTTCTCAGTGAGTGACAAACCAGAAAACATCTCCCAGGCCAAAATCAACAAAGACAACAATATTTGGTTAGTAGAGTACGAATTGTTGCCTGTTTTGGCAGAGAACAGAAAGAAGCCAATTTTTTTAACTTAATCTCTCAAGACATTTTATTTTAGGTGTTTTTGACCTTTTATTTGAAGATTGTTTGAAGTCAGAAAAAGTAATTAATTTTGTTGGAAAAAGAAATAAAAATAACATTAGTCAATCAGATAAAGTTCTGAAGTACAGATGACTATAAAATTACCTTGAAGTTACTTGAACGAAACAATGTCTTCTGAAAAGAAGGATTTTTTTCAGATATGTGTTTCAATGCCTGAAGATGGGACTGAAAGCTGATTCAGTGTTTCCAAATATAATCAAAATCCAGTTGTCCTGTAACTGCCATGATTTTAAGACAAAAAATAGATGATCAGAACTAACATTCACATTTAACTTTTAATATTTAGCAAGAAAGACACTCTTCACAATTAATTCTGAATAAAATATGATAGAACTGCTGAGCATCTACCCCAACATCCTCTGAAGTGTTTTGACATACAGAGAGGATTATCACATCACAACCCCAACGAATGAGTAACTTATTAGAGTGGCTGGTTTCTGGGTGAGTTTTCTAGAGAGGAGAGAGCATATAAATGAAACTAACCATAAAACACCCAAACTACATCAACACTATAGAAAATCAGCTTTTATTGTAGCAGAAAAAGTGTATTAGTTAAACTCTGATAACAAGATAAACACTCTAAGTTAGTTTGAAGAAGATATTCAGAGACACTGCAATACTACCCTCTTCATAAATATAATTTATTTCAAGCATTGTACTGCTAGCCTATTTCAAGGGTTTTTTTCCTGTGAGAATAAAAACCACCTAAAAAATATGTTCATACATATATATCTAGAGGAAAAGGACAAAACTATCATGATGTAAATTCTCAAGGAGAGGAAAGTCTAGATGTTAAATCTTTTCTCTTTTCCGCTTTTTCTTTCACATTTAGTATGATTCAGTCATGAAGCATGTCTATGATTTGAAACATTAGCTACGACTGACATAATAAGAGGTACAAGATGAAAATTACAAGATTTCCTCACCTACCTGGCTGATTGCCAAACTCATTTATTTGAAATGACAGCGTCTCTTTCTCAAATTTGGATCCATTCAATTTATTTCTTCAGTATTCAGATAAAATAAAACTCTTTTAGAAATATTACAGAAATTCTATTGTCCTCTGTGAAAATGTGAATAAAATGGTCTTGTCCACTACCTTCCTATACGCTAGGTTCAGTCCAAAGCTTCCTTTCACTCTGTGGATGCCCTGAAATTGGTGAAAGTAACTTTGAAACAGTACTAATTAGGTTCCAACAGAAGGTGGTACCACCATTTGTGCTGTAAAGTGAATAGTCAATGGATATTCGACATCACTAAAAACCAGTCTGAAACTTAAAAGAAAAAAAGAAAACCAAATACTTTTTAAAAAAAAAAATAAATTGCATAGTT